>NC_057411.1:4819893-5130424 GCF_019320065.1 Cervus canadensis
TTCCTGCTTTCTGGAGAGTTTTAATCATAAATGAGTGTTGAATTTTGTCAAGGGCTTTCTCTGCATCTATTGAGATAATCATATGGTTTTTATCTTTCAATTTGTTAATGTGGTGTATTACATTGATTGATTTGCGAATATTAAAGAATCCTTGCATTCCTGGGATAAAGCCCACTTGGTCATGGTGTATGATTTTTTTAATATGTTGTTGGATTCTGTTTGCTAGAATTTTGTTAAGGATTTTGCATCTATGTTCATCAGTGATATTGGCCTGTAGTTTTCTTTTTTTGTGGCATCTTTGTCTGGTTTTGGAATTAGGGTGATGGTGGCCTCATAGAATGAGTTTGGAAGTTTACCTTCTTCTGCAATTTTCTGGAAGAGTTTGAGTAAGATAGGTGTTAGCTCTTCTCTAAATTTTTGGTAGAATTCAGCTGTGAAGCCATCTGGTCCTGGGCTTTTGTTTGCTGGAAGATTTTTTTTCTGAATACAGTTTCGATTTCTGTGCTTGTGATGGGTCTGTTAAGATATTCTGTTTCTTCCTGGTTCGGTTTTGGAAAGTTATACTTTTCTAAGAATTTGTCCATTTCTTCCAAGTTGTCCATTTTATTGGCATATAGCTGCTGGTAGTAGTCTCTTATGATCCTTTGTATTTCAGTGTTGTCTGTTGTGATTTCTCCATTTTCATTTCTAATTTTGTTAATTTGGTTCTTCTCTCTTTGTTTCTTAATGAGTCTTGCTAATGGTTTGTCAATTTTGTTTATTTTTTCAAAAAACCAGCTTTTAGCTTTGTTGATTTTTGCTATGGTCTCTTTAGTTTCTATTGCATTTATTTCTGCCTTAATTTTTAAGATTTCTTTCCTTCTGCCAACCCTGGGGTTCTTCATTTCTTCCTTCTCTAATTGCTTTAGGTGTAGAGTTAGGTTATTTATTTGGCTTTTTTCTTGTTTCTTGATGTAAGCCTGTAATGCTATGAACCTTCCCCTTAGCACTGCTTTTACAGTGTCCCATAGGTTTTGGGTTGTTGTGTTTTCATTTTCATTCATTTCTATACATATTTTGATTTCTTTTTTTGATTTCTTCTATGATTTGTTGGTTATTCAGAAGCGTGTTATTTAGCCTCCATATGTTTGAATTTTTAACAATTTTTTTCCTGTAATTGAGATCTAATCTTACTGCACTGTGGTCAGAAAAGATGACTGGAATGATTTCAATTTTTTTGAATTTACCAAGACTAGATTTATGGCCCAGGATGGGATCTATTCTGGAGAAGGTTCCGTGTGCACTTGAGAAAAAGGTGGAGTTGATTGTTTTGGGGTGAAACGTCCTATAGATGTCAATTAGGTCTAGCTGGTCCATTGTGTCATTTAAAGTTTGTGTTTCCTTGTTAATTTTCTGTTTAGTTGATCTATCCATAAGTGTGAGTGGGGTATTAAAGTCTCCCACTATTAGTGTGTTATTGTTAATTTCCCCTTTCATACTTGTTAGCATTTGCCTTACATATTGCGGTGCTCCTGTGTTGGGTGCATATATATTTATAATTGTTATATCTTCTTCTTTGATTGATCCTTTGATCATTATGTAGTGTCCTTCTTTGTCTCTTTTCACAGCCTTTATTTGAAAGTCTATTTTATCTGATATGAGTATTGCGACTCCTGCTTTCTTTTGGTCTCCGTTTGCATGAAATATTTTTTTCCAGCCCTTCACTTTTAGTCTGTATGTGTCTCTTGTTTTGAGGTGGGTCTCTTGTAGACAGCATATATAGGGGTCTTGTTTTTGTATCCATTCAGCCAGTCTTTGTCTTTTGGTTGGGGCATTCAACACATTTACATTTAAGGTAATTATTGATAGGTGTGATCCCGTTGCCATTTACTTTGTTGTTTTGGGTTCACGTTTATACAACCTTTCTGCATTTCCTGTCTAGAGAAGATGCTTTAGCATTTGTTGAAGAGCTGGTTTGGTGGTGCTGAATTCTCTCAGCTTTTGCTTGTCTGTAAAGCTTTTGAATTCTCCTTCATATCTGAATGAGATCCTTGCTGGGTACAGTAATCTAGGTTGTAGTTTATTCTCTTTCATTACTTTCAGTATGTCCTGCCATTCCCTTCTGGCCTTCTGGAGGGTCTCTATTGATAGATCAGCTGTTATCCTTATTGGAATCCCTTTGTGTGTTATTTGTTGTTTCTCCCTTGCTGCTTTTAGTATTTGTTCTTTGTGTTTGATCTTTGTTAATTTGATTAATATGTGTCTTGGGGTGTTTCGCCTTGGGTTTATCCTGTTTGGGACTCTCTGGGTTTCTTGGACTTGGGTGGCTATTTCCTTCCCCATTTTAGGGAAGTTTTCAGCTATTATCTCCTCGAGTATTTTCTCATGGCCTTTCTTTTTGTCTTCTTCTTCTGGGACTCCTATAATTCGAATGTTGGGGTGTTTCACATTGTCCCAGAGGTCCCTGAGGTTGTCCTCATTTCTTTTGATTCTTTTTTCTTTTTTCCTCTCTGCTTCATTTATTTCCACCATTTTATCTTCTACCTCACTTATCCTATCTTCTGCCTCCATTATTCTACTCTTGGTTCCCTCCAGAGTGTTTTTGATCTCATTTATTGCATTATTCATTTTTAATTGACTCTTTTTTTATTTCTTCTAGGTCTTTATTAAACATTTCTTGCATCTTCTCAATCTTTGTCTCCAGGCTATTTATCTGTAACTCTCTTTTGTTTTCAAGATTTTGGATCATTTTTATTATCATTATTCTAAATTCTTTTTCAGGTAGATTCCCTATCTCCTCCTCTTTTGTTTGACTTGGTGGGCATTTTTCATGTTCCTTTACCTGTTGGGTATTTCTCTGCCTTTTCATCTTGTTTAGATTGCTGTGTCTGGAGTGGGCTTTCTGTATTCTGGAGGTCTGTGGTTCCTTTTTATCGTGGAGGTTTTACCCAGTGGGTGGGGTTGGACGATTGGCTTGTCAAGGTTTCCTGGTTAGGGAAGCTTGCGTCAGTGTTCTGGTGCGTGGAACTGGATTTCTTCTCTTTGGAGAGCAATGGAGTGCCCAGTGATGAGTTTTGAGATGGGTCTATGTGTTAGGTGTGACTTTGGGCAGCCTGTATGTTGACGTTCAGGGCTATGTTCCTGCATTGCTGGAGAATTTGTGTGGTATGTCTTGCTCTGAAACTTACTGGCTCTTGGGTGGTGGTTGGTTTCAGTGTAGGTATGGAGGCTTTTGGATGGTCTCTTATTACTTAATGTTCCATGTAGTCAGGAGTTTTCTGGTGTTCTCAGGTTTTGGGCTTAAGTCTCCTGCCTCTGGATTTCAGTTTTATTCTTCCAGTAGTCTCAAGACTTCTCCAACTATACAGCACTGATAATAAAACTTCTAGGTTAATGGTGAAAAGATTCTCCACAGTGAGGGACACCCAGAGAGGTTCACAGAGTTACATGAAGAAGAGGAGAGGGAGGAGGGAGATAGAGATGAGCAGGAGGAGAAAAAGGGGGACTCAAGAGGAGAGAGACAGATCTATGCAGTTGTCTGTTCCCAGAGTGTTGTTCTCCGTAGCCCAGACACCCACAAAGATTCACAGAATTGGATTGGGAAGAGAAGGAGAAAGGAGGAAACAGAGGTGTTCTGAGGTAGAAAACAGAGAGTCAAAAGTGGAAGAGAGTAATCAACACACTCCTGAATAAAAATGGGAACTGAATATTGGATTCTTAAATGTTCAAAATTTATATCACATACTGAAAAACAAAGATTAGAAATCTAGAGTAGAGGTTAGACTCTTAAAAATACAATATTAAAAACAAAAACAAAAACACAAAAAATTTTAGAAATATATATGAAGTTCAGTTTAAAAATAGGGCTTCTCTTTTTTTTTTTTGCAAGGTTATAGTGAAATGAAAATGAAAATTAAGGAATAGTAGAGGAGTAATAGAGGACTTTAAAAGAAAATAAGAGAAAAAAAAAGAAAAGAAAAAAAAGAAAAAAGTTTTTTTTCCTAATTAAAAAAAACATAAAAATATATGAAAATGAAAGTTAAGGAGTAATGGGGGAGTAATAGGGAATTTTAAAAGAAAATAAAAGATAAAAAATAGAAAAGAAAAGGTAAAAATATATCTAGGAGTTTCTCTGGAGCTGTTGCGGTCAGTGTGGGTTCGGCTCAGTTTCAGATAGCTCCTCGTTCCAGCTTACACTTCTCGATATCTACAGGTCCCTTCCAGTGTAGTCGGTGTTATCTACAGGGATTTTAATCTGTTGCACCGGTCCCTTCTGAAGCGGTTCCCTTTGTTTATTTGGCTTCTGTTTGCCGGTCTCTTCAGTGCCTAATTTCCGCCCTGACACAGGCAGGCGGAGGTGGTCTCTTGTTCAGGTTGCTAGTTCCGTCGCGCTGCGGGGAGAGGCTGGCGCTGCTTTCCCCGTCTGCGCTGCTCGGGCTCCCGGCTGCTCTATATGGAGCGTGTCCTGCGCTGCGCGCGCGCGCGCGCAGTTCCAGCCCTCGGGTCTTCCACAAAAGCGCGGACTCGGCTGCGCCTGCGTTTTGTGCCTTCCCTGGCCTGAGCAGCTCAGGCAGCCAGGAGCTTGACGGGCGCACTCTCCCCGGGTGCGTGCACCTTCAGCCCCAGTCCCCGCCCGCGCCGGTCGGGTGCCTGCGCCCTGTGTCTCGCAGTGACCCTCCCGCGGGATGTCGACCATCCAGAATCTCAGGAGGTCTTTGGTTAGAAACTGGAGGCCTGTTTGCAGTGCGGTAGGGGATGCAGCCTCTGGGGCCGAGTTTTCCCCTTACCCCTACCCGCCCTGCCTCCTGCCTCGGCGGGGCTGGGCCGGTCCGCAGCCTGCGAACTCTTCTCTGGACTTGCTCAGACCCTTTGTTCTGCGAACGGTCGGCAGTGTGTTCGGGCCGGTTAATTTTCTCTCTCTCTTTTGCTGTCCCACAGTTTAAGTTGGTAACTCACAAAAGCTCCCTCCGATTGCCCTCAGGGCACTCAGGCCCGGTCCTTACCCTAAGCAATGCCGCCTGGTCCTCTTCCTTCCGCCCCCACTTGCTGGTGGCGGATGTGGGCGTCTGGGGTACTTTTTTGCTGGGAGTTGCTTTTAGGCACGGTAATCTGTGGGTTTTATTTATTTTTCCTCCCAGTTAGGTTGCCCTCTGCGATTTGAAAACTTCCCCCAGACCCGCCAGTGCGAGGGTTTCCTGGTGTTTGGAAACTTCCTCTATTAAGACTCCCTTCCCGGGACAGGTCTCCGTCCCTAGCTCTTTTGTCTGTCTTTTTATCTTTTATATTTTGTCCTACCTCCTTTCAAAGACAATGGGCTGCTTTTCTGGGCGCCTGATGTCCTCAGCTAGCCATCAGAAGTTGTTTTGTGAAGTTTGCTCTGCATTCAATTGTTCTTTCAATGAATTTGTAGGGGAGAAAGTGGTCTCCCCGTCCTATTCCTCCGCATCTTCAAGAGATTCATTTTAAAGATGTCTTCGGAGAGAAATGAAGATATAAAGCTCATGTTTTTTTTTTTTTTTCCTCAACAGTTCACAAGAGCAGTGATTCCCAGGCTTTCTCAACAATGTACCCTATTTCTGGGCACACTTACCACTGGGGATAAATTCTTCTTTTTACAAGAAGAAGAAAATTTTGGAGGAGTGCTATCTACAAGGACGTGTAGCTGTTCAGAGAGGTGAGTCGTCTGTTTAGAGGATGGGGAAAGAGGTAGCTCACAGAGAAAATACTGAAGAATGTTTCACTTATTGTGAGTGGGACTTGACGTGGATGGTGTGCATTTCACTAAATATCAAGTTAAAAGATCCTTGTCATTGATGGTCTTCTAATTCTAGATTTAATTCTCAGTTCTTTACGTGCCATCTGTGTAAATTTGGACAAGTCATTTAAATTCTCAGAGCTCCAGTTCTTTTATCTGTAAGAGAAAATTTCATATGAAAATGCTTTGCCAATGGGAGAGTATAATATAAAAATAAAACTGTTATTGCTTATTGTTAATTACTGTTATTTGCTGCTGTTACAAAATTCTATGGAATAAGTTAGCAGCCTTGTGTCTCATGGTGCAGTTGGTCTGTTGAGCTTGGTACTGTAGATTGAGGGCTTTGTCCTGAGTGCCTGGAGTGGAAGGTGTTTCACACCTGTCCCCCAGTAAACGCAACATCATACTGTTCTTTCAGCTACTTTTTGAAACTTGGAGGAAAGGGTGGAAGTTAAAGACAAGATCAAAGATGAGAAAACAACAACCACCTGTATTATTTGTTACAACAAGCAAATCAGTGTTGTTTAATGCACACACCAAACCTTGGAAAGTGAGTGCTATTCCTACCATGACATTTTTTCTCAAGAGACGGGATTCCTTAGGGAATCGCTTAGAAGCAGATGAAAACCATTTTGTTTTACCGTGATTGGGGAGATATTATTGGATGGAAGGAACTCGAAGTTCAAGATTTTTTCTAATGTTTTTGATGACATGTACAGTTTCTATAATGATAAAGTGGCTAATTAAAGATAAATAGTGGATGAACAAAATCTTTGTGGAGCACCTCTTATGAATTAGGTCCTATTGTAGATGCTAATCCCCGTCATGAATGAAGCAGGTGAAGATCCCTGCCCTCATGGAGCCTGTTCTACCATGGAGAGAAATAGTAAATAATGTACACAGTAGAGAAATAAGCTAAAAGCAGTCAGGATGTTAGAAGCCAGAAAGAACACGGGAAAAGAAAAAGCAGAGCCAGGTAAGGGGAAGTGGACGTATGCTGGGTGGGTGGGAAGATAGATTTCAGGGTCAAGTGAGGTGGCAGGACCTGCCTTATTGAGGAAAGACAGGAATTCCGGGGTTAGCCCTGGTGTGTTCCAAGTGGAGAAGGAGCTAATACAAAGCTCCTAACAAGGGGACATGGTGATGTCCCAAACAAAGCCAGGAGGCCTGTGAGCTGGAGTAGAGTGGCTGGGAGAGAGAGGAGCAATGTCAGCTCTAGAGGAAATAATGTCATTTCCTTGGTTTAGATACATAAGGAAAGTTACCTTGTCTTCTTGTCTCTCTGGTTTATTCTGAGTATTTTATTCTATTTCCTCTGCAATTAAAATACACACATGCACAATAAGTAAACTGTACCTCCACCACTGTATCAGTTTCCGAGTGTTGCTGTAACAAAAGACCACAAACTGGGCGGCTTAAAACAACAGAAATGTATTGTCTTGCAGTTCTGCGGAAGTCCCAAATTGAGGTAGGCTCACGCTCCCTCCCATGGGATGGGAGGATGTCACGGTGGTGGCAGTCATTGGCCGGCGTTCCTTGGCCTGAACTGCATCACTCCAGTCTCTGCCTCTGTAGTCAGGTGACTTACTCCCTAAATGTCTGTATCTTCCCTTGGTGGTCCTTTCTTTTTAAGGAATCCAGGCATATTACATTAAGAGTCTAACCCAGGCATCCACAACCTCTGGGCTCCAATGCCTGATGATCTGAGGTAGAGGTGATGTAATAATAATACTGGAATTAAAGTACACAATAAATGTAATGTGCCTGAATCAATCCTGAAACCATCCTCCCCACCCACCATGGTTCATGGAAAAATTGTCTTCTATGAAGCCAGTCCCTGGTGCCAAAAAGACTGGGGACTGCTCTAGTTTGACGCCATCTTAACTATGACATCAACATTCACCTTATTGCCAAATAAGTTCACATTCTGAGGTACTGGGGGTTAGGAATTCAATACATCCTTTGGGGGGACACATTCAACCAAAACAGCACATTAAATAATACGTAATAGTCATTATTATCCCCATCTTGCAAGTAGAGAAACAGGCTCAGAAAGCTTAAATGACTTGGCCAAGGTCAGAGTCAGTAAGCAGAAGAGCCTGGTCCGTGTTATTTTCATCATGGACACATCAGTGCCTTTATCAGTGTGGTTTTATCATGCTGTGACCGTTGACGGAAGGATGGAGGTGACAGAGCCCTGCCCAGGTCAGGGTGGTCCTCGACCTGGTCCTCATTGTGGTCCTCATCCGTACTGCTTAACCCCAAGGCAGCTCACAGTTAACACTCTACCTCAGCTTCCTGTCAAAAGGAAAATAGGTGCCCCTCCATAGACCACTCCCCATTTTGCATTTCATTCCATAGCATGGTAAACATAGGAAACAGATGCTTTTCCCCTCCTTCAGGATTTTTTTCCAGGAAAATATTGCTATAATTTCTGTGGCTTGTAGAACATTTTGTGACAGGACCACATGTTTTTTTCCTCACACAACATGGGAAAAAAAAAAAAAAAACAAAAACGACTCTCTGAGTCAGTTGGCATATTGCAATAAAATTAAGGGATTTTGAAAGCATTTAATTTATTTTGCTTTCTCATTATATTTAAGCATTTCTTCTTGACGTAAAGCTTATCTAGCCATTGGTAAGCCCGAAATCAACTCTAGAACCTCGTTTATGCTCAGTCTTAAGACTAAGGGAAGCACCAAGAAAAAGAAGGATGCAGCAAAACTGAACTGAACGCTTTTCCGTGGGTCACAGTGAGCAGTGATATTGTTACGGAACCAAACTTGGCCCACTCATCCATGTGCAGTAAAGCACATCTCCTCACACCAGGTTCTCATGAAGGGAAATACAGCATTTATCATAGGGCACCAAGCAAGGAGAATGGGCAGCTCATGGTCGAAAGACCCGAACTCCCTGGCAGCTTTTCAGAAGGGATTTCAAAAGCAGCATGAAGGAGGGGACCCAGGGTATGTGATCAGCGCACAATTCTCGGATTGGTTGGCATCAAGGTGGAGTTTCATTGGTTGACATCAAGCTTCATTAGCCTTTTGGTTTCAACCGGCCTGGGGTCTATGTTCTTATGATCAGTTTCCATCTGGAGCTTCCTGTAAAAACAACCTAGGAAGTGTATCAGGCCTTTATCTGTATCTTTCAGGGAACCTTCAGTCTGATGATTCTGCAATGTGTCAGATTAATATGCTAAATTATTAGCAATTTCCTGGCCCAACAGCTCTTTGTTTCTATATCTTCACATTTCCTTTTCCTTAACTCTTGAGTCAGCCTTTAGAGACTCAAGGGAGGCCTGGGAGACCAAAGCAAAAGCCTTTTACTTCAAAGAACAGGTACACAGGGGCTTTTTTAGGGTTTCCCCTTTTCTTTGATACTCCTCAATCTTCAGGGGAACAGGTTCAGGAAAAGAAGCAAAGTTTTGGATAAAGGGGTTAATCATAAACTCAGCAGAGAAACTCAGTTTTGGGGGGACTTGGTTTCAACATCCCCTGGCCAGGCTGAATACATGAAGTCCTCAGAGGCAGGGGTCCGAGAGGAATGTCTAAACCGTGGTCTAGGAAATCAAATGTTCAAGGCTAAGCAGTAAGTCTAGGAGATGGGACCAAGCTGTGGTTGAAAAAAGAAGCCATAAGGTCAAAAGTGGAAAGGTCAGAGCTAGATCAACAAGTCTGGTGGGAGACACCTGAGTGGTTTAGAAAATTGGTTGGGTGAGCGTTTGGGAGGCCTGATATTCTACGGCCCTAACTGCACAGGGTGGGGCCCCAGGAAGGAAGGTGTGGGGTAAGACGGAGCAGTCCCAAACCTGCTCTTCCCAAATATGATCATTAGCAGTTTTGTTGTTGTTACATAGTCTACAAGTTTCTTTTCAAATTCCCTTCTTTTTACCTCAACTCAGTATTTTTATTCCCCCTACATTCTGGGACTTTTCTTTCCACTTAACAGCTGACTGCTTTGGATCTGTGTGTGGAAGCGTATGTTCTTCTTAGTATCAAAAAGAAGTGGGGAAAAACTGTCTTTCTTCCAAAGATGCTTCTGCTCTTTGTTAAAATTGATGATCTGTGATCCTGAGAGTGTGTGGAAAGAGCAGTGTCTTCATATTTTAATACTAAATGGAAATGACCCCTGGCCTTTGACGTCACCACCACAGAAGGCCACTCCCCAGAGCGCAGCTTGGTCACACAGCTCTGGGAGGGGGCAGGGGGCTTGTGAACACGGGCGCCCGCTCGGCTCGAGATTCTCCAGCCACACAGGTAACCGTGGGTGGGCAGTGGCTCTTGCTGCTGCTGCTGCTGATGGTGACGATGATGAAGGACCAGGTAGATCAGGGGGCAATGGTTAAAAGTACTTCCCTGAAACAGACATCATGGCAAAATGCTGGAGTTTCTCTAAGAAAGACTAAAGGGTGACAAACACTGGAAATGGCTCTTTGCAACCCCATGGACTGTAGCCCGCCAGGCTCCTCTGTCCGCGGGATTCTCCAGGCAAGAATGCTGGAGTAGGTGGCCATTCCCTTCTCTCGGGGATCTTCTTAATGCAGGGATTGAATCCAGGTCTCCTGCATTGCAGGCAGATATTTTGCCATCTGAGCCACCAGGCTCTAGGGGTTTACCTGTTCTAGCTATTTCATATAAACGGCATCATGCAATATTCTTTCTGTGTCTGGTGAAACATTTGTTTTCTGTTGCAAGTCATTTATTTCTTTCAGTCTGCTCCTAGCATTGCCCTCGGATAGCTGAAATGCTCTGGGAAAATTAAAATTTCTAATTAGAACCTAAGAAGACCTCTTCGGGAATATCTACTTCACCTTGGTTGCTGGTGAGCTTATGAGACAAATAACAGCTGAGAATGAAGTTATTGACTTTGCAAGGATATGAAGAATTGGACTTTACCTTATTCACATCTATCTTGACTCTCAGTTCCTTCCAGCAGCATCTCCAGTTTATGTCTTGTGTAGCGGTCTGGACACCAATTTATCCCATTATCCAAATGAACCTGTAATTGATATTTTGGCATCAGGATACTAGAGATTATATTGCTGGCCTGAACAACAAAGCATAGCCTCCCCCCAGGGAGTAAAATGATACTAGCTGTTGAAGACGAAAATTTGAGAAATACTTTACACTCTCCTCTCTTAGGGAGGCTGCTCATCCTCCCTCCTCCCTTCCCTCCCTGAAGAAATAGAGGCTGCCCAAGAGGGCTCTGGGATGCAGACAGCAGAGGCTTGAAATAAGATGCCTCTCTCCATCTGCCGGACGTAATCCAAGATGAGCTGCACAGATGAAGCTGGCAGAGAAATGGGGAACCGGATGGCAGACAAGGTTCTAAGGGGACGAAAATCCTAGCTAAATCCTTTTATGGGAGCAAAAGAGCCTGCTGGTCTAATAATGCGGAATCCAAGAAGGAAATTGATGTAGTGCTAGTGGTTTAGTGAATGAAAGTTTCTTTTCTGTAGACCCCCTGGGGTCTAACTAGTAACAACTAACTAACCAGTAACAACTAATGTGTTCTGTGGGATGACAGTTAAATATGGGACAAATGATGACTCGTCTGCACCAATGGTGATTATCATGTACTGTTTTATGTGCTAGGTGAGATTGAATCATTGACTGCCTGCTCTGAGATATCTTTCCCGGGAGCCTGAAAATTCCACTTTAGAGTAGCTGATGGATTTGATAGGGTCCAGCAATGACAGGGCTGGGGTGGAGCATTTTTGTTGATTCCCGCTCCCTTCTCTCCCACCCTCCCTCCTTCTCTCCTCTCTCCCCGTCTCCCTCCCTCCATTCACCTGTAAGGAGCTTGTTATGCACCAGACCCTGTGCTAAGGACTTTTGTTGTTGTTCTTCAGTCCAACTCTTCTTGACCCTGTGGACTGCAGCACGCCAGGCTTCCCTGTTCTTCACCATCTCCTGGAGCTTTCTTGAACTCATGTCCATTGAGTTGATGATGCCATCCAACCATCTCATCCTCTGTCACCCTCTTCTCCTGCCCTCAGTCTTTCCCAGCATCAGGGTTTTTTCCAGTGAGTGGGCTCTTCACATCAGGTGGCCAAAGTTTTGGAGCTTCAGCTTCAGCATCTGTCCTTCTAATGAATATTCAGGGTTGATTTCCTTTTGAATTGATTGGTTTGATCTCCTTGCTGTCCAGGGGACTCTCAAGAGTCTTTTCCAGCACCACAATTCAAAAAACATCAATTCTTTGGCACTCAGCCTTCTTTATGGTCCAACGCTCATATCCGTACATGACTACTGGAAAAGCCATAGCTTTCACTATACGAATCTTTGGCAAAGTGATGTCTCTGCTTTTTAATACACTGTCTAGGTTTGTCATAGCTTTCTTCCAAGGAACAAGCATATTTTAAGCGCTAAGGATGTGAAATGAGACCCTGCCACCCAGGAGTTCCTGGTCACTCCCTTCTTATTTTCTCTCTTTTGTTTCCTGTTCTACTGTTACAGAGGACGTAAGCAGCTGTGTATTTGTCCATCTCTCATAGTAGGAAGTAGCTTCCAAAGGCCAGAGTCCTTCCTGCCTTTAAGCCTTTGATTCTATTGATAGCATTGCCCTAGCAGAAATTTATTGAATTGAATTCAGATATGTAAACAGATAACTGGATAAAATACAGTTAGTGATATTTGAGCGAATTTTGCACAAAGTGCCTGGAAGCACATGGGGCAGAGTCAACAACTGCCAAAGGCAGCCAGCGGGCCTCCTGGAGGTGTCACTGGAGCTGTCTTGAAAGATGAGAAGGTGTTTGCCAGACAAACAAGGTGGGTGCCCAGTCTCCTGAGGTCACACCTGCGTGAATGTTTCTTGGGAGGTGATCCTCTAATCCTGCCCTTTTCTTTCTTTAATGAAATTTCAAATGAAGCAAGTGATTCTGCTTGATTTGCCAGGAGCTTTGGATCAAGTCCTGGGATTAAGTATGGGCTTCCCTGGTGTCTCAGTGGTAAAGAATTCACCTGCCAAGAGACAGGAGTTCAGTCCCTAGGTTGGGAAGATCCCCTGGAGAAGGAAATGGCAAATCACTCCAGTATTCTTGTCTGGAGAATTCCATGGATAGAGGAGACTGTCGGGCTATAGTCCATGGAGTCACAAAGTGTCGGACGCGGCTGAGTGACTAAACAACAACTGCGACAGTCCAGGTACCTTTCCAGAAAGTGACAAAGCTGGTTTCCTCTAGGGCTAAAGCCCCTCTCCCACCAAAGAAAAGAAAGTCTGTTGACTTCCTCACCCCTACAATGCAACTTGCTTTCATCTTCCTTTTCCTTATTGAAATATTAAATATTCAGAATTTCATTTCCTAAACGAGTTTGAGTTGGAGCCAAGATTTCACTCTAGTGATCCTTTCACCATCGCAGCAAACACGCCCAGAGAATGCCTGCACTGCTCTGGAGTGGAGACTTACAGAGACCCAAGGGGAGAGACTTTCTGCTCCTAAAGAGCCTAATGCTGTGCTTAGTCCCTCAGTCACGTCCAGCTCTTTGTGACCCCATGGACTGTAGCCCGCCAGGCTTCTCTGTCCATGGGATTCTCCAGGCAAGAATACTGGAGTGGGCTGCCATGCCCTCCTCCAGGGAACCTTCCCAACCCAGGGATTGAACCCAGGCCTCCCACATTGCAGGTGGATTCTTCACTGTCTGAGCCACCAGGGAAGCCCAGAATCCACACCAAACAGGAAGCGAACATCAGCCCAGAAGTGCTCCTCTTCTGCCCGTTACTATTAAAGCAGATCTTCCTTGCACACAGAGTTGACATCGACACTTTTTGACACAGCTGACTCTAACCCTGAAGTTTTTAAAATTTATCTATTTTTTGCTACACCTTGTGGCTTGTGGGATCTTATTTCCCTGATCAGGAATCGAACCCAGGCCCTCGACAGTGAGAGGGCAGTCTTAAACACTGGACTACCAGGGACATCCCTAAACTGAAATTTAGAAGTTTCAAAGCCCAGGGAACAGTGAAGAGAGCCATACTCACCACCAGAAGATTTACCAGAAGAGCATCTTTAGTCTAAACTTGACAGTTTTTACGTTTTAAGTTTTTAATATATTTTAAGAAACCTCGAAAAGTCCTTTCCACGCAGAAAAATACCCCCAAAAGGAGCATTTACCTAAAAGGAGCATTTATTATTTGGTTATATATATTCATGTATTTTAAGAGCCTCTACCATTTTATTTTCATTTATCTATGATAAATTTCAGTGTTTTGTGGAACTCAAGAATTTTCCTAGGACTGGAACCCCAATTTATAATTCTGATGATTACACAGATGAGGATGTCACTTAGCAAAGCTCGTCTTGCCTTCCCCACACAGTTCCTTTTTAAAAATATTTATTTATCTTTGGTTGCACTGGGTCTTTGTTTGCTGTGCGTGCGCTTTCTCTAGCCGCTGTGTGACCTCACTGTGGTGGCTTCTCCAATGTTGCCGAGCACAGACTCTAGAGCAAGGGCTCAGTAGTTGCAGCACACACAGGCTTAGTTGTCCTGCGGCATGTGGAATCTTCCTGGACCGAACCTGTGTTCCCTACACTGGAAGGCAGATTCTTTACCACTGGACCACCAGGAAAGTCCCTTATGTGATTCTTGAGCTGGGCACCACTTGTTATAGGTAAGGTTGCTCACCCAAACTTCCCTCTTCTCTCGCTTTTCCAGTCATCAGCCTAGCTGTGCTTCAGTTCAGTTCAGTTCAGTCGTTCAGTCGTGTCCGACTCTTTGCAGCCCCATGAATTGCAGCACACCAGGCCTCCCTGTCCATCACCAACTCCAGGAGTTCACCCAAACTCATGTCCATTGGGTTGGTGATGCCATCCAGCCATCTCATTCTCTGTCGTCCCTTTCTCCTCCTGCCCCCAATCCCTCCCAGCATCAGGGTCTTTTCCAATGAATCAACTCTTCGCATGAGGTGGCCAAAGTATTGGAATTTCAGCTTCAGCATCAGTCCTTCCAATGAACACCTAGGACTTATCTCCTTTAGGATGGACTGGTTGGATCTCCTTGCAGTCCAAGGGACTCTCAAGAGTCTTCTCCAACACCACAGTTCAAAAGCATCAATTTTTCGATGCTCAGCTTTCTTCACAGTCCAACACTCACATCCATACATGACCACTGGAAAAACCATAGCCTTGACTAGACGGACCTTTGTTGGCAAAGTAATCTCTGCTTTTTAATATGCTATCTAGGTTGGTCATAACTTTCCTTCCAAGGAGTAAGCGTCTTTTAATTTCCTGGCTGCAGTCACCATCTGCAGTGATTTTGAAGCCCAAAAAAATAAAGTCTGCCACTTTTTCCACTGTTTCCCCATCTATTTCCCATGAAGTGATGGGACTGGATGGCATGATCTTAGTTTTCTGAATGTTGAGCTTTAAGCCAACTTTTTTACTCTCCTCTTTCAATTTCATCAAGAGGCTCTTTCGTTCCTCTTCACTTTCTGCCATGAGGGTGGTGTCATATGCACATCTGAGTTTATTGATATTTCTCCCAGCAATCTTGGTTCCAGCTTGTGCTTCTTCCAGCCCAGCGTTTTCTCATGTACTCTGCATATAAGTTAAATAAGCAGAGTGACAATATACAGCCTTGACGTACTCTTTTTCCTATTTGGAACCAGTCTGTTGTTCCATGTCCAGTTCTAACTCTTGCTTCCTGACCTGCATACAGGTTTCTCAAGAGGCAGGTCAGGTGGTCTGGTATTCACATCTCTTTTAGAATTTTCCAGTTTTTTGTGATCCACACAGTCAAAGGCTTTGGCATAGTCAATAAAGCAGAAATAGATGCAAAGAAATAGAGGAAAACAACAGAATGGGAAAGACTAGAGATCTCTTCAAGAAAATTAGAGATACCAAGGGAATATTTCATGCAAAGATGGGTTCGATAAAGGACAGAAATGGTATGGACCTAACAGAAGCAGAAGATACTAAGAAAAGGTGGCAAGAATACACAGAACTGTACAAAAAAGATCTTCACGACCCAGATAATCATGATGGTATGATTACTCACCTAGAGCCAGACATCCTGGAATGTGAAATCAAGTGGGCCTTAGAAAGCATCACTGTGAACAAAGCTAGTGGAGGTGATGGAATTCCAGTTGAGCTATTTCAAATCCTGAAAGATGATGCTGTGAAAGTGCTGCACTCAATATGCCAGCAAATTTGGAAAACTCAGCAGTGGCCACAGGACTGGAAAAGGTCAGTTTTCATTCCAATCCCATAGAAAGGCAATGCCAAAGAATGCTCAAACTACCGCACAATTGCACTCATCTCACACGCTAGTAAAGTAATGCTCAAAATTCTCCAAGCCAGGGTTCAACGATATGTGAACTGTGAACTTCCAGATGTTCAAGCTGGTTTTAGAAAAGGCAGAGGAACCAGAGATCAAATTGCCAACATCTGCTGGATCATCGAGAAAGCAAGAGAGTTCCAGGAAAGCTGTGCTTAAAGGACTTCAAATCCAAATGCCAGGTCTTTCATAATTCATTCTGACACCTCCCACTCTTCCCAGAAGTGTTTTTTTTCTTTCTCCAAACATCCACAGCACTTCATCCACCCATACACACTCAAAACTTAACATTTTCTACTTGGTTTATAATTTTTTGGTAAATATCTCATCAATTCAGTTCAGTTCAGTCGCTCAGTCATGTCTGACATACCTCCTACTAAATATATTTCCCATGGAGTCAGTGAGATTTTCTTTATGTCTTTATATATATCTCATCTCCTCTTCCCTCATCATTCCCTCTTCTCTCATCCCGATAGCCGTCTCAACATAAAACCATCACAGATACTTGGTAATAATTCACTAAATGGAGTCAATGGATGGAATTTCCATCTCGATAAATGTATCCAAGAATGTCTTCATCCTTTCCAGATACCATAATCCATAGCATAAATCCTTATACCAGTGTCTCCCAAAGTATGTTTCACGAACAACTATTCTGAAGAATGTTTAAAAAAGAATTCTTAAAACGTCTATGGTTAAAAACTTTTGGGAAATTCTAACAAAGTTTTAAACAGGATTCTTACTGTGGGACTTCTCACGTTGTAAGCATTGAGGAGTTTTAGTTTCAGAGTCTAAAATGAGGCAGTAAGGCTGTGTTCCTTCTGTAAGCTTGAGGGGAGAATCACTTTCCTTGCCTTTTCTAGCTTTTAGAGGTGTCTGTCTTCCTTGACTCAAGGCCCCTTCTTCCATCTTCAAAGCTGGCAATGTAGCATAAGGATGGAAAGTTTTTCTGTTTTTCCCTCTAGGTTCTTTGGCTAACCTGATAATTAAATTGCCATATGAAAGACTGTTGTTGAGTCACTCAGTCATGTTTGACTATTTACGACCCCATGAATTGTAGCCCACCAAGTTCCTCTGTCCATGGGATTTCTCAGGCAAGAACACTGGAGTGGGTTGCCGTTTCCTTCTCCAGGGGATCGTCCCGACCCAAGAATTGAACCTTCATCTCTTCTGTCTCCTGCATTGGCAGGTGGGTTCTTTACCACCAGCACCACCTGGGAAGCTATGATAGATTAACAGGAGAAAAGCAAATTTAATTTTGTATATATGGGGGTCCCATATATACATGAAAATATGAAAGTCAAAGAAATCACCAAAGTAGGAAGTTTTTATACCTCTTAGACAAAGGAACAATAAATTTGTGCAACCTTGACAAAACAAAGAGGTTTGGGCTTGGGGTAGTAAATTAGTGAAGAAATAACAAGTTTTCTTTGCACAGCCTTCTTGGTCCTGAATTCCCCATGTCTGGTGAGAAGGATGCCTTCTATCCCCCAGGGAGGATACCTTTCACATGGGAGACTTATTTCCCATTTTTAAGGGCGACACGCGAAGGTCAAAGTGCCCTTTTTGCACTGTCTCTTTCCCAAGTAACTTTAACTCAAAGTAATCAGTGTGCCCAGATGGCGTATTTTAGGGTGGCATATTCTGCTTGCCTTCAGTCTCATGTTCCAGTCTCTCTCCCTCTTTGATATCTGCTTCTGTCATCACATCTCTTCCTCTGACCCCTGACACTCCCTCCTCCTGCTTATAAAGGTACTTGTGTTTGCATTGGGCCCACCTGGAAAATCCTTCCCATGGGATACTCTTCACGTCCCAATGCCCTTAATTTAATCACCTCTGCAAAGTTCCAGCGCACAGAAGGTAGCACATTCACAGGTTCTGGAGACTAAAAGGTCCCCGTCTCTGGGGTTCCTGTGTCTGCGGCAGTTAGGGGAATAAACCTTTCATTCCTCGACAGAGAACTGGATGGAATACCCACCGCCACCTCTACCATTATTTCTAAAGGAAAGTGAATTCTGAGTTGTGGTGCAAAACAAGTTCACATCTGCGATACACAATCAAGGATAAACTGTGAACTCTGTGTATGGTAACATCAGCAGTTATGATAGTAAAAATCACTGACAGCCATCCTACACCCAAATCTGCCTAAACTCTTCTCTCACAGTCTCAGGTGTATAGCCCTTGTCTTCACAGTACATCAGACAAATTTTGTGATAGGACTGTCCACTAGGATTATTTTTCCCTTCAGAGTTTTCCATGATCTTTTAAACTGTTAACAAATGTGAACCTGTTATACATCATTTTGCACTGAGTTTATTCTCTGTACAGGAAGCTATACTCTTCTGGTAGTCTTGTTTTTAACCATGTCTTACCCACTGCCCCAGAGACGTCAGTAACATCTATCCAGTGTTATCATCACTAAGTAGGGTGTGATGCAAATGGTAAACCAGAAACATGGTACCTGAGAAGCTTGGTAAGGTGTGAAGACTTGTGGGAAGAGGCTGACTATGAGGAAGACTAGAAATATACAATGGAATATTACTCAGTCATAAAAGGGAATGAAATTGTGCCATTTGCAGAGATGTAAATGGACCTCAAGACTGTATTACAAAGTGAAGTCAGAAAGAGAAAAGCAAAATTATCATATATTAACGTATATATGTAGAATCTAGAAAACTGGTACAGATGCAGCTGTTTGCAAAGTAGGCAGAGACACAGATGTGGAGAAGAAGCATGGACACCAGTGAGGGGAAAGTGGAGGTGAGATGAATCGGGAGGTTGACGTATGTACATGTTGATGCTGTATATAAAATAGATAGCTGATGAGAACCTGCCATATGACACAGGGAACTCCACTCAGTGCTCTGTGGTTTCTATGGTGACCTCAATGGGGAGGAAATCCAAAGAAGAGGGGCTATAGGTAAACATATAGCTGATTCACTTTTCTGTACAACAGGAACTAATATAGCATTGTAAGGCAACTATACCCCAGCCAGATGTTTCTAAAAATCAAACTAGAGATGGAAAAAAAAGCTGACCAAACGATAGAATTATGAATTGAAGTCTGAAATGTGTCATGTTTTAAAAGACTTTGTGGGGAGTAAACCCATAAACATTGTCCTGTGCAAAGGAAATCAGGTTACCTAAGGAAGCTACTTGATTTCACATAACTAGCATGATTTCCCTAGTGTCAAAAAACTGGACTTTTCTTACAAAATACAGGCATGAAAGATCTTTGAAACTTCATACAGAATTACATATCAGGCATTAGGAGGGAGCAGTGTAAAACTGATTAATATCAGCCTCCCTTCAGCCCACACAGACAACATTGTCTCATAAGACACCAAGTTCCTCCAAGGCAAGGACATTGTCTCATTAATCTTTGAGTCCCCAGCCCCCACATGTAATTTGGCATATTGTCATAATGTTTGTTGATCACCAAGTAAAATGGTTGCAAAGTTAGTCCCTTCCTGTATGATGATTCATTCTGAGGAAATTATGTTTGAAAAAGCTGACAAGGGAGGAGTGTATGAGAAAAGAGAAAGAGTGTGGTATGTTGAGATTTTTCAAAGGAGATGTCTAGAGATTTTCTTCATTCCCAAAGTGTTCATTTTACTACAGTTATACCAAAGTATTCCATCAAAAACAACAACAACATATGCACTATCAATAGAGAACAACAAAAGTACATTGAGATTCTGATGTTGATATTAAGTTATGAGAATCATTCTTCAACTAAATTGCATATGTTGTTGTATACCCACTGTTGCATACATAATCTTAAGGAATCACTTGCAAATAATCAAATTGGCAATTACTAAATCAAAGAATTCTCACAGGCTACTATGTTTTCCTTAGAAGATTAGGAAGACAAGTTTTGTCATTTTTGTATTCCAATTGAAGCATTCTCTATCCTGCCTCTGTTGAGATTATGAATTTTCTGAGGACAGAATATGACTTATGCCTCTTTTCTCTCCCCAATTTGTGTAGTTCCATTTTGTGGGCTTCATGGGCATTCAGTAAGTAGTAGAGGACTTGGATTAAATGGGAAAATATAGCATTGTGAGCACTGTAAAAGTCAGTGTGGGTAGGCATAACAGGATGAGAAACACATTTGCATGTGTCAACTATATTGATACATTTTCCCAATCTTGTCCTAGCATTTCACATAGGTTGGGTAGATTATGCTTTGCAGTATACCAATAGAGCCTATGAAAGAAAGCATGTATCTGATTCCAGGTCCATCTACCAGAGGACTTTTGTAAGTCAGTCCCAGGAAATTGCATTCAAAAGCAATATTGTGTCCTTTATAGCAATATGACAGTGGTGCCAAAGAAGAAAGGAGTGAAGCTTCAGAATATCCAGTTGTTCAGTGATGATGGAATTTAAGGCTACCATCAACAGAGTCGTGAAGCTAAAGAAGCAGCTAAGAGGTGCATAAAAGGAATCAAAATTGAATAAAGAACTGTTAATATTATAGCTTATGTTTTAAAGATAATCACAATGAAAAGTAAAACAATGGGGGATAGAAGTAGTGCTCTGAAAGTGGTTTGACTTCCTCCTGTGGTTTGACCAGCTTGGATACATCTGGACTAGTCTCGGTAGAGAGATGACATTTAAGTTGAGACTGATTGTTTTATCAATAAATTCAGTAACCTTAAGAGAGGGATGGAAGTAATAACTTTAGAGATTTGTGTTGTAGTGTTGAGGAAATGTGTAAGAAAAACATTCAGTTTCATCTTTCTACCTGAGATTTTTTGTGAGCAACGTGGGTAATGAAGAGTGTATTTTGAGTTTTAAGAAAACACTTCATACTGGGATGTAAAAGTAGGGAGGATGTTTAACTTGCTTAACGCAGCCACTGTGATGTGGGAGCTTCAAGGCATAGAAGGGGGTATAATCACAACATGGCTTTAATATGCAGGGGAAAGATGTGCAAATGCCTCATGACAGAATGTTATAAGAAACAGCTGATAAAAACTGTACAAATAACAAAGACCCAAAGTTAGAATTTTATGGAAGCGCAGAGAGATGAATGCTTCAAAAATGTGATTGGAATTTGAAAAAGTTCAATAAAGGTAAAAAGATATAAAAGACATTTTGATACTAAGACAATTTAGGTGGTTACATGGGCTTCCCAAGTAGCTCAGTGGGTAGAGAATCCGCCTGCAATTCAGGAGACACAGAAGATGCGGGTTCAGTCCCTGGGTTGGGAGGATACCCTGGAGGAGGGCGTCACAGCCCACTCCAGTATTCTTGTCTGTAGAATCCCATGGAGAGACGAGCCTGGTGGGCTACAGTCTCTGATGGGTCTCAAAGAGTGAGACATGACTGAAGTGACTGCGCACGTACATAGTTGATTACTTATACCAAGTAGAGAGATAGTTGCCAAAGGAACCTGTGGGCATAAGCCAGAAAAACTCGTGGAACTTAATTTTTCTAAAGAAACAGAACTTAAAATGGAAATGTGTTATAGCTGGGAAAGTAGGAGGATAAAAATTGACCTTATATAAATGCAAACATTTCAAAAAATGATTTTTGCCTTAGTTTGTCAAGCCAGGAAAAATTTTTCTCTAATAAATAATCTCTACAAGGTAAACACTTCTGAATTACCTGGGAAATAATACAGGAATAAAAGAAGAAGATGATGATGTTTTTTAAACCTATTCTCTTATCCTAAAAATATTATGAGAAATTAGATTTATAATAACAGATCTTATAATAACAAATCTTGGGTATTCATGAGCTTTTGAAATAGAAGAGATGAGATGTGAGAAAGTTGTATATTTGGCAAGATATATTTTTCTTATGCATAGTTTGGGAATTATGTCGTTTTACCCAGAATAAACATTGACTTTATTACTACTAAAAGAGAAAACATCCCTGAGCTAATCCTGCCTTTCCTTTTCAGGTATGAGGAATACAGTAAATTTCTCCCTGGGGGCCGGGGTCAGCAATTTGATGGAGACTGTAATTCACTGAATGTGCAGTTTTGTGGACTGTGAAATGCAATAATAATTTCAGGGTTTTATTACAGGTATTACTTTGTCTCCTCCATCTCTTCCATTTTATTACATATCATATGCATCAACATGACGAACGGTAATGTGTTTTCTTTCACTGAAGTGGAAGACATAGAACAGAATTGGTAATATAAGTGTGGGCCACTGTTTTTTTCCAGTGTCGTAAACTTTGTGCTCATAGTCTGTATGCTATACTTTCTATTTCAGTAACATTTAACAAAACCTTGGCCATGGAGGAACTTACACTTACACAGAATGTCCGTACTGAGTCTCTGAGTGCTAATGTTTCAGGTATGGTACCAAGTGGCGACTCTGAGTTGCAAATTAAAGAGACAGAAGCCATCTCTTCCCTATTGTTTTTAGTGGATTTAGCTACAAATAATCCATACAATAACCTCAACTGTGGGACACAGAGAAACACCCAGATGTAAGTGAGCAAAGCAAAGGCAGCAGAACCAGAGCCATTCATCCTCTAAACTCCTGGAGGACCTTCCTAGCCTTTCCCTCAGCACCTAGTGATTCTCTCTGCATATAATCTTATCATACTGGATGATCTAATTTCCTATCTCACAGGCACAAGCAGCCGCAGCAACCTAATAAGAGGGCTTCCCAGATGGCCCTAGAGGTCAAGAACCCATCTGCCAGTGCAGGAGACATAAGAGACGTGGGTTCGATCCCTGTGTCAGGAAGATCCCCTGGAGGAGGGCATGGCAAGCCACTTCAGTATTCTTGCCTGAGAAATCCAATGGACAGAGGAGTCTGGTGGGCTACAGCCCATGGGGTTGTAACGATTTGGACACAACTAAGTGACTCACACACATACAACCTAATAAGAAGAGACAGTTAAACTCGTGAAAGAAGGAGGCAGAAAACTTATTTTGAAATAGGCACAAAAATGTTTTAAGGCAGAAGGGCCACTGATAGAGACAGACCATCCTGTCTACTTTAGCTTCTCTTCAAGTTATTGCATCTGAGGTTAATAGTAATAGCCCTGAGACATCAAGACTTTAATTTATATTCTACACAATGTATTATTTATTAAAGATAAAGTTTCTGTTCAAAATGCTTTAATGTTTAAAAATTTGATACTGATAGGGATAACGTTTACTTAACCTCTTCCTTCAGCCTGCTTTGCTCAGCTTAGTCGCTAAGTCATGTCTGACTCTTTGGGACCCCACAGACTGTAGCCCACCAGGCTCCTCTGTCCATGGGATTTTCCAGGCAATAATACTGGAATGGGTTGCCACTTCCTAGTCCAGGGGATCCTCCTGACCCAGGGATTGAACCTGTGCCTCTTGCGTCTCCTGCATTGGCAGGCAGATTGTTTACAATTACTGCCACCTCGGAAGCATTATAATATAGTGCATTGAATGAACCCTAAAATACATGTTTTTGTTACTGGTAATCAGAACATTTTGATTTTCAACTTAAACATTTCCTCTCTTTTTTCCCCCCTCAAAATTCCTTCAAATGAATTACATGGAAACTACCAACAATTGGATTTACCCTACCTTCCTTGACAGAGAGAAAAATGATATGTGTATACTAGTCGATCCTTTCTGGTTCATGTCCTGGGTTGTTCAATGTTTTCATTTTATTTTATCCAGAGCAGTTTTCTCTCCCTTTAAAAAAATTAGTTAGGTTGAAAATAGCGTATTGAGATGTTTATATATTTTTCTTTTTGAGAAAATAGAAATCTAAACCAGGGCAAGGGAGAACTTTGGAAAACATTCTGCGTGATGCCTGCACTAAACGTCCCTTCCTTTTCCTCCTCAACACACACCCTTGGGCCAACATGGCTTTACAGTATGTTTGTGAAAGCCTGTCCTGAGAGTACCTTTCTGTGACTCAGACTGTGAAGCTTTTACTGCATCTCTAGGGAAATACAAAGTCTATGAGCTCTCCCTATTTCCTTATTGTATAGGGTAAAAAAAAATTTTTTTAGGACATGTATTTTATTTTTATTGATCAGGTGATTCAGTTGACAACATTATTTCTTTTTTCTTTTTTCCATCAGCAGCAGCTTTTTATTAGATGGAGGATACCCAGGGTTGGCTCAAAGAAAAGTGGTGACAATTGGTAAGCAAGGAGAGGAGACGCTCCTGGCAGTGGAGATGGGTACTTGTGATGTTGAGGGTCAGGGTCTCCTGCTCAACTCTGTCCACCCAGGAAGCTCTTCCCCTTGCCACTCAATATCACCAGTGCTGAAAGGCATCAAAGGGTCTGCAATGAGCTAGTTCAACTTGGCTAACAGTTCTTCCAGTTCTGGCCGAGCTTTGAACCTTCCCTTGAAGTCTTCTTCAGTGTGCTCCCTCACTGACAATTTGACTCCTTCAGGAAGATTGCTTTGGAATTCCCAAGAAAATCTCTGCAAACATAGCACTCAAACCGCTGATCTGAACCACTCGCTCATGGGTGGTAAGAACTGAGTCCAGTAACATTTTGTTGCCTGGTCCTGCACCTCCATGGTTTTGGTGGGCATCGCATAACTTTCCTCGACTTTAACGGAGAGATGATTGCAAAGGTTGTGAACATACTGGGCATAACTCTCTGTCAGGGCCATGTCATATGCAATCAGGTGAATGTTTAAAGCCCCATATTCATAATCTGTCCCAGATTAATGGGTCTCACTTCCACTTTTCCCTTCTTCTTTTTAGGCTCTTCTGGCTTAACTAGATGCTTGTATCTTCCAATGCCATGCATGGGCTTTGACCTGTAGTGCCGACTGGTGGTCAACAGAATGCCACCTGCAGCACAGATGGGATTCTCTCCTGAAGTTCTGAACCTCAAGAGGGAAAAGGCTTGCTTAAAAATGGTGTCATTCTTCAGACACGGCACCTTTCCTAGTGCTCCATTCATCCTTGGCGGCCGACAACATTATTTCTTATCTTTTATCACTAGAAATCACAATTTCACTTTGCTATGTGATTCATCTACACAGTTCTACAGTTATTTGTTGTTATCTGGAATATAAAAGGGGCTTCCCTGTGTGGCTCAGATGGTAAAGAATCCACCCATAATGCAGGAGACTCACTCAGGTTCAATCCCTGAGTTGGGAAGGTCCCAAAAGCATTGGTTTCTCAAGTTTCTGTTATCTTAACCCCAAATAAACCAGGTTCTATTTTTGGATTAGGAAAAAAGCATATATACTACCATATAGATAATGGCAGTATACCTCCTATCTGTTTTAAGCTATTATTTCCTTGAGATATGAGAAATTGTGCAGCCCATTGGCCGTGAACCTCGATAGAAAGTTGAGAGAAGGCAATTTCTCCTTAGGGAATTTATACTATTGTTGGTCTTTGACTCCAGCCTTTAATTGGGAAAGAAACAGACCTGTAATGATCTCATTCCTACACTTCTGTAACACAGCAAGATATTTCTCTGTTCGTGGACAAGGTATAGGTGGTATTTAATACAGGAATGGTAGTGGTTTAGTGGCTAAGTAGCGTCCAACTCTTGTGACCCCATGGACTGTAGCCTGCCAGACTCCTCTGTCCATGGGATTCTCCAGGCAAGAATAGTGGAGTGGGTTGACATTTCCTTCTCCAGGGGATCTTCCCGACCCAGGGATCAAACCTGGGTCTTCTGTTTTGTGAGCAGATTCATGACCAACTGAGCCACGAGGGAAGCCCAATACAGGAATAGGAAGGAGAAAAAAAGAAAGTATTTGTTGAACTGCTTAGCACCTGTGAAAAAGCAGATCCATGAAATTGTCATAAAAAGAGCTCTTATTCTGTTCTTGTTGGAGTTGCTTTGATTACCTACTGTGTGCCAGGCACTGCGCTCTACGTCACTTCACACGTATCATTTTTTTTTCTTGGAGCCATGGCTTTATTGTCCACAGGATGGAAGGAGACCATTTGTCTGTTTCCCATGCTGAATAGAAGACTGTTGTCCTTAAAGTTGAAGGGGGAAATAAATGGCATAGAGAAAATAATGTACTTTAAAATGAGGCCAAAGAGTTACCTTAGGGTGCTAATTTTCATGCTGCTGATTGGCAATTCAAACGTTGAAAAACCTGAGCAGCCATAGATCACTTTCCGTTCAGTTCAGCCACTCAGTCGTGTTTGACTCTTCGCAACACCGCCGACTGCAGCACGCCAGGCTTCCCTGTTCATCACTCCCAGAGCTTACTCAAAACTCATATCGATCGAGTCAGTGATGCCATCCAACCATCTCATCCTCTGTCTTCCCCTTCTCCTCCCACCTCAGTCTTTCCCAGCATCAGGGTCTTTTCTGAAGAGTCAGCTCTTTGCATCAGGTGGCCAAGTACTGGAGTTTCAGCTTCAGCATCAATCCTTCCAATGAATATTCAGGACTGATTTCCTGATTTCCTTGAGAATTGACTGGTTGGATCTCCTTGCAGTCCAAGGGACTCTCAAGAGTCTTCTCCAACACCAAAGTCCAAAAGCATCAGTTCTTCGGCGCTCAGCTTTCTTTATAGTCCAACTCTCACATCCATACCTGACTACTGGAAAAACCATAGCTTTGACTAGACGGACCTTTGTTGGCAAAGTAATGTCTCTGCTCTTTAATATGCTGTCTGGGTTGGTCATAACTTTTCTTCCAAGGAGTAAGTGTCTTTTAATTTCACGGCTGAAATCACTATCTGCAGTGATTTTGGAGCCCAAAAAAATAAAGTCTCTCACTGTTTCCATTGTTTCCCCATCTGTTTGCCATGAAGTGATGGGACCAGATGCCATGATCTTAGTTTTCTGAATGTTGAGCTTTAAGCCAACTTTTTCAGTCTCCTCTTTCACCTTCATCAAGAGGCTCTTTAGTTCTTCTCTTTCTGCCATGAATTGTGTCATCTGCATATCTGAGGTTATTGATATTTCTCCCAGCAAACTTGATTCCAGCTTGTGCTTAATCCAGCCCGGCATTTCGCATGATGTGCTCTGCATATTCCAGCCTTGACGTACTCCTTTCCTGATTTGGATTGGGAATAGATCACTTAGGTTTAGTCAAGTTTCCTACATTTTTCACGCATCAAGCGGATTCCCTTGTACTTTATCAAATCCCAGGATTTAGTCTGTGTTTTGGTGGGCCCCTTCTCGGCTCTTCCAAAGCAGAGTGGCATTTTGGGGAGGTCAGCCCCCACAGCGTGAGGCATAGCAGACAAGACAGATCCTAAAGGAAGTTATTTCTAGACAAAGATGCTTCCCCTAAGATACACTGTCTTGGGAAGATGATCTGAAAAAACAGCCTTGGAATAAGGTTCTTCCCACAGAAATGTTGTCAAGGTGGTAAACTGAAAGTAGAAGAAATGCTGAGCTTCTGTGGCAAACACCGTTTAAATCTCTAAATACTTCTGATGATATGTTCATTTGAAAATGAGGGACAGGCTTGCTTAGAGAGAACCTCACATTTCTTTCTGCCCTTAGTTTGAAGTCTAACCAATACTGGTGGGACTTATCCCTTGTTCCCTAAGAACTTCTCATGTTTCCTTCCAGAAAGAAGTATTCTTTCCTCTGAACTTCCAAGAACAGATTTCATGTCACTGAAAGCTAAGTGAAGTTTCTAACTTTTAGACTCCCAAGATGGGGGTAGTGACTCTTTCCAGAGACCAGTCAACCGTAACATGGAAATATCCTTTTGTTCCCCGTGCTTGATCTGGGAATAAAAATGGATTTTAGTTTTGTCATTATCTTTAAATAATGTTAAAATGTTAAAAGTAGAAACTTTAAAACATGCAGAAGTCTATTTTTATCAAGTTCATTAGAATGAAACAGTTTCACTTGTATCTTGATGATTACTCTAGCTTCTTGATTAGCATCCTGGATGCAATATTTGTTGCAAGTTCTCCTTTCTTTCTGGCTTAGCATTCATTGGTGGTAGTGTTTTAGTCGCTCAGTTATGTCTGACTCTTGCGACCTCGTGGACTGTAGCCTGCCAGGCTCCTCTGTCTATGGGATTCTCCAGCAAGAATACTGGAGTGGATTGCCATTTCCTTCTCCAGGGCATCTTCTCGACCCAGGAATCAAAGCCGGGTCTCCTGAATTGCAGGCAGTTTCCTTATTGACTGAGCTACGCATTCATTTAGGACGTTTTAAAAGAATAGCCATCCCCCAGAAGTGCTCTCATTCATTACATTATGCTAGTGATAAATAGAATTAATTTATTTTCTTCTGCTTTTTAATTAACCTAAAACTTATGTTTTTTTCTCCTATGAAATATTTCTGCACAGTGAAATTTTCATTAATCATCAGCTGGTACCCCAGAAGTTCAGCCAGAATAGAAAGAGAAGGAATGGCTATCTCTCTCTCAATGTTTTTGAGGGTAGGGGTGAAATAGAATAGTTTTATTGCTTTGCCAGGCAAAGGGGGCCACAAGGGCTAATGCCTTCAAGATTCTGTGAGCCTTTCTTCCAGTATCAACACTGTTAACTTCTGATAAGCATAATGGGAGCAAGGGCCACTCTCTGCAGGATCTATAAGTTGCCTTAGGGTAAAAGTCACCCAGACGTTTTTGAATATGCTGACAGTCTTTTCACTGATTCTCTAAGAAGCCACTCCACTTGCTCATCAGATATTATTATATAGAACAAGGGGTTACAAAGAGGCCTATCACCCTGTAGCTTTTATGTATCCTACCATCTTCTAGAGTTTTCAACATAAAATTAATGAGAACAGAATACTCAAGGTTTTTTGTTTTAAATATATTTTATAGAGCAGCTTTAGATTCACAGCAAAATCAGTGTGGTATTTTAACTTTAAAATTCTACTTATACAAAAACAACTTCATTGAGATATTATACACACATAAAATTTACCTTTTTAACTTGTACAATTCTGTGTTTTTCAGTATGTTCATGGAGTTGTGTAACCATCACCACTCTAAGTTCAGGATTAAGATTTACTTTTAAATGATGAAATTATAAAATGCCATTTAAAGAATTTAAAGAAAAGGAGAAAAATATCCTTCAAACTTCCCATTCTAACCAAATTCTTGTCATTCTTGGTGCATTTTATTTTAGATTTTTTAAGCATTGAGATATTTTTATGACTAATGATGAGAGTGTTCTATGTCATTGTTTAAAAATTTGAGAGTAGATGGCTTTGTCTCTTTAAGCTGCTCCCAGTGTGATGAAGTGTGCTGTGATTCTTACTGTGGTGTGTGAACATGAAATTATTCAAGTGAAGAAATAACTTCATGGCTGTGTATCCTGTGGTGTGATGCTGTTTCTCTTGGTATTTGAGCATTTCCAACGCACTGTTAAGCTTTAGACTTTTGATCACTGATAGTGAATAGTCTTTTATTCCTTTGTTCTATGGTATGAAAACATTAGAAGCTGGAATGTCCTTAGATGATGGTGTCTCCTTAAACTCAGGGCAGATTTGGTATTGGGTATTGTGAAGGAGTGATTTCAGCAAGCATCAAAGAGAGGACTGGACAGTAAGTATGTAAGAGTGAACAATAGGAAAAAGACAGTAAAACATTCATAGACAGTGGATCTAAACACGTTTACAGAAGTTACAGAAATGGCCAAAAATACATGGAAAGGTGCTCTGGGGTTATGAATGAAAACCTTTTTTCTGGAATCAGATTAAGAACAATTGAAAAAAATGGATAACTTTAAATGGAATAAAGGACATGGAAAGGAGGTACTTATACTATGAGAGTATAATCGTTCAACCTTTTAAGAGGCTAATTTGATAGCATTTATTAAGATTTAGAATAACTTATCTTTAATTGAAGAATAGCACTCTTTTAAGAATTTTGCAGAAGTAATATCACTGTATATAAAAATACATGTATATAGATGTTCATTGAAGCCATAATTCAATTACAAGAAATTGGAAAAAACCTGTTACTTGGCAATAGGAAAATTGGCTAAATAAATATGGTTCAGATAGCCAATAAAAAAGACAAGGTACATATATATGTATTGCTCAGTGCAGATGTGTATGTGAAAAAGTAGAAATATGATAATCCCTCTTTTATCTTTTAAAAGGTGCGATTGTAGGTAAGTCTGTTTCTGTGTAGGAAAACAGGGATGGGGGAATATTTTACTTTTTGTTTTATATGCTTTTTTCAATTGATTGGGTTGCAAGTGATTTTTTACTTTCTTCCCCACCACCCCATGTTTCTCGAATCCAGAATTTGGAAAATTAAGTGACATTCTTATAAGGCTCTTGCAAAGAATGCAATAATTTGAACCAAGCTGTCAAAATATTGCCAAGTAGAACTCCTTAAGGAACCAGCTTTACTGAATAGCTAACTGATTTTTGATTAGGATATTAGCAATTTATATGGAAAAAGATATTTCTTAAGTAGGTGGAAATAGTTTTCACTTAGGTTAAATCTTTTGAAATAATTTTTATTTTTCTAATCATAAAAGTAAAATATCATTAGAAAACACTTTGAAAAAAATTTAAAAAGATAATAAAAATTACCTGTAATTCTTTCACCTACAGATAATAGTAGGCTAAGTCTTAAAACCTCATTTGTGCCATCAGTTTGAAAGTTCAAAAGATTTTATTTACACAATGAGAGTATGCTTCACCTTAATCACCTTGTCTAATTGCTGAATTAGAGAGGGGATCCATACAATCTTATTGAAGTTTCCTGAAATGTTTCCTATAGAAAATTAGCTTTGGTAATGTTGCATGTTATAAATAGAGTTAAAAGAGGATGGTAGAAATGCTGAAAGGTGAAAAAGAAGGGAGCTCGAAGACAGACAAGTGTGACAAGCAAATCCTATATTTTCACGTAATTAAAGAAGGGAGTAGCAGTGTCTGCGATCAAACCAGCCAGAAAAGACATTTCCCTTCACTTCTCCCCTCCTGCTGATGGTGCTGGCAGACAGCCTAGTGCGAGTGGAAGGGACCAGCAGTGGCAGGAGCATTTGTGTTAGCTCGTGCGTGCGTGTGCGCTCAGTCATGTCCAACTCCGGCAACTCCATGGCTGTAGCCTTCCAGGCTCCTCTGTCCATGGGATTATCCTGGCAAGAATAGTGCAGTGGGTTGCCATTCCTCCTCCAGGGGATCTTCCCAACCCAGGGATCAAACCTGTGTCTCCTGCATCTCCTGCGTTGGCAGGCAGATTCTTTACCTCTGCGCCACCGGGGAAGCCCTGTGTTATTTGGTACCTGGAGGGTAATTGTCTGAGGGACTCGAATCCTCGGTATATACTCATGCTTGCTGGGGGAGAGACTGGATTACAGAGGTAACTACCCTAAGCTTCTCACCCTTGGTACTACCCCTTAAGTCTCCTCTTTGCCACGACAGACCCCGACTCCTCCCTGATAATTAATTAGCCCACACATCACAGGCAGGTCTGGTCATGGCTTCTTGCCGTCCCTTTGTCCCCTCACTCCCCAGGCCAGAATCATATATTGTGCTGTGCTACCAGAGGCTAGAGCCTTGAGTTCTTCCTAACTCCTCAGCACTTTGCCCAGGCCATCCTCACCTTAAGGATGGCCCATACATCTTGTTGTCCAGTGCAAAACAAAAACGTGGGCCCCTTGTTCAAAAATTAAGAATTTTAAGTCAAAGCATTAGAACAAGTGGGGGCCTTTTGGAACTGCAGGGTGCAGGCCCACGAGGCTGGCTGTGCTCACCTTAGCCCCATCTCCTGAACAGAGGTCTCCTATTACCGAGAGAGGGCACATAGATAGTACCCCCATTCTGCCGCCTTTCCTTTTCTGAGTTCGTTTAGTACTTAATATCCACATGGGGCTATGGGTCTGCTGATCCTTGGAATAAAACTGTTCTTTGAGAAGGACAGGTGTTGTGGGGGAGGAAACACATTCTCTTTCCTACTGCCCTCTTGATTCTCCATCTGGGACCCTGTAGCTTGTACTGACAAGGACATATTAACAAGGGGAAAAGAAACAAATGTTTATTAACATCTGGAAAACACTTACACATGGGCATACCCAGAGATGGATAGTTCCAAAGAGTGGTTAGAGCTTGGGCTTATATAGCATCTTAGCAAGGGAGCAGTACATTTTTAGAGAAGTGATGAGACAAAGGAAAAGGACTTTGAGTTTCTAGGGGCAGAAAATTGATAGAAAGCAAATATATGGGTAACTAATGGATAATGAGTAAGAACTAGTTAGTGAGAGTTGTTATATAGAATCTTCTGGAGCCATCTCTGGGTGGACATAGGTCTAAAGAACAAGTCTACCCTTGTTCTTCGTGGTAGAGAGTTAGAAGGAGGACACCTTTGTAAATTTATGTTCTGCTTTAGGCAAATAGAGGGGCTTCCCTGGTGGCCTAGATGGTAAAGAATCTGCCTGCCATGTTTGAGTCCCAGATTCGATCCCTGGGTTGGGAAGATCCCCTGGAGGAGGGCATGGCAACCCCCTCCAGTATTCTTGCCTGGAGAGTCCCATGGATGGAGGAGCCTAGGGTTTGGAAGAGTTGGACTTGCCTGAGTGACTAACACTTTCACTTTGGGCAAACAGGAGGAAGACAGAGAGCTTTCCTCCGATCTGCTTCTTCTCAGTTGCCTTCAGCGCACTATAATCCTTACGGTGAAGTGGCGAACATCGGGGCGGCATTTTCTGCTGCCCTGTAGTGTCCTTCCTGGGCGGATGGAAGCCCATCTGACACCTTGCGGATATTTCAGAAAAGACTGCCCTTCCTGCAGACACGGCCCTGTGCTGGGGCACCTAGCTCAGCGTTCAGTGAGTGGGGTGCAGGCTGGATTTCATTCCGCTCCAGTGTGCCTGGCGGGGCACCCCCATGCCGGCCACAGCCTGCATGATCCTATCCGATCGCGTGCCCAGGGCGCAGTGTCCTTCTCCTCCGTCGTTCCCGTGTGCGTGCGTGCTCACTTGTGTCCCACTCTGTGCGGCCCGTGGCCTGCAGCCCTCTAGGCTCCTCTGGGGTTTCCCAGACAAGAAGACTGGAGTGAATTGCCATTTCCTCCTCCAGGGAATCTCCCTGACCCAGGGGTCGCACTCACGTCTCCTGTGCCTCCTGCATTGGCCAGAGCTTTCTTTACCACTAGCGCCACCTGGGAAGCCCCACATAAAGATCCAAATCCCTTGATTTCAGTACTTAGTGGATTTGTACTCTAGGATATAACTCTTTGCCCTTTTTGCTAGTTGGTTTTGCTCACTTATTTTCAAAATTCCTTTTCTTATGAATAAAAGTCTTTCGTTATTGGGATCTATCTACTAAGAATAGGCAAACAGATCCATTAGACTCTTCCATCTTTCTGTTCTAAGTTGGAGGGGTTTTCAGCCTCACTCTTAAGATAGTATATGTTTAAACAAAGAAAAGAAATGAATGAAATATAAAAAGAGAAAGATGAATTGTTATACTCTCTATAGTATTTTATAATTTATAGCTAGATTCGCTTGAGAGTAAGCCAGGGAAGGGTGAGGACTAAGTTGAGAGAAGAGAAGAACAAATGGAGTCATGTTCTTAAGAGGGTTGGGTTTTTTTTTTTTTTAGCTGTATCAGGTCTTAGTTGCAGCATGTATAAGCTTTAGTTGTGCAGAAATTGTAGTTTGGCATGTGAACTCTTAGTTGCAACATGTAGGATCTAGTTTCCTGACCAGGTATGGAACCTGGGGCCCCCACATTGGGAGTATGGAGTCTTAATCACTGGCCCATCATGAAAGTCCCTTGAGAGGGTTTTTTAAAACTGGATTTTGACACATTAAAAGGAAGTTAGTTTCCCTTTGTTTTCCCACCCATCAAAAATAAATAATGCATATACCAGAAGGAGTTATGGAAGTTGGGATCTATTTATATTGGCCTTTTAAAACCCTGCGTATGTTCCTCCCATGAAGAAATAATAGAGCAGCAGAAGGGCTGTGGTGAGTTACCACCAGACCATCCAGCCTGGTATTCAAATTGTAGTCATACCCAGGAATGGGACAGGGGGAAATCATCTAAAACACATTAAGCCCCCATGAACTTTTCTAAGCATTTTTATAACCTGTGTAAACACTACAACCTCTGGACGCTGTGTATGTGTATGTGTGTGAGCATGTGTACGTGTAAGCATGCATGTGTGAATGTGTTGGAGAGAGGACTGGAAACTAAAACTCCAGTACTCATTAAAGAAAATAAAGTAAAAAAAAAAAAATTCTGTATTTGCTTGCTTGGATCCTCAGATCTATTTCTGATTTGTTTGCCATTTCTGATGGCAGAAATTCAGGCTCTATGATTTTGGAACAGATTTCGGTACTCCTGTGGCTTGGTGTTTTACTTGTGAACTTAGAGATATTGTATATGAACAGATTTATAAACAAAGATTGCCAACAAAGGAAGGTCTAGTCAAAGCTATGGTTTTTCCAGTGGTCATATATGGATGTGAGAGTTGGACTGTGAAGAAAGCTAAGCGCCGAAGAATTGATGCTTTTGAACTGTGGTGTTGGAGAAGACTCTTGAGAGTCTCTTGGACTGTAAGGAGATCCAACCAGTCCATCCTAAAGGAGATCAGTCCTGGCTGTTCATTGGAAGGACTGATGCTGAAGCTGAAACTCCAATGCTTTGGCCACCTGATGCAAAGAACTGACTCATCGGAAAAGACCTTGATGCTGGGAAAGATGGAAGGCAGGAGAAGGGGGTGACAGAGGATGAGATGGTTGGATGGCATCACTGACTCTATGGACATGAGTTTGAGTAAGCTCTGGGAGTTGGTGATGGACAGGGAAGCCTGGGATGCTGCAGTCCATGGGGCTGCAAAGAGTCAGACATGACTGAGCAACTGAACTGACTGATAAACAAAAATGTACGATATGTGTGCATAGGTTCTTGCTCATCTTTTCTCTAGGCAAATTCAGAGTTTATAGGAATATGCTGTTCCTGCCATTAAATGTTTGTAAGGCAGACTAGAAGAATATTTTCTTTGACTTTTATTCAAAAGCAGAACTTCTTTTTACTCTTCCTTATTGTTTTGTTTCTGATAAAGGAATTGGATTTCTAGGTGAGTGTGAATTGATATGTGCTTATTTTACCAGTTAGGATGTGAACTTGACCATGAAGACCAAGACACCAAATAACAGAAATATGATGGGAACGTATTTCTCTCTCTTGTAACAGCTCAGGGGTAGGTGGCCCAGGACAGCATGGTGGCCCTGCTCCATAAGGACATCTGGGACCTAAATTCCTTCCCCCTTGTTACTTGGCCATCCTTAGTGTGTGTTCCTCACCAAGGTGGTCCAGGATCGTTTCCTACCGTGTGCATGTTCTTGGCATCAGAGTGGAGGACGGGGAGGAAAACGGCCTGTGCCTTCCTTTTAGCACACATCCTGGGAGTTTCCTACATCCCATCAGCCTTACCTTAGCCACAAACTTCAGAGTGGATGGCCAGACACTTCACTGAAAGTCGTGGGGTTTAACCTTGTTGGAGAAAGGGAGAGTAGAAACTGGGGGACAGCTATAGCTGTCAGTCTCCATCTCCCTCATCTCTGAGATCATTCTGCCCATCACATGTTAAAACCAGAGCTCTAAATGTTATATGACATAAGTAGTTCGTTAAGAAGTTAGACACAAAATCTGACATGAATTGCAAATGGTTTCTGTATCGGCAGTCAGTTTTGATCATATGCCAGTGGCTGCCTGTGGCATGTTAAGAAGAACTATGGTTCTGTATTGGCGCTGAACAGGAAAATAATTATATGATCAATAAGTGAGAAGTTATTCTCCTATCCTGGGCACAAGATAGCATGATAAGGTCATGTGTTTGCTATCATCATCTTAATTCAGAGAAGAACTCTTGTAAAGTCATAGATTTTTTTTGTCGGTAGCACTGTTAGAGATGTTTTCTCTTTTCCCCAGTGAGTCATTTCACTGCCACCAAGCAAGCATTTAAGTTGGAGGATGGGGCTGGGGTTTTATGTGAAATGGAAATACCACTGACCGGTGGAAGAGCAGGGTCTGTTGAATGACCAATTGAAATAAAATTTTAGAACACAGAAGAAAACCTGAAGATACTAAGAAACCCCACCATTGTGTGATTATATTAAGAAAAGAGTGAGAAACAGGTTGGTAAGAATCAGTTAACTTTCTCCTTGCTCTGAACTTGTTTACATGACTGAGTTTGTAGTTTTCAAGTTCTGTGTGTGTATTGCCTTGTTTTGCTTTATCTATGTGTCTCCTCTCAACCAGCCATGAGGTCTTGAGAAACAAGTCTACACACAAGGTCTCACACACAGAGAGAGCGAGAGATATTTGTTCATTGCGGGATTGAAACCATGCAGGGTGTTCTAGCTTGCAGTGCTTTTGTGTATTCAAGGAGTTTGCTCACGGCATAAGCATTACTACCTCTGTTTGTCTTCGGACGCTGAGGTTGACGGTGACTAAGTGACTATACCATTTCCCAGTGGTTCTGAGTGCGTTATTGATTAGTAGCAGAATTGGCTAGCATAAATGGCAGCTGAGGGTTTTCTTCCTCTCTTCTACCTTGTGCTGTTATGGCAGAAGTGAAGGGCCATTTTCAAGGCTCTCCAAGCTGCATGATAAATAATTGTTGGATAAATTAATATCCTCCTCCAGACGAGCGCAAAGCCAGGGGTCAGGTCCGGCTGCCCTGACTGTGATTTCCCCGTGCAGCCCACTGGTGGGCGTCGCCTCCCGTTTGGTTCAGGTCCCAGCTTCTCCCTTACTTGTCTGTAACTGGGGGTGAGTCCTGGCAACCTTGCTGCCCTCCTTTTTCCTATTGTAAAAGAGAGATGCCTTTGCCACCAGCTGTCTTAAAGTGCCTCTGACTCCTGGAACGAAACCCCTCTGGAAGCAGGAAGCGTTGTAGTCGCAGTAAATGGGCTCTTTGCATGATAACTGCCTCGTCTTCCCCTCTCTTCTCACCCCGATTTCCTGCTGAGGTAAGGAATGTGGAGTGGGTTTTGTGTGTTTCTCTTCAGCTTTCAATTCCTTTTGTGTATGTCTGGACTTGTAAATGTAGTGAATAAATGCTATAATTAGAACCCTTTTTGACAGCTCTGTAATTTAATTGTAATTCACTCTGAGCATCTTTTAAAGACAATGATGTGTATTGAAAATGCAGCTGTTCCGATCTCGTCTCCTAAACTGACAGGAACCATTGGAATCATTGTCCCAGCAACTGTGGAAACTTCCAATCTATTCAAGGCCAAATATAGGAATATACTGTGTGTGTGAGTGTGTGTGTGTGAGTGAGACCACTTTCTGTACTCTAGTTTGGCAAAAGTAGCTGTGTGATATTTACAGAGAAGTATTGGTTAAAATTTGCCTTTGCATAAATATGTAAATTATGTATTATAAAGTGGAAAAACCCTTGGATTTATTTTGTGCAGTAAGCTGAGCGGTATACCTCTGTTAACATTCCTCTGCCAACCTGAAGTTGATTCCCGCCAGCATTGGCAGGTGGTCCTTGGAAACCTTGTTGTTGTTAATCGCTCACTCATGTCCAGTTGTTTGTGACCCCATGAACTGCAGCACACCAGGCTTCCCTGTCCTTCACTATTTCCCAGAGTTTGCTCAGACTCATATCCATTCAGTCGGTGATGCCATCCAACCATCTCATCCTCTGTTGTCCTTCTCCTCCTGCCCTCAATCATTCCCAGCATCAAGGTCTTTCCCAATGAGTTGGTTCTTCACATCAGGTGGCCAAAGTATTAGAGCTTCAGATTCAGCGTCAGTCCTTCCACTGAATGTACAGGATTGATTTCCTTTAGGATTGACTGGTTTGATCTTCTTGCAGTCCAAGGGACTCTCAAGAATCTTCTCCAACACCACAGTTTGAAAGCATTAATTTGTCGGCACTTGGCCTTGGTCATAAAAATGTTGTATTATTTCCTAGGGCTGCCATAACAAATTACCATAGACTGGCTGGCTTAAATAGCAGAAATTGATTGCTCTGTTCTCTGTGTCCTGGAGGCTAGAAGTCCAAAATCAAGGTGTTGGCAGAGTGCTGTCAGAGAGGATACGTTTATTCCTCTCTCGAAGCTTCTGGTACTTTAGGTGTTCCTTGGTTTGTACATGATATTCTCTCTGCATCTTCACACCAACTTTCCTCTATGTGCATCCCTGTCCAAACCTTCCCTGTTTATAAGGACACCAGTCATAGGATGAGGGCCCACCCCACAGACCTCATTTTAACTTGATTACTTCTGTAAAGACCTTCTCTCTAAATAAGGTCACATTCTAAAGCACTAGGGGTTAGGATTCAACATATCGTTTCTGGAGGGGACACCATTCAGCTCATAACAGATGTCTACTTGAATATGCAAAAATTTTCTGACAATAGCTACAAATAATTTGTGCCCTGAAGACTTTTGGATGATTGCAGGAAGCCTCTCAAAAGTATTATTTATTTTATATTGATATTGTTCCTTTTATTTATTTTGGGCTGTGTGTGTGTGCTCAGTCACTGCAGTCTTGTCTGACTCTTTGTGACCCCATGGACTCCATGGAATTTTCCTGGCATGGATACTGGAGTGGGTTGCCATGCCTTCCTCCAGGGTATCATCCCGATCCAGGGATCGAACTCACATCTCCTGTGTCTCCAGCATTGCAGGCGGATTCTTTACCACGGAGCCACTGGGGAAGCCCCTTAGGCTATACTACAGGGCATTTAAATCTACCGTCTTCCATTGGAAAAGACACTGATGCTGGGAAAGGCAGGAGGAGAAGGGTACGACAGAGGACGAGATGGTTGGATGGCATCACCAACTCAATGGAGATGTGTTTGAGCACACTTCAGGAGAAGGTGAAGGTCAGGGAATCCTGGCATGCTGCAGTCCATGGGGTCGCAAAGAGTTGGACATGACTGAGCGAGTGGACAACAATAACCTGCTCTTTGGCCAAGTAGTTGCAGTGGAGCCTGCCTGCCTTTTGACTTTCATTGCCCTGAATACAATCTATGAATACAAGATGTTGTGAAAGAATTGATAATGTCAGATTGTCTCAACACCTTCTAACTGGTAGGTGAATTGAAGATGAGTTCCTCCCAATTAAAGCTGAATAACATGGGTCTTTCCCCAACCCTAGTTCTCCTCTTGCCCACCACTTCTACTTCCTGTTACAGAGGAGTTTGAATATAATTCAGGAAGATGTTTCTAGTATCAGGAGACTCTTTCATTTGAAGATTCTGGTGGGCTTGATCAAAGTTTGTTATGAAACAGAAATTTGAATATAATATCTCAGATTAAGGAAATAAAATGGAACAGATGAAGATAGCTTGATGCAATAGAAATAATGCTCAGCTAGGTATTAGGAGACCAGATTATGGTCAAGATTCTGCAGTTAACTAATGTGACTTTGGAGGAGCAAATTCACCTGTTTACTGACTGTACGCTGTGGGCATTGGGTCATTAGATAACCTTCCAGCTCAAGTCCTGTAATTTCAGGGTCACAGATACATAAGTAAATGCAGGTAGATAGTAGTGATTTAGGTCAGTGCCCAAACGTGGTGCTTGGCAAGATGTTAAAAGGTGTTGTTAGAGATCCAACATAATTGGTGAAACAGATAAATGATTATCAGGTGCACTGAGGCTTAATGCAAGGAGGTAAAATAAGGAAATGAATTGGGGAAATTCGGTTGTAAGAAATATGAGAAAGGAGATCAAAGGATTCTATTTGAGTGAAAGAAAAGGAGTAGAAGTTTTCAGAAGCCCTCCCTTGGCTGTGGTTGGCAGGCACCTGTCAGAAGGGCCCCCTCAACTCTAGCAGCCACACCTGTGTCTTTATTACCACTCAGGTGTATTTCTGAAGCCAAATATTTACTTTCTCTGAATCTCAAATATCCTGAACATGCTGAAGAAAAGTACTCAGGTTGCAGGCTTTCTTTGGTTTCTAGGAGATCAGCTCAGGAGTCTCATTAGGACAACTTGTGATTTCCAGTCTCTGCTCTTGTGACCAATTTTTGGCTCTCATCTAAACGAGCTCTTTGCATTTCACTCTGCTCCCTAAGAAATGAGACAGTGGCGTTTTAGTTTTTGTGCCTAAGGGAAACTTGCCTTTCTTTGAAGGAGTGCATAGTCTGCCAGAGCCTGTTGGAGGAGGGACCCAAGCCTCACTTCAGTTCTTGGTATGCTGTATGACAGGATGTTGATTTCAGGACCATCTGCAATGAGGATAGGCTGATAAATTCATTTTGGTGGCCTAGTCTTTTTTTTTTTGCAAGTGTGGCTTTTGATTTTTTAAAAAAATTTGTTCTTTGAGCTTACGACCCTTGAAGAAGGAGTTGGATTGGCTGTAAGGCATGATTATTCATTTATTAAATACCGACTAGAAGAAACAATAATTATGGCATGCTGTGACATATGCTGTATTAGAGGTTTGAACAAGGACTCTGTGAGCCTAGTGAAAGGGGGAAATTAGTGGAAGGGGAACTCCTGCCTGGAGAAAGCGAGGGCAGGCTTCTTAAAGGATGTAGCATTTTAGCTGGGTCTCAAAGGGTATATAGAAAATAAATAATACCCAGAAGGAAAGGCAGATGGATAACCATGACCAAGAAAAATGTGCTTAATGTGTTCAGAATATAGCCAATAATCCAGTGTGCTTCTGTTGAGGGTCTGTAGTGAGGAGGGATGGGGCAGACCTCTGGAAAGGAAGTAGGTTAAGGCTAGATTATGAAAGATGTCAATGTTGTGCCATGCTTGGGAGCTGAACTTGATCCTGTAGGGAAAGAGAGATACTGAAAGTTTTTAAACACGATCAGATCCGCATTTTAGAAGATCATTCTGACAGTCACATGTAGTATGGACTAGAAGGCCCAAAATCAGTCAGGAAAATGAATTTGGAAACTATTGCAGTACTTCATTGAGAAAAGCAAGGCACAGTCTCTTGGTTCAGGTGTTTATTTTTTCTTGTCTGCTGTTAACTGCTACAGGGGCTTCTACTCAGGAGTTTTTATCATGATCATTACACGGTTAAGAGCTGAGGCTTTTTCTTTCTCTTTAAGTTCATTGGGTTTTTTATTTCTTTTAATTTTAAAATAGGTAATGAATTTACATATGTCAAAAACACCAAAGTTTGAAAACTATAAAGTGAATTCTTCTTCCCACCCCATTTCTCATGTTATTTTCTCCCTCCCCAAGGTATCAGTGTTCTTAGTTTTATGTGACTCTCTCTAGAGATTTTTTTAATGTATAAACAAGAAGATTCTATTCTATATTTTTTTATACCTTATAACAAATATGGTTGCCAGGCACACGATTCTTACTGTTTTCATGGAGTTTTGCTTCATGGGTATCCTGGAGGGTCTCCCACAGTCTGGTTTTGCTGATTGCATCCCTGCAGTGGAGTTTATATATTCCTCGGTCCTCTGTGTTTTTTGTAAGTTAGTAGTTTGATCAAAGCGCTATCAGATTTAGATTAGATTTTTTTCCAAAACTGTTTCATAGGTGGTGTGTCCTTACAGCAGAGGCGGACAACACCAGGTTGTCTCTTCTCTTGTCGCTTCCAGTACTTTTTCTGTTTCATTTTTTAATGTTTTAATCTTTGCCCCATTTGGAGGTTTTTTTAGTGAGTAGTGGGAGTATGGTTCCAGCTTTGTCCTTTTCCAGTTGGCTATCCAGTAATTCCAACAACATTTACAGAATAAACTATCTTTCCCCTCTGATTTAAGATGCCACGTGTATTAAATATTGAATTCCCAAATGTATTTGGGTCTATTTTATGAGTTTCTATTCTGTTCTATTGATCTATGTACTCATGCAGTCTTTTCATTTTTTTAAGTTTTTTTTTTCCTATGTGGACTATGTTAAAAGACTTTATTACATTTGTCACAATACTGCTTCTGTTTTATGTTTCAGTTTTTTGGCCATGAGGCATGTGGGATCTTAGCTCCCCCACCAAAGGGCAAACCTATACCGTTTGCATTGGAAGGTGAAGTCTTAACTAATGGACCTCCAAAGAAGTCCCCATGCAGTCGTTTCATACTGTCTTAATCATTCTTGTTGTTAAGTTGCCAAGTCGTGTCCTCATGGACTGCCAAACTCCTCTGTCCTCCACTATCTCGCAGAGTTTGCTCAAATTCATATTCATTGAGTCATTGATGCTATCTAACCATCTCATCCTCTGCCACCCCCTTCTCCTCTTGCCTTCAATCTTTCCCAGCATCAGGGTCTTTTCCAGTGACTCAGCTCTTCGAATCAGGTGACCAAAGTATTGGAGTTTCAGCTTTAGCATCAATCCTTCCAATGAATATTCTGGGTTGATTTTCTTTTGGAGTGACTGGTTTGATGATCTTGCAGTTGGAGAGACTCTAGAGAATTTTGTCCAGCACCACAATTTGAAAGCATTAATCCTTTGGTGCTCAGCCTTCTTTACAGGCCAGCTCTCACATCCATACATGAATACTGGAAGAACCATAACTTTGACTGTATGGACCCCTGTTGGGATCCAAGTGATGTTTCTGCTTTATACTTTAGACAATATACTGTCTAGGTCTGTCATAGCTTTCCTTCCAAGGAGCAAGTGTCTTTTAATTTCATGGCTGCAGTCACCATCCGCAGTGATTTGGGAGCCCAGGAAAATAAAATTTGTCACTGCTTTACTTTTTCCTCTTCTATTTGCCATGAAGTGATGGGACCAGATGCCATGATCTTATAGTTTCTTGAGTGTTGAGTTTCAAGCCAGCTTTTTCACTCTCCTCTTTTACCCACATCAAGAGGCCTTTTAGTGTTAGTGTTAGTTCCTCTACTTTTTGCTACTAGAGTGGTGTCATCTGCATATTTGAGGTTGTTGATATTTCTCTGGCAATCTTGATTCCTGCTTGTGATTAATCCCAGCCTGGCATTTCACATGCTGTACTCTGCATAATTAATTATTGAAGGTCTATAAAGCATCTTATTATCTGGTAGAACTAGTTTCCCCTTGTTAGTCTTCTCAGAGCATTGCTCATTATTCTTTTTTATTGGAATTGCCTTTGTCTTGTAGGTTAAGTTAAGAAGAATGATGTCTTCATGATGTCAGGTTTTCTTGCCCATGAGCACGGTACGCCTTTCTGTTTGATCACTTGTCTGGCCCTTGGAAACATCTTGACATTTTCCTTTTTCAATCCCTTAACATTCTTATTAAATTTATTTTGTTGTTGAGGACTCTTCATCCATTATATCTACTCTGTGTTCTCATTGATCCTTACTCCATCAGACTTAGAAATTCTCTTCTGTTTTAGTAGTTTTCGGTTGCTTTTCTTGCATTTTTCATCATCAGTTCAGCTCAGTTCAGTCACTCAGTCGTGTCTGACTCTTTGCGACCCCATGAACCACAGCATGCCAGGCCTCCCTGTCCATCACCAACTCCGGGAGTCCACCCAAACCCGTGTCCATCGAGTCGGTGATGCCACTAAGCCATCTCATCCTCTGTCGTCCCCTTCTCCTCCTGCCCTCAATCCTTCCCAGCATTAGGGTCTTTTCCAATGAGTCAACTCTTCGCATGAGGTGGCCAAAGTATTGGAGTTTCAGCTTCAGCATCAGTCCTTCCAATGAACACCCAGGACTGATCTCCTTTAGGATGGACTGGTTGGATCTCCTTGCAGTCCAAGGGACTCTCAAGTGTCTTCTCCAACACCACAGTTCAAAAGCATCAATTCTTTGGCGCTCAGCTTTCTTCATCATCTGTAAATAATGTGATTTAACTTATTCTACTCCGGTCTTTTATTTATCCAACTCCTTTCTATTGTGTTGGCTAAACCTTTCACTTACTTAGCTGCTAGTGCTGTTTTACTGCAAATTTGCTTTGGATTAAGTCCCACTTCTCCAGCACTACCTGGCAGCAGGTGACATAACTGCCTCCTTTGCCTGGAGCTGGGTGCCAGGTGTGATCAACTGGTATCAGATCTAGGGAGAGTTGGGTGTCAGAGGATACAAGTGCTAGGCCATGTCTCTCCGTCTAAACAGTAGGCTCTTCACACCCTTATTTTTTTTTTTAAGGGAAATAGGTAAATAGCTCTTTATTTGTGATCGTCTCTCAACATTGTAGTTTTTTGAATAGCCCTCTTGATTGCATCTTCCCCTTCTATGCTAGATTGTCTTTTCTTTTGCCTCCATTTCTCTCTGCCTGTGTGTGTGTGCTAAGTTGCTTCAGTTTGTGTCTGACTCTTTGCAACCCTATCAGCTGTAGCCTGCCAAGCTCCTCAGTCCATAGAGAGTCTCCAGACAAGAATACTGGAGTGGGTTGCCATGCCCTTCTCCAGGGGATCTTCCTGACCCAGGGATCAAACCCATGTGTCTTAGGTCTCCTGCATTGCAGTAGATTCTTTACCACTAGTGCAATAAGGGAAGCCCCTTCCCTCTGCTTCCCTGGACCCTTTTCTTTACCTCTCTTTTATTTCTCTCTTCTATTTTTCTCTTTCCCCAGTTCCCTGTTATTCTCTGTATTATATTTGATTTTGAGTCTTGGGGTAGTTAAATTCTTATAAAGAAAAAATCTTATAGCTAGACTTAGCATGCTTTATTGGGTACCAATATTTAGAACTTTTATCTTTGTCATTTGAAGCTGAGGCACGGTGACAGGTTAGAGTGGTAGGAGCCTCGTGTTGGAGACTCCCCAATGTCTCTTGGACCTTTAGGAAGTGATTCAAGATTGTTTTAAAATGATTCTTTGAGATATTACTGTGTAATACAGAGAAACCTCCATTTTTTTAGATGAAATTTATTCTTGGAAATGCATCTTAAAGGTCTTGTTGTGAGTTAAAATCCTGACCATGAAAAGCAAGTGTTCTGACTGCACATGAAGTTTCTCAGTGTCCAGCTAGACATGAATGTATAAGGAGCATCGAGTCAGCCTTGCTGCTGGTTCAACTTTCACTGTGTACTGGGTTTCGGTGTTGGGGCCCTAACTTGGAGCCCTCCTGGCATTCTGGTTCCTCTAAGACTGACATTCTGCCTTATCCTCTAACCCCAGTCACTGCAGTGATGGTGTCCTCCTCCAACATTAGGCACTGTATTGAAACAAAACCAAGATAATCAACTTCTTTTGTTGAGCGCCTGTCCTGAGCTGGCCACTGGTGCACGTCCATGAATCAAGCCTCGGGCACCTGCCTTTGTTGCCAGATGCTGTGCTGTGTGTGGATCACCAGTGCAAAAACAGCTCAAACACAATTTTAAGAATCCACAGTACGACTTTATTGAACCTGTACCCTGATGCTTCTTTGTTAATACAAATGCCACATTATTATAAACTTCAGTTCTAAAAGAACGGTATGCTATTTTCTAAATAAAGAGAAGCTTGCCCTTTCATAAACTCAGCTAGGGAAAGGCATGGACCAGCATTCAGGAGCGCCTCTTCAGCCCACTGCTTCCTTGGATATCTCTGCTGTGCACTTTCTCTCCAGCACTCGCTTCCTTTATTGATGGAGCAACAAGTGACAGGATAAAACTTGGAGCCAATATAGTAATAAAAATCAATATAGCAATGAATATTTCTTGGACAACAAAGAAAGGCATGCCCTCATGTTTGCCCCTGCACTGTGGGGCTTACTGCTTATTATTTCTTTGTGTCTTTTATCTTCCTTTTAAAGCTTGAAAATAGTCCACTTCCCTTCCCATCTGTTCACCAAATTAATTGCTCTAGGCTGGTAGGAGTTTCTTCAATATAGGTCTTCCTGCTGTTGATTTTAAGTCCATTACATAACCCCAGCTGATTTATTGTTTAACATCTTAATCTTCCTCTTATTGGTGTTGGGAAATGTCCTTGGTGCCACTGAGCAGATTAGGTTTGGAGACTGAAATGGTCCCTAGTTTCTTTATAAAAAGCATGTGTAAACTTTTTTGTATATATTTCACCTTGGGTGGTGATCTGTCTGGCCTTTTCCAATTGAATAGCAAGTGTATATCAATTGTTTGATTAGAAAAGATGCTCTGAGTACTGCCGTCTGTCTTTGCTGGCCTGGATGGGAGACATGGAGATGTAAGACATTGCTTCTATAATTGGTGAGTGTAGAGTCCACTTGAAATGCAATCTTAAGTCACTCAGTTGTGTCCGACTCTTTGTGGCCTCATGGACTATACAGTCTATGAAATTCTCCAGGCCAGAATACTGGAGTGGGTAGCCTTTCCCTTCTCCAGGGGATCTTCGCAACCCAGGGGTCAAACCCAGGTCTTCATGTTGCAGGCGGATTCTTTACCAGCTGAGCCACCAAGGAAACCCAAGAACACTGGAGAGAGTGGGTAGCCTGTCCTTTCTCCAGTGGATCTTCCCGACCCAGGAATTGGACCGGGGTTTCTTGCATTGGAGGTAGATTCTTTATCAGCTGAGCTACCGGGGAAGTCCATGATGGGTTGGAAAAGATTAGACTCCCAAATCAAAAGATCTGCAGCTATCTTGTTTTATGGCCTTGTTTTGGCTTTTTTTTTTTTCTTTAGAAAATGAATGGATTGAATTGAAGACGCTTAGGACCATCTACCTTAGAGAGCTAAGCAAGTGGGCTCTGGTTCCCAAGGCTTCTACCAAATGCTCCAAGTCCCTCACTTTTAAGTATTAGCTTTCCATATAAAATGTTAAAAAAAAAAAAAAAAACGCTTGCAGAGCTAAAGGTATTTGAAAACACCTCTTCTAATTGTGATTTTCTTTTTTGTGAGTCTAAGACTTTGCAACAAAATATAAGAACATTTAAGAAGCATATGCTAAATGTGTGACATAGAATTCTCTGTTAGTCATTCCGCTTTCACTAGGTTCCTTGCAGATTGGAGAATATTGTAGCTTTTGAACACCATACTGTCTTCAGTCAGGTATGCTGTGGACTCAGATCAAAACTTATGTGAAATTTTATATGGCTGGTAGTCCTAGAAAATATAAAAAAGTAGAAAAAAATTGTTAATAGATCTTCCACTTAATAAAGATAATTATTCTTATGTTGCTGACTTATTTTACTTCCAGGTTGTTTTCCTGTTTACCATGATATTTTAACACAGTTCTGAATATATATATATACACACACACACACACACAAACACACAGTTTTATATTCTGGCTTTTTATTTAATCTTATAGCAGAAATGTTTTCCTGAGGGCTATGAGGCAAAAGTCAGAAAAAAACATGTAGCACAATTCGTGGCTAACAGGAGGGGCTCAACAAATAGCAACTAATCAAATTACTTGTTAATTCCAAGCAAATCTGAAAGTTCTATTTCTGCCTATTCTGTGATATTAAAAGTTCCTGTTGCCTATTTCTAAAACTGAATGTACACACAGTGTAGGATCCACCAACTCCAGTCCTAAGTGAATCTTGAATAGAAATGCATACGTATATTAACTAGAAGATATGTTTTAGAATGCCATAGGAGCAATGCTAATAATAGCCCTAACCTAAAAATTAGCCAACAGTCTGTCAACATATGTTGAGATAAATCTGTGGATTCACACAGGGAATACAAAACAGTGGTGATAATGTGCAGTCCACAACTAGACACAAAGCCAGACACAGAAGAATTCGTGCTACATGATTTCATTTAAAAGTTCAGGAAAAACCACTCTGTTCTGTTAGAAGCCTATTTAGGGAGCATGGAGAAGACTTCTGGATGCTGGCACTGTTTGATTTCTTCTTCTGGGGGCTGATTACATGATTGTATCAGTTTGCCAAGGCTCATCCTGCTGTATACTTAAGATAGGAGTGCTTTCTATATGTTTATTATACTTAAATATAATTTAATTTTGAAAGAACCTGTTGTTTGCTAAATTACAGATGATCCAATATAATAATAAAGCACTCTTAAGTACTTTAAGGATTTCATAATATATTCATTAAAAGGTAGAATGGAATCTCTTATGCATCTATTTATCAAGGTACCCCTTGGACATATTCTGATGTCATTCTATAGTTCCCTGTTATATAGCACATACCAGACTATATTATAATTGTCTATTTTTCTCTTCTCCACAGTAGACCTTAACTTTTCTGGGGTCAGGAACATGGTCTAGTTTGATCACTCTTATGTCGTCAGCACCCAGTAGGACTCAAGAACTCTCTGAGTGGATAGAATGAATAGGCCACACGAGGGAGATCTGTGAATAGGGGCGCTGTCCTGGGTTCCTGGTGGCCATTCTGGTGTCTTATTTATGCTGTTCTGCAAAGTTTATGTCCTTATTCTGAGTTTGCCCACGTTTTGTACAGGAGAAAACTGTAGTTAAAGGAATGTGCTCTAAATCCCTTAAAAATAGTGCTGCAGAACCATAGTTGGATTTTTTATGTTTTGACTCAGAGCACCCACTAGTTACATACAACTAAGTTACATAAGCTTCCTTTACATTTGTAATGTATAACTAATATGGCCCCTATTTCAGTTAGGGGCTTTCCTGGTGGCTTAGTGGTAAAGAATGCTCTTGCAATGAAGGAGACACAGGAGACATGGGTTTGATCCCTGGGTTGGGAAGAACCCCTGGAAGAGGAAATGGCAATCCATTCCAGTATTCTTGCCTGGAAAACCCCATGGACAGAGGAGCCTGGCGGGCTATGGTCCATGGGGTCGCAAGAGTTGGACACGAGTAAGGTGACTGAGCACGGAGCACTGTATCCATTAATTTAAAATCTACGTAAAAAATACACATGAAAGAAAATAAAAAATAAAAATATGTTCTATATACACATGGGAAAAAACAATTAGTGAACAATAATATTGCATGCTTGGATTGTAAGGCCAACAGCAGCAACTAATAAGTGGCCCTGTCAAGCCTCTACATAAGCTACACAAAGACAACATCAACATATATACCCACATTGTATGGTAAGGTGATAAAACGCCAGATGATTCAATACAAATAAAAATATTATTAGAGTGTTAATTGTGTGCTATACAAATTTGGTACAAAAAGAGCTAGAAGAAGGAGTGAAAATGGCTAATAAGCAAATAATAAAAAAGTCAAATTCATTGACAGATTATTGTTGTTTTTCAGTTACTGAGTTGTGTCCTACTCTTTGTGACCCCATGGACTGCAGCATGCCAGGCTTCCCTGTCCATCACTAACTCCCAGAGCTTGCTCAACTCATGTCTATTGAGTCAGTGATGCCATCCAGCCATCTCATCCTCTGTTGTCACCTTCTCCTTTTGCCCTCAAACTTTACCAGCATCAGGCTCTTTTCCAATGAGTCGGCTCTTCACATCAGGTGGTCAAAGTATTGGAGCTTCGGCTTCAGCACTAGTGTTTCCAATGAATATTCAGGGTTGATTTCCTTTAGGATTGACTGGTTTGATCTTGCTGTCCAGTCTTGAAGAGTCTTCTTCAGCACCACAGTTCGAAAGCATCAGTTCTCTGGCACTCAGCCTTCTTTATGGTCCAACTCTCACATCCATACATGACTACTGGAAAAACTATAGCTTTGACTATATGGACCTTTGTCAGCAAAGTGATGTCTCTGCTTTTTAATACACTGTATAGATTTGTCATAGCTTTTCTTTCAAGGAGCGTCTTTTAATTTCATGGCTGCAGTCACCATCTGCAGTGATTTGGAGCCCAAGAAAAGAGTCTCTCACTGTTTCCATTGTTCCCCCATCTATATGCCATGAAGTGATGGGACCAGATGCCATGATCTTAGTTTTTTGAATGTTGAGTTTTAAGCCAGCTTTTTCACTTTCCTCTTTCACCTTCATCAAGAGGCTCTTTAGTTCCTCTTCGCTTCCTGCCATAAGGGTGGTGTCATCTGCATATCTGAGGTTACTGACATTTCTCCCGGCAATCTTGATTCCAGCTTGAGCTTCATCCAGCCCAGCATTTCGCATGATGTACTCTGCATGTAAGTTAAATAAGCAGGGTGACAATATACAGCCTTGACGTACTCCTTTTCTTAGCTTTGAACCAGTCTGTTGTTCCATGTCCAGTTCTAGCTGTTACTTCTTGTCCTGCCTACAGGACAATAGAAAAATAATTGCATATTAAAAAAAAGACTGAACATTTTCATCAACAGATCAGCAGTAGTTATGTATGGATAAATTATGGTACAAAAAAATAAATATAAACCCACTTAACAGCTGGCATCTTTTTGGAGCAAAATTTGCCACTGTTAAAAATTTAAAAATTGCTAAAATCTGGCTGTTCTTTGACCCAGCAATTTAGTTTTTCAGACTTGACATTCAGGCAGCTATACAGTTAATCCCCCAGTGACTAATTCACTAAAGAACATTTACTGAATATACACTTTGCATCATAAAAGAACACTATAGGTGAATAAGGCTGTTTTGGCATTTTTGATAAGTTTGATAATTTTTGATAATGTTTATGGCAGTTTTGGTAAGTTTATAAATATGGACAAAAATGAAAACAACCCATCTCCAACAGCAGAGACATAGCCCCTTCCTCCATGCCCATTCCTGTTCCCCTACCCCCACCCTAGGTAACCACTAATCTACTTTCTGTCATATTGTATTAGTTTACATTGTTAAGAGTTTTATATAATGGAATCATGCAGTATGTTTGTTCTCTGTCTGACTTTTTAACTCAGCATAATTATTCTGAATAACTCAGATCCATCTGTGTATAGCGTGTATAAATGGTTCATTCCTTTTCATTGCCTGCTAGTGTTTCATTGTATGTAGTATTCATTGTTATGACACAGTATGGCTGTGTCACAGTTTGTTTATCCATTCATCTACTGATGGACATTTAGGTAGTTTCCCACTTGGGGCTTCGATGAATGAGTATTCTAGTATAACAGAACACTCTTTGCATGTTTTCATTCTCTTTGGTATGTTTTCATTTCTCTTGGGGAAATTCCGAGGAGTGAAGTGGCTGATCGTATGATAGATGTATGGTTAACTTTAAAAGAAACTGCCAAAGTGTGTTTCCGAAGTTGCATTCCCACTAGCAGTATATGAATGACATTTCCTCCACATCCTTGTCAGTAATCCATGTGTTCAGTCCTTTTGATTTTAGCAAATGTTAATAGGTGTGTAGTGGCTTAAAATGGGTTTTCCCTGATGACTCAGTGGTAAAGAACCCGTCTACCAGTGCAGGAGATGCGGGTTCGATCCCTGAGTCAGGAAGATCCCCTGGTTCATGGCAACCCACTCCAGGATTCTTGCCTAGGAAATCCCATGAACAGAGGAGCCTGGCAGACTACAGTCCATGGGGCTGCAAAAGAGTCAGACACAACTCAAAGACTAAACAATAATAATATTTTACTACAATAGAAGGGAGTAGATGTATAGTCAGTGTCTATTGAATGAATAAATGGTTAAAAAGTCAACAGGATTTGATTGGGTAAACAGAAGGGCAAAGGTGACCGCAGGATTTCAAGTATTGGTGGTACCACTGTCAGAAGTTGGGAAATGGTAGGCTGATGTGGTTTTACTTGACTTCATTGTATATGACATGACAAGTGGAAAAGTTTTGGTGGACAATTAGAACTTAGGTGGATGATTACGACTGAAAATATAGACTCAGAAATTACCATAGTGGTACAGTTAAAGCCAAGGGAACTCTCTGATTTTCCCCAAGCATTAATAGGGAATTAAGCACACACTGCCCTCTGCCCCACCTTCCTATCTTATTCAGAGGACAACACCCTATTTTGTTTTAGATCATGTTTTCAACAATTCATTGACATTTGTAGACTTATAATAAAAGTGAATTTTAAGGTATCTTCATACTGTGGATTTTAAAAGAATTAAAATGCCTCACACTATTTTCACTATAAAACACAAGATTATGTGCTTGAAGAAATACAATGGGACTCGAGGAAGAATTATAAAATCTCATGAACTCATATCTAGCCAGATGCCGTAAAGCAATAAATCTTAGGGTATTTGTCAAGTCACGGCTTTCATCAAAAGCTGATAAGATATCTGAAGCTGGAGCTGCCTGGGTTTGCATAAACCACTGAGAGATTGTGTTTAGGAAAAACTGTAGAACTTAGAAACTTGCATCTTATGAAATGCCTATGGAAAGATTATTTTGAAGGTTATTTTTGTTTCCTTGGAGGAACAAGAAATATATTGGCATGCTTTGTAGTGCTAGAGGCACATTAGATACCAGCTCACATCCCCATCAGTAAGGCTTAGTTCATTGAGGAATGGAATTGCTCTTTTTTGAACAAAAGTATCGGACAAACCACTTGTCTAGAACCCAGGATCACAGAAGTATAGGCTCCCTGAACAGTGGCAGCGAAGTATAACTGGAGGTCAGACCTCAGTGCTCAGGGCAGGAAGGACAGGCCCGTCCGGGCGAGTCTGCTCAGCGGCTGTGGCGCTCACTAATGCTAATCATTAACAGTGTCTTTAGCTCTTAAAACAAAGGTCTAAGCAACTGTAAAGGAAACGATTGAGAGGTTTGACCATGTCAAATCTGACCATACGATAACATCTGTGCTACAAAACATGCCATGAAGACAGTTTAAAAACAGACAGGAAAAATATTTGCAACATATGACAAGAAGTTTATATCCTAGATATATAAAAAATGGGACTGTTTTCTACCCATGAGAGAGAGAGAGGGAGAGAGAGGGAGGGAGGGAGGGTTAGTTGCTGGTGAGGGTGCACGCAAATATCCTTTAATATCTTTGTATGGATAAAAAAATTTAAAAAGAGCCAGGCATGAGCTACTGATGAATATGATTAATCTAGTTTTTTACACCCAAGGTCCATTTATTTGCACATAAGGTCCTATAAAAAACCGGTAAGAAAAATGGACCTTAGGCACAAAGAATTTGATTAATTATAATTTTTGATTCATGACTCACTATCTTGTCAGCAACTGCAGCTTCATATCATCACCTTTTTGTTGGCTGCTTAGTAACTGATCATATGAATATGGAGAAATATGTTTAACCATTTGCCTATTGCTGAACATTTTAGATTGTTTCAAAATATTTCATTTTATGAATAATGCTACAGAGTCATTTTTTGCATATTTTCTAAGTATTATCTTAACATAAATTCCTAGAATTGAAATTGCTAGGTTAAAAATATCTATCTGTATACACCTATATATAGATAGACTGATATGTAAATACAGATGTATAAATTATATAGATATCTTTAAATGCAGTAATATATATTATACTATATTAGCATATATATAATATATAGTATTCTAGTTATCTAGTACTATATAACTACTCCAGAACTCTATCTATATATTATATATGTATGAATACAGATATCTTTTAACCTAGCAATATATATAATGTTTTAATTATTTAGTGCTATATAACAAACTACCCAAAACTTAGTACTTGGAACATCATTAATTTTACTCATGAATCTGCAGTCTGGACAGGCTTCAGTTAGGGTGGCTTATTTCTGTTCCATTTGACATTAGCTGGGGAGGCTGGACTCTTCTGAAGGCCTTTACTCAGCTGTGTGGTGCTGGGTGGGGAGGAGTTTCATCCCTGGGGTGGGAACAGCTAGAACTCCCCAGCTTTCTTCTCTATCTGTATGTCATCTCTAGCCTGTCACTTCAGGGTAGCTAGGCCTCTCACATGGCAGCTTAGGGCTCCAAAGGCTTGTGTGCCCCTAGAGCACTGGTAGAAGCAATGTGGTCTTTTCTGACTTGGGCTTGGAATCCATGCGGCATCACTTCCACTGCAGAGGCCCATGCAGGTTGGGGAGGACACGTAGACTCCCACCTCTCAACAGAGCAGCGTCAGGATCACATTGTGGGACGAGCATAAGGGGACAAAGGGCTCTGTTGTTGTGGCCATCTTTGGAAAATAAAATCTGCCACCCTGATGCTGGTAGAGGTTGAGGGCAGGAGGAGAAGGGGACGACAGAGGACGAGATGGCTGGATGGCATCACCAACTCGATGGACGTGAGTTTGCTCAAGCTCTGGGAGAGGGTGAATGACAGGAAAGCCTGGCGTGCTGCAGTCCATGGGGTTGCAAAGAGTTGGACATGACTGAGCGACTGAACAGCAACATATGTTAAGACGTTTTGTACATAGTGCCAGATAGCCACTTCAAATAGTGTACAGTGATGAAAATTATTTTTTTGAAAAAGGAAATATTACACAAGAGTCTTATTATTTTTCACTTTGGCCAATCTGATCAGCAAAGATGGTGCTTCATTTTTTTAAATTAGCTTTTTTGGTTACTCTTGGTCATTTTTATCTTGCGAGCTACCTGTTCTCATGTTTTCCAGAAATAATAAGATAGTCATAATATCTTCTTTATAAGTCTGATTTTTAATTGGAGTTTCAGAGGGCAGTTTCTTCAAACCCACTCCTTTTACTGATAGGGAAACTGAGTCACAAAGAGCCCCAGGTTCAGAGTTCCATGAACTCGTTCGTGTAAAGCTTATATCAGGTAATCCAGCACTTCAAACTGATACTAAACACTGGTTAAGTGTGGCTGTGATTGAAAATAGTTCATCATATGGAACCGTGGTGGGTTGAAAATAATGTCTTGCTAGAAATTTTGTGAAAAGGAACCCTTCTCTATGAAGATTCTTCCTATAGATAATATATATAATATAGCTCTTAGGAGAGGTTTCAGTGCTACTCCAGAGGACATCCCCAACAAAAGAGTGGGTGCTTAACATACACCTTTTCGCTTTCAACTTACTTAACAGGGCTTCCCTGGTGGCTCAGTCGGTAATGAATCCACCTGCAATGCAGGAGACCTGGGTTCGATCCCTAGGTTGGGAAGATCCCCTGGAGGAGGTCATGGCAACCCACTCCAGTATTCTTGTCCGGAGAATCCCCATGGACAGAGGAGCCTGGCGGGATACAGTCCATGGGGTCACAAAGAGCTGGACGCGAGTGAGTGATAAGCACACACACTTAGCAATGAGCCAAGCAGAATGTTGGGTCCTGGCTACGCAGTGGTTCGTAAAACAGACTCTCTGCCCTCAGGAGCTTGTCCTCTGCAGGTGACAGTGGACATGAAACAATAATCATGAAACGAATATAAAATTGTCAGTTGCCATGAATGTTGTGAAGGAACAGTGCAGGGTGCGTAAAACACAAGCAGGGGGCCTGCTGAAGTGCTACTGAGGCAGTGGGCAGTTCAGCTGAAACCGAAAGAGGAGACGCTGAGGCAAGTCAGGGGAAGAGTGTTCACCGAGGAGGCAAAGACCCAAGGAAAGGAGGGGACTGGAAGGATTTATCAGTGTACCCCAGGGGAGTGAGCAAAACTGCATCTAGAGAGGCGAGCAAGGCCGGAGCTAGTGAGCCAGCGGTGCAGATTCTGGCCCCTCTCTGACCTACTTTGTTAAAAGATCCTCTGGCTACTATGAGAGTGTGAAAGGCCTGGGGTCGGTGAGCATGTAAATGGCTTGCAGTCATTCAAGCAAAAATGAGAGTGACTTAGACAGGGGTGCTGACGGTGGATAGGCAAAATGTGACAAGCACTTTAGGTAGGGGTGACTGGAATTCTGCTTTGCACTTCAGTGCTGTCTTTGATTCATTCTGTGTCCTGGGGCCCTGGAGGGCTCAGCCTTTATTGGCCCTGGCCTCTTCTGAATCCATCTCTACCATGTCAGACTGACTTGGCTGTGGCCCCGTGGTGCCAGAGCTGTCGGGAGGGAACCATGGGTTTCTGATTTGATGCTCCAGCAGGCAAGGGAAGAAAAGACACCTTCTGACATGCTTCCTGACTCCCCCTTTGGCTTCCCCTCACCTCCTGAAGCAGAGGAGAAATAATACGATGAAGGCCTCAGGTTTCTCAGCAGAAGAGAATTGAGTGGGGCTGGAGCAGGTGGAGCAGCTTAGAGGAAGCAGTGAACAACATCCAGATCTTCTGTTTTTCAGACTTTTTGTTCCCCACTGTTTCATCAAAACTTTGTTTTCTCTACGGCAATCCTCTGAGAAAGAAATTCTTTATAAGAAAAGTTGCCTTCTGTGAGGGAAAAGAAAAAGAAGCATCTTTGGACTTGAATTCTTATTTAATTAAATTGATTCAGATCCATAAACATGGACCAAGAACCTGCAATGTCCTAGGCAGGCACTGTGGTGAACTGACATCATCTTATTTATCCCTTCACTGTGGCCTTGGGAGAAGGATGACCCTGTGCTCAATTTACAGATATGGAAATGGACCTTTATGTAAAACATCAACATCAAAGAATAAGAGAACCGTCAAAATCTCCCTTTTCTCCAAGTTTAGCTGAGACGAGTAATGGCCTATATGCCATCTAGATGCATTTAAGCAGAACTAAACCTGCAGCAAATTCAGGTCATCTTTGCACCTGGAAAAAAAAGTCTCTAAATCTAGAAGTAGGATGGTTATTGTCAGCTTAAATCGACCATTGTGAAAACAAAATCAGCCACCGTCAGAATCAGTTAGTCCTCGGCTTTGTTATGAACCCCAGCCAGACTCCCTGCACTAGTCTCCTGTGTATTGAGACCGACCATAATAAAGTTTTGTCTTATAATTACCTCCGAACTTACAGACTTCTGGAAGATGAACATATGGATATCTGCCCTGCTGATATTAATGTATGAAATCAGGTGAAAGTATTAAATCTATATAGAACTTTTAAAAAGCAATTAATTTCTAGATGTTTTAATTTCATTCCTGATTTTTTAAATTGCTCATTGTTCTAACATGACCCAGGTGTATAGTAGGCTCCAAGATTACAGATCTTATGGCATAATATTCATTTATTAAAAGTGTACCCTTGGGGGAGGGAGGCTCAAGAGAGGAGGACTACATATATAATTATGACTGAATCACGTTGATGTGCGGCAGAGACCACCACAACATTGTAAAGCAATTATCCTCCAATTAAAAAAAAAAAAGTATACCTTTGTTCATACCAAAAAATACATGGTATCATCCCCAACCTCAAGAAGTGGGGAAGATTGACAAGGATGCAGATGATAAATGTCCTGGGAGAGATATGCCAAAGATCTCCCAAAGCACAGGGTGGCTGGGGAGGAAGCACCTAATACAGACTGAAGTGGGGGAGTGACCCCTGAGAAAGAGTCCCTGGAGGAGTCAATAAACTGCACAAAAATCAACGCAGTCTTGCTGAGCATATGTGCTTTACATTTTGCCCGGTTTGCCTCTCTCCTGGCTTGCTTGGTCCTTGGAGACCAACCACGACTTTAAGCAGGGGGTCGGTGGTTAGGCTTAGTCACAGAGGTGCTCTTGCATTTAGCTGAGGTGCATGCCTGATGGTTGGTCTTCCCTGGTAGCTCAGATGGTAAAGAGTCTGCCTGCAATGTGGGAGACCCAGCTTCAATCCCTGGGCTGGGAAGATTCCCTGGAGAAGGAAATGGCCACAGACTCTAGTATTCTTGCCTGGGAAACCCCATGGACAGAGTAACCTGGCAGGCTGCAGTCCATGGAGTCACAAAGAGGCGGAGACGCCTGAAGCCACTAATAGTATGCCTGGCCATTTAAAAGAAGATTCCTAGGTCGTGTCTGCTTTCCTCCAGCCCTTTCCTGTCTACCTCAGAAACTTACTCTGATGCTGCCCTTCCGCCACCGTGAGTCCCATTAGAACATCTGTAAGCCCGCCTGCATCCCCGTGACTTGGGAGCCATCCCACGTGACAGATGGGCCACTGTCATGGCAGCTGCAGCGGATGAAGGCAGTAGAGAAGCTCACACCGTGCGGTCAGCTGTCCAGCCTGGGAGTCAGAATCCACACTAGGGCAACTGCTGTTTTCTCCCCGGTACCTGGTTGGCATATAGAAGAGGGAAGGCTATAACCCAAGGTGCTCATGAAGTTTTCCCGTCCTCTACGGCTCTTCTCTCTAGTATGGCTGCACATTACAGGGCTTCTGTGTTTTCTGAGTCCATAAATTCCACCCCCCACCAACTTTAACCTGCCCATCGCAGCCAAAGGGCCTTGACTAAGACAGATACTCAAAGCCTACATTTATGCATTGTTTTATCTGACCAGCAATCCAGTGGCTTTATTCTCCAAGGTGAGTTTCTCTTCCTGAAATGTCATTGAATTGAGTCTTATAGAAGATGTTTTCTATGCTTGACTCAGATAATACTGAGCCATTGAGGGAATGAGTAAATGGAAATAACCAAAGTGAATGATCCTTCCTGACTCCTCTGCCCTTCATTTCATTGAGGGACTTTTATCCCAGTTAGAAGCCAGGATTTCTTTTATTCCTTCAATAAGTGAATATATAACCAGCAAGCGCTATGTTCCAGGCATGGTTTATAGGCGCTCGGAATGTGAAGATTAAATAAGATATGGACCTTGTCCTCCAGAAGCCCACAGTTTAGTGGAGGAAAATGACAAATAAACCAGGGACTACAATATAGTAAATGCTATTTAGGGAAGCAGTGAGTGGTACAGAAACGCAGGGATAGCACTTGATCAGCCTTTGGAAGAGCTCCGGGAGGCAGTCAGAACGGGCTTCTTGTAGGAGCTGACACCTGAATGAGTCTCGAAGAATGAGCATGAGCTAGCCGGAGAAGGAAATTGAAGAGCGTGTACCATGTACATAATCTAACATAAGTGAAAATAGGAAAGTAAAAGACATGCCAAATTATAAAGTTTTTATACAAAGTTTTGTTCCTCAAAATTATCTTTCAGGATAAAGAGAGTTGCCTTATATTAAGATCTTTAAAACCTTTTCCATGGTAGGGCACTCTGTCAATTACTTTATTTTGGGCCACAAAGAACTGTTTAGGAAAGACACAGTAGCCCAGAACTACCTATGTCACTGCTGGTTTGTATGCTTATAGAGGTCATTTGACCAAGGAAACAAAGAAATTCAATATAGATTTAATAAGTATTTGGGGGCAGGGGTGGGGAATGACTTTGCAAGTCTTGGATATCATTGCAAATAAGCCTTTTAAAGATCACTTTAGTATGAAATACAATTAGTGGTTACTTTGTGGAGATCATGAGTGTACACCCACAGGATGAATGGAAAAATAAAACTCTTCTTATTTTAAAATAGCAAATGGATATTTGTGGCTTGGGATAAAATTTCCAGTGATAATATCATGTACAGATGAAAAAACTATTTCCAGTTTCAAGATGGAGAAGGAAAGCCATTTTCACATCTTTCCCCTTTTTCAGCTCCCCAAAATAATAAAGTGAACAAGAAACAGAAATTCAGATTCACCTTTGATGACACTAGGAGAGATATATGTAACCTTGAACTAGAATTTTTAAAGACTGAAAAGTGACAGAAGGATGGTAAGAATGGTAAGGAAAGTAAAACAACTTCCTGCAATATAGGCATTCAAAAAACACCTGAAAAAATAAAGGCATTGGGGACCACAGGAGACGGGTGGGGTAGAAGGCTGAGAAGTAGGGGATTTAGAAGAAAGTCTGTCCAAGGAGTCATTGCACCGCAGATCCCCATCCCATTCCCCTCAGACAGGAAGCCAGACCTTGCCTCCTTCCCCTCCTCACATAAAACAAGAAGGTTATCCTCTGGAAGAAGTAAACCAAAAGACTGCCAGACTCAGGTATGAGGCACAGAGGAGGTGGCCTGAGGAACACTTGAGAGTGGATGCCAGCAGCCTGGATGTTGCAAGGGAGGAGGTTGGACAATCCACCTGTAGCAAGATCCTGACATTTGGGAGTCCATAATTTGGAGAAGGCTCTAATGCCCCCGCCCCTATCTCTTTTCCCTTCTATCCTTTTTACTAATAGAATACCTGCAAGTTTTGGCAAGGCACATGGCTGCCTAGGCTGCAACTACATTTCCAAGGCTCCCTTGCAGTGAGGTGTGACCGCTGACTAAACTTTTCTGAGCCCTGTGAGGAGCCCCTGCTTTGTGCTCCCCTTTCCCTCCTTCCCTTCTAGGGTGGGCTGTGGTTGTGGTGCTGATAAGGGAAGGACAAGACCCTGGGAGACAGCGGAGCGGCAGGATAGAATAGAAAGAGCAGCAGCAGCCCGGACCAGCCATCGACTATGAAATGGTAAAGGAGACAGAAGTAAACGCTTAACGTGTGAGCCACTGTATTTGGGGACCTCTTTGTTGTGGCAACTTAGCCTATAACCTAACTAATACTCTATGTAGTAAAAAAAAAATTAACCTGGCGTTTTGCTCAAATACATTATCGTGAAGTCTACCAGTTCGTATGCTAGCTTCAAAACAGCTTTTTCATGCTTCATTATTAAATATGAGTAAATAGCTAAGAGTCACTCAACCTTTGATTAAAGTATCCAGCATGAAAGACAGAGACCAGAGTGAAGAAACAGGAAAAGAGAACTCAAAGACATCAGAGCAATGCAGGGAGCAGAAGAAAACTTCAAAGAAAACAGTTAAATCCTCAAAGATATAAGAGAAAGACACAGCCTTTGTGAAAAAAAGAGTAGGAACCTATTCATTCAGAGAATAAGAAATTCTTGAAAATTAATCATTTATGAAGTAGATCGTTCAGTAAAAGGTTTAGAAGATGAAGCTGCAGAAATTTCCAGAAAGATAAAAAAAAGGATGAGCAATGGTGAGAAAAAAAAAAAATTAAGAAAACTGGAGAATATTCCAGTAAGACCAACATATTACTGAGTTTCAGAAACAGTGGGAAGAGAAATAGTGAGAATTCTTAAAGAAAAATTATCAAAAACAATTTATTATTGATTTATAAAATGTCAGAGTTGAATAATAGAGTATTTCCAGATGAATATATTACTTAATTTAATATAGACATAATTAAACTAATGTATTTGAAGAACATGTTTGACTATATTTCAACTGTATCCCTAAAGTGTTATGGAAGGTGATCAGAAAGTCAGGGGATAGGAAGATAGTCTTATTGGAAAAATGCAAGAGTCCCTGAGATTCAGGACTACCTTATGTTTGATTTGTTCTGGAAATTTTAGAAGGTCCTGGAGGCAGACACACAGTGTGAGAGAGAGTAGCCCTGGCTCCCATCAAAATTCACTCAGTGATGATTCACCCAAACTAGGAAGGTGGTTCATGTGCTGACAATGATGTTCTAGGCCTGGTAATGATTCCCAGATCATGGCGTGAGTGCCTGAGGAGTTTGTGACACCATTCCCTAAGTGGTCATAAGATATTACATGTTTAGGAAAGAATACGATGGGGTTAGTTTTAGACCTGCTGAGTTTGAGGTATCTATGGGATGCCCAAGTAGAGATCCAGTCTACAGATCTGAAAAACAGAAGCTTAAGGAAGCTTTAGGCATGCATTTATATATTTATTTGTCTCTCTCTTATTTGTTTACTTAACCTTAGAACTGAAATCCGGTTAGCATACCTTGGTCGGTTGTATTAGTTGCCGAGATTATGAAATGCCCTGTGCTCATTGGTAAATGGTCACCTTTTTCACACCCCTCAGTGCTGTTTCTCCGCACACCCTCGCTGTCCTTACTCCTCCTGTCGATCCATTCAGTCCTTTGCAGCGGCCAAAGGGCCCAGAAGGGGGCTGTCCCAGTCCTGTCTGCTCTAATTGTGAAAGCTTTTGTTTAAGTCCTGCTTACAGCTTGTGAAGGCTGAACCCATTTCCCACATGTCCATGTGTTTAGTCTGGGTCATGACCTTCCATGAATCTGCTCTGCAGATCTGGTAGCTCTCCTCCTTGCCTCTCCTCTGCCTCTTGACTGCCTGAATTACTATTCACTGCTGCTGGGCTCCGTACACTTTCTCACCTCATCTCTGTGCTCGTTATTCATAAAAACTTCTCCCTCATTTCTGAACATTCCACATTTTTATTCAGCCTTTAAGATCAGTTCATTGTCCCCTTCTACCAGAAAGCCTTCCTTATCTAGAAATGATCATTCCCACCTTGAAATAACCAGTTCCTTCCCACATAGCATACCATTTCCTGTCTTATGCAGGTGATAACCTTAATCCTTGCTTTAGAGAATTTTTCATAGTGGATAGGCAATAGTAATTGTTGGGTGGATTAGGATATAAATCTAAATTTAAGAACTCTACCAATTATCACTGATATATAGTGGCTAGCAGTTTCATCATTTCTTTAGAATATTCATATAATATAATTTCAGCTTCTCCCCAGATCTCCTTGGGCCTGATTTCTATAATATTATATTTCATTACATGCCAAAAAACAAAATAAGACAAAACAGCAGCAACCACAAACAGATGCAGAAATGTTTGTGCTGATTTTCTGAACTATCAAGTTGTGTTGTGGTCATCCCTCTCTCATGTGAAAGGGTGATGGTGTTTTTCCGTCTTCTGCACTGACTTTAATCAATCTTTCAGAAATGCTGGAGCGGAGCTTTTCTTCTCAGGAGCGTTTGCTGTTTGCTCTGCTGCCGCAAATCAGGCTCCTATTGTGACATTGGCAGCGGCGGATGAGTCATTGCTTTGGCTGGGACGAAGTGTTTCCTGAAGTCAGATACAAGAGCAGAATAACTAATGGTACCTCGCTACCTGTAATCTCTCTCACTCACTCACTCTCCTATTGCCCTGTGTGGAAGTGAAGTAAAAATCAAACTTCCAATGTTTGGTTGAGGTAGCAAGTAATTTGTACTTAAGGTCATTGGTATATTAGCATACATGTAATTTCCTTTTTTCCCCTCTCTTCTTTTAAATAAGATTCAGGCAAAAGATAGACTCTGATGTGTTTCTCACATGACACCTCTGTCTGTTTTGCTCAGAGGCCATGTCTGGTATTTGCTCTAGGTAGATGTCATGGAGAGGAGGATTGGCAGAGACCTGCGGGTAGATACGGCTGTGATGTCCAGCCCCCGCGCCTGGCCACATCTCATGTCTGCAGTGCTCAGAAAGTCTTTATTTTGCCAGAAGTATGGGAAATGAAACTTCCTCGATATCCACTTTCCTGTCTTCTAACACTAGGAAATGCTGAATGGACCTAAAATATCTAATCTCTTCCCTTTCTCAGCTCCCTTAATTTTATTTATTTTATTTTTGGCCACACTGCCCAGCATGTGAGATCTCTGTTCCCTGACCAAGGGTCAAACCTGCACCCCCTGCATTGGGAGTGCAGAGTGTTACTGCTAGACCGCCAGAGAAGTCCTCAACCCCCTTATTTTAATGAAAAGATTTATATATATATATATATACACACACCCCTTTCTTGGGGGCCATGTGTGGGAGTGAACCTAAGTGAAGTTGGTTGTTGTAGAAATAACTAAAGTGGACACAGTAGCAGAGGACAGTTCCGCTGTTTCACAGAGGGTCTCTTGGAGTAACTGTCAGGGGCAGAATCCTGAGCTGAATACTCCATCGGCAGTTTTCTTCTTACTGGAATTAGAACCATGTCAGAAGCCACCCCGGCGGTACCTGGACCTAACCTGAGTCGAGCTGTGGAAGGTCTCATCCTAACACACCATGCATCCCCCTCATACTGCAGTGTCTCTGACTGGAATAACTTGCTGGCTGGGGGAGTCTCATTTGTTTGATTGGGAAACTGCTGGCTTTAGTTAGTCCAGAAGGTAAGTGTGTGGAATGTGAAGAAAAGGCCCTGGATTTGCCCTCCAAAATTGGGAAATGGGGGGAAAAAAATAGGCAATCAGTGTCAACCCTTACTGGCATCAGAGCATGGCCTCCATGGCAGCAATTTTCCACAGTGGTGTATCCCCTAAGCACTCTGTGATTTTTATAAGGGACCTGCGTTCTCAAAAGTGTTCAAGTGCATTCCTAGTTAGCCCTCTGCAAATCATCCTACTTAGCCCTCTGCAAATCATCCTACTTAGCCCTCTGCAAATCATCCTACTTGCCTTCATTTGAATAAACTTTGTTGCATGTGAGAGAACAGAGTGCATTATCGCCAGGTCACAGGTAGTTACTCATAATCCAGGCTTTGTGCTCTGTGACCATCGCCTGCCACGGGGCTTGTGGGAAAGGCTGAAAACCACTGTGACTTGAGACCATTTTTCAAACTAGTCCTCTCTTTCCGTCTCAGTAGCTGAGAGTCGAGACCCAGATGGAGTCAGTACCTTCTGACACTCTCAAGTCTCCCTTGTTGGATCCATACTGTCTGATGAAGCACTGTCCTCGTGGCCTTTTCTCACCTGGCTTTATTTCTGTGTTGGCGACTGAGCAATAATGTGTGCGATCTGGTAGGTGTTGAGTGGGAGATGATGGTAACTCGGACATTTAAAGAAAAGTCCATTTTGGTTTTCCAGAGTTACATACGGAGAACGCAATGGCACCCCACTCCAGTACTCTTGCCTGGAAAATCCCATGGATGGAGGAGCCTGGTGGGCTGCAGTCCATGGGGTCGCTAAGAGGCAGACATGACTGAGTGACTTCACTTTCACTTTTCACTTTTATGCATTGGAGAAGGAAATGGCAACCCACTCCAGTGTTCTTGCCTGGAGAATCTCAGGGACGAGGGAGCCTGGTGGGCTGCCGTCTATGGGGTCGCACAGAGTTGAACATGACTGAAGCAACTTAGCAGCAGCAGCAGCAACAGAGTTACATAATGGATCTCAGCTTCTCTCCTCTCTCTCTGGAGTTGGGAGCCTTCCAGTTCCTAACTGGGAGAGGAACTCACCAGAGAGTTCTGTTGTGAAATTCGGGAGGGGATTTTGCATCAGATGCCTCACACTTACAGCATCCCACAGTATTTTCTCATGATAAATAAAATGGGGGAGTGGATTCTGTGAGGCTGAGGATAATTCTGTAGGCACCCCCCCCCAAATACCTAAGTAAGTGAATAAAACATCCCAGTAGCCCCAGATGTGGAATTAATCTTCCAAGTGCCAGCAGAGCTGTGGGGTCACATTAGAGGGTACTCAGCTGCTGGTCCTCATGCAGCCTCTTCTTGCAGACAGACCAGGAGCATGATTGTCTTTCACTCAAAAGTCAGAAGCATCGCAGAGGGCAGCCCAGTGCAATTTGTTTTCAGAGAGCTTTTTCACTCAGGTTATTAGAAAGATATTTATTGAAATAATTCGTCCTGAGAGCTGATGTCTTACTAGGCAAAATGCACATTTGAGGGACCTGGTGTTGTTCATACATACATGCAAGACTGTGTTTTAAACTTTGGATAATTCATCTGCTCTGTTTCAGGGAGCTAGAAGTACAGCTCAGCCAGGAAATATTTATTAAGTGCCTCATTCTTCCACCACCATTAGATGCAACAGGGCCCTGCTGTCATGGAGCTTGCAGTCTGTTTGGAGAGGGAACAACAGCATGGATTTTTAGAATTAAAATGTAGTCAAGGCTCAGTGCCTTGACTGAGTTAGTGACTGAGACTAAATTTTGCCAAAAACACCAGGTCCCTACCTTGACAGTTGTCTTTCAGAGTCTACTAAAGCCTCCATTTCCACAAAGTCCTCTTGGATTGTGCTGGAGGGAGGGGGAGGATTCCTCTTGGAACGTGTCTATTTGCCTTTTACCCCAGAGCCTGGCAGCAACCTGGAGTTAGTGTAATTATTAGGATGTAGGTTGGTTTCTCGGAGAAGGACACGGCAGCCCACTCCAGCGTTCTTGCCTAGAGAATCCTGTGGACAGAGGAGCCTGGTGGGCTGCCGTCTATGGGGTCGCACAGAGTCAGACACGACTGAAGCGATTTAGCAGCAGTAGCAGCAGCAGGTTATTTTCTAGCCCTCCTTGAAAAAAAAAGAATGCCTCATCTCATGGTTATTTGAACTCTAAATTGTGCATGTGTCTGTTATTGCCTGTGTAGCTGATATATTACAAACATTACTTGTTTATATGTTTGTCTAGAACTGTAGGCAACTGGAAAGAGGGTTAGGATTACTTTCTCGCTATCTGGAACCCTACTACGTGCCAGTGAGATTAAATATGTTCTGGGATTGGGGTGAGATAGGATCAAGAAGCCTCATTTACATCTTCTGAATAAGTCTGAAATACTCTGAAAAATATCTAAAATTAAATTTTTTTCTCATTAAATATATCCTTACATTCCTTTTTCTCTTTATTTTCTTCTTTCTCCCATTTTGCACCCTTATTTCCCACTCTTCTCCTTTCTCTTCCTCATCTTTTTTCTTTTTTTAGTAGTAACTAAGAAATGGTACTTAAAGGTCATGACATATCCATTCATCAGTTCAATGAATTTCTTAATACTATCATTATAATTTCTAATTTTTTTGAGTACTTAACTATATGCTCACATTCTGCTAAATGATTTATATGCAGTATTTAACTCTCAAAAATTGATAAGCTTTGTTATTATTATTCATGGTTTATAGACAAGAGAACAGAAACTTAGGAGATTGGGAAACTTGCCCAGAGTCTTATTTCTAGTAAGCAAGTGAATTGAGACTCAAGCTCAGGATCTTATTTCCGAGCTCATCTGTCTCCTGTAGAGGGAGTGTTCAGTCAAGAAGTATCACCAAGATGCACATTTGGAATGCAGCAAAGATGGTTGAGATCATGGTATTTGGAATTAGACAGACTTGGTTTGAATCTCAGCACTGCCACTTATTAGCCATATAACACTGGAAAAATCATTTCACCTCTCTGAGCCTCAGTTTCCTCACCTATAAATGTGAAAAATAACTTACTGAGTGGTTGTGAGATATTACATGTAAAACTTCAAGCCTGGCACATAGCCAAAGTTTAACAAAGTTTACAAGTTTTATTCTTTATGGTAAAAAAAAAAAATACCATTTACCCTTCTGCTAGCAACTTCGTTTCCTTACAATCATATTTTGAAATATTCTTTTAAGGGTCCTCTGTAACCACTGGGAATTTAGCATTTAGAGTATCTAAAGATTCCTTGAATCCATTGATATCTGCCCCTGTGTGGTTCTGGGGGTTAGTGACAAATTCTGAAATTTCCCACATGACTTGTGAAGGAGTCTAATGCAGTACTTCTGTTCGGCAGTTCCAGAATGATCTCCTTCATTCTTTTGCCTAATATCCTAGTGCTTCATCAATTCTTTGGATACCAGCCTAGGAAAGGAATCCTGGGAAAAGTGATGGAGAGGAGTAGGATATTCCTCAGTGGTCTGTCTTCTGGTCAGAGCGCCTCCCTGGTAGATGGCTGGACATCAGGCTCAGAGGCAAGAGACCTGATGTCTTCACTCACTTGGCATCTGACCTTATTCAGCTAACTTCTCAAGTAGTGACTTAATTGTCACTCCCAGCTCCTTGAAATTGTCCTGAGAAAGGCATTTGAAAAATAAAGTGATGTAATTCAGCAGAAATGAATCTTGTGCTAGCAGACTGGATTTCCTGCATGAAATTTTATATTGAGGGTAGAGAAGGTACAAAAGTTGGGGCATAATACCTTTTTAAAAGTTGTTTCCCAAATTAGAAGTTTTTAAGTTACGCTCCAAAACCCAGCTCAGCAGCCACAAAGGCGCAAGTTTAATGAAGCTTTCTTCCTTTTTTAGTTCAGCAGTGGAAGATTTTATAGAATGATCAAAGCCAAAGTAGAGTGTAATATGAACATCAGCTTTGGCTTTGGCAGTGTCAGGGAGCTTATTGCTTTGGCAGCTATTAGCTTGTTTTTGAATGTATTACTTTCTCTCATTTAGCCAGCGTGCCTACCACATATGCAGTGGCTTGTGTTGATAAACAGTTGTTGACTCTTGCATTGAAATGCGTGCCTGGCTTACTGGGAAGTGTGTTAACTTTTTTATTAGCATTTCTCAAGTATTTTTGACTTGATCTGGAGCAAGAAACACATCTTATATCAGAACATATGTGTGCATAAAGTTATGTATACCCACAGACATAAACACACATATATAAACTAGAGACAAGAGTTTTCTGAAATCGTACTCATCCTGTTTTGTGTTCCATTCCATTTTCTTCTCTTCTTTTCTACTTAATTTTAAAGGATTCTGAATTCTACTAAACTGAATGCGGGGTCTACTATTAAGTGGGCTATCACTCACCATGTACAGGACACTGGCCTTAGGATTCCCTTCGTCCAAACTTCCCTAGCATCACCAGCCCTTGCGGGAAGACTTTGTATCTTCTTTTCAGCTCACCCGTGGTACACACGTACCACCATCACCACTGTCAATAAAACCTTTGGACCATCAAGTAGGGTAGTGTTAAGTCGCTCAATCATATCTGACTCTTTGCAACCCCGCGGACAGTAGCCCACCAGGTTCCTCTGTCCATGGAATTTTCCAGGCAAGAATACTTGAGTGGGTTGCCATCCTCTTCTCCAGGGGATCTTCCCAACTCAAGGATCAAACTTGGGTCTCCTGCATTGTAGGCAGATTCTTTACCATCTGAGCCACCAGGAAAGCCCAGTAGAGAGAGCCCTACAAACCATTGCCAGGATGTTTTCTTCTCGCAAGTCTCTACCTTTTTCTCATAGGAGACCAGAATCTTGAAAACTTCTTGAGTTTTGAAAAACAACTTATTCTCCTCCTAAATTTTAAGTTCCTATTAGCTGGTGTCAGGAACTCAAGAATTCCTGTGATATGCCAGTGCCAGCTCAGTGCTCTGTACCCAGTAGGACTGCAGTCAATATGGTTGATCAATCAGTGTCCCAGATCTGCACTCATCACAACGGAAAAGGGACTCTTGCAGAGGTAGCAAGGGCCTGTGCTAGACAGAATAACACTGCTCCTCCATAGATGGGCTGAGTTGGTAGACAGGACATAAAATTGTAGGATTGTTAAGTACAGTAAGAATCCTGATAGGGCGTGCATTCCTTAATATACAGCTAAGAAAAGCAGACAGGCAAATGCAAGTCTAGCAGAATCTGAATATTGTTGTTCAGTTGCTCAGTCGTGTCTGACTTTTTGTGACCCCATGGACTGCAGCATGCCAGGCTTCCCTGTCCTTCACCATCTCCCGGAGTTTGCTCAAATTCATGTCCATTGAGTTGGTGACGCCATCCAACCTTCTCATCCTCTGTCGCCTCCTTCTCCTCCTGCTCTCATTCTTTTCCAGCATCAGGGTCTTTTCCAATATACTGCAGTAGAATTGGTCAGCAACTAAAGCTGTCTCCATTTGTATGATTGGCCCATAAATCTGAGGTTGTCTGGGACCCGTCTGACTTTGTCCTTCAGAACTTAACAGGAACCCTGAGTGCCTAATGTAACCCCTGAAATCTCAGAAGTGTGTCTGAAGGCAGGTCCCCATGTTTTGCCCAGAGTTGAGGCTCACATTAGTCACCTTTCTTAGAAAACCTTACTGAGTCAGACCCAGGATGGCAGTGGGGTTATGGGGTTGGGGATTCAGGTTCTAGGACTGTGACACTGTTTCTTCTCCATCAGCATTGGCATTCCTAGGACTGGGAACCTGGATTCTGACACAAAGAAATGGAGTGACTTGGCTCTCTTTGCCGACTTGCAGACTATGTTATTGCTTCTTCCAAACCCTACAGGTCCTTAATTTTGCAAAATAAGTATGATGGTAACAAAACCAGTGTAATTAGGAGACAAACCAGGAATGGAGAAAATATAATGAATATAACAGATAACTTATGAAAAGAGTTTGAGGTTTTATGAGCCAGAATATATTCTAACTTCACCAGCATTTAAAAAAAAAAAAAGATTTATTTATTTATTTTCAGCTGTGCTGGGTCTTCACTGCGACACGCGGGCTTTCTCTAGCTTGTGTGGGGGCTGCTCTTTGTTGTGGTGCCTGGGCTTCTCACTGTGGTAGCTTTTGTTGCCAAGTGCAGGCTCTAAAGCATGGGCTCAGCAGTCATGGCACATGGGCTTAGTTGCTCTGCAGCATGTAGTATCTTCCCAGACCAGGGATCGAACTGGTGTCCCTTGCATTGAAAGGCAGAGTCTTAACCACTGGACCACCAGGGAAGCCCCTGCAGTTCACTAACATTTTAAAGAAATGATTCTTAGAGTTTTAAAACAGGGAGGGACCTTCGTATAGAGCTTAGGCACTTCATTTTGCAGATGTGGAAACTGAGGTCCCAAGAAGCTAGAAAATGGCAGCACTGACCAAATAAACCCAGATCTTCAAGATTGGGGGGCTTGTTTCCCCGCATTTACATAAACTCTTGAGATGAAGAGCATCTCTCCTTATCATTGGGAAATAGTAAACACACACAAAAATCACAGGTTTAGCCACTGTTAGACTTGGTGATGCTAAAACAAACAAACCAAAAAGCAGCAGCATTTGCCCAGAGGGCTGTGTTTAGGTATTAAAATCTGAGCCATAACATTTTTGGTTCAGGAGTGACCTTTGTGTTCACAGTAGAGCTCCTGTGACTCTCCTGGAAGGCTGTGGACAGTGAGTTATATGGGAAACATTTGCATTTCTAAGGTGCTTGTGACCCCTGAACCTAGATTACCTTACAAAATGATGCCCAACCATAAAAGGACAAAGGACACCTTTGAGGTTTCTCTCCAACTTCCACATCACGTGAACCCAGGGATTTTTAAAGAGATAATACATCTCAGACACTGGAGGAAATTTAAATCACCTTCCCTTGGACTCTCAGGATTGGGTTGTCGTTTATTCTGCCAGCATCTGGTGCACGAACTAATGTAAAGTTTCTATAAAACACAGTGGTTGTGTCTTTTTTGTCTCTCTGAAATAGGACATTGCCAGAGTGAATCTATTACCTGTCTGAGCTATGGTCCAAGGATTAGCCTACGTATGAGAAACCTGCCGGGAGGGCAGTGATGCTCAGAGAACCGCCTCATCCCCACAAAGTGCTCTCCAGGGAGAACAGAACAGAGTCAAAAGAAATAAACCTGGTGCAAAGGAAGGGGTTCAGATCAAAGAAGAATCGCCCGACAGGACTGTCTGACAGTCTGGAGTACTGACACAGACCATGTAATTCCATTTGAAAATCTTTTAAAACAGTATTTTTTTCTGTTTTCAGAAATGATATCAGAGTAGTTTTACCCATAGGTGCTTCCCTTGTGGCTCAGCTGGTAAAGAATCCACCTGCAATGTGAGAGACATGGGTTCGATCCCTGGATTGGAAAGATCCCCTGGAGAAGGGAAAGGCTACCCACTCCAGTGTTCTGGCCTGGAGAATTCCATGGACCATATAATCCATAGGGTCACAAAGAGTCAGACATGACTGAGTGACTTTCACTTTCACTACCCATAGGTAGGCACAGAGGACCCACTTCCATCATGCAAAGAGCAACACTTTATTCTTACTAGAACAGACATTCTGGAAAAAGATCTGCCTTCTTTGCCTGTGGTGCTTCTGTCAAAACTATCATTCATGCACTTACAGACTGTCTTATCTGCTATCATGGTAGTTTGGGGCGTCTCTGGTGTCTTAGGTGGTAAAGAATCCACCTGCAATGTGGAAGACCTGAGTTCAGTCCCTGGGCTGGGAAGATCCCCTGGAGGAGGGCGTGGCAACCCACTGCAGTATTCTTGCCTGGAGGATCCCCATGGACAGAAGAGCCTGGCGGGCTGCAACCCACAACATCATGTTTAATCAAGGAACTTGAGAGTCCCCGGCTTGTGGAATTCACTGGTCTTGTCTCTGCTCCCCATCATCCTGTGGCTGCCGGCTTGATATACCGCAGTGGCCTTTGAAGACTCAGTTATATAGTGCCAGTGACATAGTGATACCTTGTGGGGCTGGGACAGTGTCTTCTAGTTATGATATATGTTCTATGTCAGTGTCCAATATGTAGTAATGTCTCTCTCATAGCCAGGCTTCACTGGTCCAGGAATCAATGGGTGGAAATGGGAGTGGCTTCATTTTCTGTGATCCACTAGGAAAATTTTCTTCCTGTCCTCTTGACCTCAGGTTCTGCTTGTCTAGAGTTCTTAGTTACAGTAGGAGGAATACTTCCACCAGTAGACACAGCAGTGATTCCAGGAGACAACATAGTGAATTGTTGGGATTCACGTGGTCCCTGTGGACCTGCTTCTCATTCAATGGGCGAGGAAGAGAGTTACTGTCTGGGCTGGAGTGATTGACTCTGATTATCAAGGGAAAATTGCCGCTACTGTATAATGGAGGCAAGGAAGAGTATGTCTGGACTCCTGGAGATCCCTTAGGGCATATTATATTCCCACATCCTGTGGGGTAATCAAAAACTACAACAATCCAGTTTGGGGCAGCTAATGGACCAGGTTCTTCAGGTGTGAATCAACTCACCAGGCAAAGAACCACAACCAGCTGAGGTCATTGCCGAGGGCAGAAGCAATGGGTAGTGGAAGAAGATAGCTATGATCAAACCAGTATTGTAAACCAATCATAAATCAATTAAAAATAAATATTAAAAAAAAAAGATAGCTCTGAAGACCAGCTACACCACATGACTGTTGGAGAAACAACCCATACTAGTTATGGGTACTTCTTCCTCATTTTGTTATGAATATGTTTCTCTGTGTAGTAACAAAATATGTTTTCCTATCTCCTGATCATCGAATGTAAGATGTTTTAATAATAACTTTATATCTCAGTGGGCCTTCCCTGTTGGCTAAGACAGTAAAGAGTCTGCCTGCAATGCAGGAGACGCAGATTCGATCCCTGGGTCGGGAAGATCCCCTGGAGAAGGGAATGGCAACCCACCCCAGTGTTCTTGCCTGGAGAATTCCATAGACAGAAGAGCTTAGCGGGCTGCAGTCCATGGGGCTGTGAAGACTTAGACACAACTGAGTGACTAACACTTTCACTTTTCACTTTATATCTCAGTATATAAGTTACAGGAGAAGTGTGAGCATTGCCCAAGGACTTTGATCTTCTTTTGCAGAATGGGTGTTTTCAGATGTATGTAGGATAGTTGTATCATGTGGGTGAAAGTATGACTTTGTTATTGGCTTTATTTGGAAATCAAGTGTGGTGTGAGTGTGCATGAGAGCCAAGTTGACAAAGGGTGGAGTGTGATGATCATTTTGTTGCTGTGTCAACTTGGCTAGGGTATACTCCCCAGTTATTTAATCAAACATACTTCAGTTCAGTTCAGTTCAGTTCAGTCGCTCAGTCATGTCTGACTCTTTGCGACCCCATGAATCGCAGCACGCCAGGCCTCCCGGTCCATCACAAACTCCCGGAGTTTACTCAGACTCATGCCCATTGAGTCGGTGATGCCATCCAGCCATCTCATCCTCTGTCGTCCCCTTCTCCTCCTGCCCCCAATCCCTCCCAGCATCAGAGTCTTTTCCAGTGAGTCAACTGTTTGCATAGGTGGCCAAAGTACTGGAGTTTCAGCTTCAGCATCAGTCCTTCCAATGAACACCCAGGACTGATCTCCTCTAGGATGGACTGGTTGGATCTCCTTGCAGTCCAAGGGACTATCAAGAGTCTTCTCCAACACCATAGTTCAAAAGCATCAATTTTTCAGCGCTCAGCTTTCTTCACAGTCCAACTTTCACATCCATACATGACCACTGGAAAAACTATAGCCTTGACTAGACGGACCTTTGTTGGCAAATTAATGTCTCTGCTTTTTAATATGTTATCTAGGTTTGGTCATAACTTTCCTTCCAAGGAGTAAGCGTCTTTTAATTTCATGGCTGCAATCACCATCTGCAGTGATTTTGGAGCCCAAAAAACATAAAGTCTGACACTGTTTCCCCATCTATTTGCCATGAAGTGATGGGACCAGATGCCATGATCTTAGTTTTGAGAATGTTGAGCTTTAAACCAAATTTTTCACTCTCTCTTTTCCTTTCATCAGGAGGTTTTTTTAGTTCACTCTTCACTTTCTGCCATAAGGTGGTGTCATCTGCATATCTTGAGGGTTATTGATATTTCTCCTGGCAGTCTTGATTCCAAGCCTTGTGCTTCTTCCAGCCCAGCTTTCTCATGATGTATCGCATAAATTAATAAGCCAGGGGTGACGCAATATTACAGCCGTGAACGTACTCCTTTTCCTATTTGGAACCAGTCTGTTGTTCCATGTCCAGTTCTAACTGTTGCTTCCTGACCTGCATACAGGTTTCTCAAGAGGCAGATCAGGTGGTCTGGTATTCCCATCTCTTTCAGAATTTTCCAGTTTATTGTGATCCACACAGTCAAATGCTTTGGCATAGTCAATAAAGCAGAAATAGATGTTTTTTTGGAACTCTCTAACTTTTCTGATGATCCAGCAGATGTTGGCAACTTGATCTCTGGTTCCTATGCCTTTTCTAAAACCAGCTTGAACATCTGGAAGTTCATGGTTCACATATTGCTGAAACCTGGCTTGGAGAATTTTGAGCATTACTTTACTAGCATGTGAGATGAGTGCAATTGTGTGGTAGTTTGAGCATTCTTTAGCATTGCCTTTCTTTGGGATTGGAATGAAAACTGACCTTTTCCAGTCCTGTGGCCACTGCTGAGTTTTCCAAATTCGTTGGCATATTGAGTGTAGCACTTTAACAGCATCATCTTTCAGGATTTGAAATAGCTCAGCTGGAATTCCATCACCTCCACTAGCTTTGTTCATAGTGATGCTTCCTAAGGCCCGCTTGACTTCACATTCCAGGATGTCTGGCTCTAGGTGAGTGATCACACCAACGTGATTATCTGGGTCATGAAGATCTTTTTTGTACAGTTCTTCTGTGTATTCTTGCCATCTCTTCTTAATATCTTCTGCTTCTGTTAGGTCCATACCAGTTCTGTCCTTTATCGAACCCATCTTTGCATGAAATGTTCCCTTGATATCTCTAATTTTTGTGACGAGATCTCTAGTCTTTCCCATTCTGTTGTTTTCCTCTTATTTCTTTGCAGTGATTGCTGAGGAAGGCTTTCTTATCTCCCCTTGCTATTCTTTGGAACTCTGCATTCAAATGGGAATATCTTTCAGTTTCTCCTTTGCTCTTCACTTCTCTTCCTTTCACAGCTATTTGTAAGGCCTCCTCAGACAACCATTTTGCCCTTTTGCATTTCTTTTCCCTGGGGATGGTCTTGATCCCTGTCTCCTCTACAATGTCACGAACTTCTGTCCATAGTTCATCAGGCACTCTATCAGATCTAGTCCCTTAAATCTATTTCTCACTTCCACTGTATAATCATAAGGGATTTGATTTAGGTCATACCTGAATGGTCTAGTGGTTTTCCCCACTTTCTTCCATTTAAGTCTGTATTTGGCAATAAGGAGTTCATGATCTGAACCACAGTTAGTTCCCGGTCTTATTTTTGCTGACTGTATAGAGCTTCTCCATCTTTGGCTGCAAAGAATATAATCAATCTGATTTCGGTGTTGACCACCTGGTGATGTCCATGTGTAGAGTCTTCTCTTGTGTTGTTGGAAGAGGGTGTTTGCTATGACCAGTGCATTCTCTTGGCAAAACTCTTATTAGCCTTTGCCCTGCTTCATTCCATACTCCAATGCCGGAGCCTGCCGGCAAACGAACTGGTCAAGAACGCAATCACCAGAGTACCTAGGAAAAAGAAGACTCAGAAAGAGAAAGATGGGGTTGAGAGGGACGGAGTCCGCTTGCGTCTGACTCCGCCAACTTTATTGAAGAATACCACACCTATATATATGCTAACAGGAGTTACTAAGAATAGATCGAGGGTTTTGCATACGTGCAGAGCTACAGATGTTTTAAATTCCCACACTCAAGATCAGTAAAGCATTAATTACCCTAGCGCCCAACATGATTAAGATCATTAGAACATTAGATAGAAAACAGGCTTCATCAATAGAACATTAGATGGAAAACAGGTTTCAGGCATGATGAGCTTATCAGCACCAGAAAAAAAAAAAAAAAGGTCACCGGTGTGTTTTTTCCCTGAAGGAGACAAATGCCAGTCTATACTTTAACAAGAAGGGGTGGCAGGACAAAGAGAGACCTTTTGATCTCTCTTAGGGCCGTAAGGGGCCTGTACATTCAGGCCGGCTCCCTGCACTCCAAGGCCAAATTTGCCTGTTACTCCAGGTGTTTCTTGACTTCCTACTCTTGCATTCCAGTCCCCTATAATGAAAAGGGCATCTTTTTTGGGTGTTAGTTCTAAAAGGTCTTGTATGTCTTCAGAGAACCGTTCAACTTCAGCTTCCTCAGCATTACTGGTTGGGGCATAGGCTTGGATTACTGTGATATTGAATGGTTTGCCTTGGAAACGAACAGAGATCATTCTGTCATTTTTGAGATTGCATCCAAGTACTGCATTTCGAACTCTTTTGTTGACCGTGATGGCTACTCCATTTCTTCTAAGGGATTCCTGCCCACAGTAGTAGATATAATGGTCATCTGAGTTAAATTTTCCCATTCCAGTTCATTTTAGTTCGCTGATTCCTAGAATGTCAACATTTACTCTTGCCATCTCCTGTTTGATCACTTCCAATTTGCCTTGATTCATGGACCTAACATTCTAGGTTCCTATGCAATATTGCTCTTTACAGCATCGGACCTTGCTTCTATCACCAGTCACATCCACAGCTGGGTATTGTTTTTGCTTTGGCTCCATCCCTTCATTCTTTCTGGAGTTATTTCTCCACTGATCTCCAGTAGCATATTGGGCACCTACCGACCTGGGGAGTTCCTCTTTTCAGTATCCTATCATTTTGCCTTTTCATACTGTTCATGGGGTTCTCAAGGCAAGAATACTGAAGTGGTTTGCCATTCCCTTCTCCAGTGGACCACATTCTGTCAGACCTCTCCACCATGACCCGTCCATCTTGGGTGGCTCCACACGGCATGGCTTGGTTTCACTGAGTTAGACAAGGCTGTGGTCCGTGTGATCAGACTGTGATCAGATTGTGTTTTCTGTGATTATGGTTTCAGTGTGCCTGCCCTTTGATGCCCTCTCGCAACACCTACTGTCTCACTTGGGTTTGTCTTACCTTGGACTTGGGGTTGCTCCTCTTGTGGGGTTTGCTGCTCCCGCAAAGTGCAGCCGCTGCTCCTTACCTTGGTTGTGGGGTTGCTCTTCTCGGCTGCCGCCCCTGACCTCGGACTTGGGGTAGCTTGTCTTAGCAGCCGTCCCTGACCTCGGACGTGGGGTAGCTCCTCTCAGCCTCTCCTGCGCCATCGCAGCCTGGCACTCTCGGTCACTGCCCCTGACTTTGGGCAAGGGGTAGCTCCTCACAGCCACGCTTCTGCATGGTCCGTCGCAGCCAGCATGCTGGTTGCTGTGAAGATATTTTGTATGTAATTAAAGTCCATAATCAGTTGACTTTAAGCAAGGGAGATTATTCAGTATAATCCGGGTGGGCCTGATTCTATACATTGAAAGACCTTAAAAAGAGCTGAGGCTTCTCTGAGAAAAGAAATTCCACCTGTGAACCAGCAGCAGATTCGAGCCTGCCCTTCCTAAGGACTTGCCTCGTGGGTTCAAACTTGCTTAGCCAGACCCTGCCTGGCATAAGCCAATTTTTTGCAACTAATCTCTTAATGGATCTTACATGCACACACACACGTACGCATGCACACACTCATGCATGCCTGTGTAAAAACACCTCCTGCTGGTTCTGTTTCTCTGATTAAACCCTGACTGATACAGCCTCAGATGTCCCTAAACTGTCTTCACTCATTAGTGCTGCCAGCTGGGCCCCATGCAGATCCTACAGGTATTGGGTGTGTAGTTAGCATGTGTTAAATTGAAGTGAATTTAAGGTCTTCAGCCCTTGGGTAGAGGTATCCTTTGTTGAGGTAGTTTGCTGTTGCACTAAATTGCAGAGCAAGGTAGCAGGCAGCTCCCCAACCAGTATTTCCCTCTCAGAGTTGGGCATTGATTCACAGCACCCTGTGAAACTCAAGTGACAGAAATTGGCAGTGAAAAGAACCACCACCCACACGTCTTCTAGTATGTGGGAGAAATGTGGCCAAACACTGAGACTTCACATTAAAAATTATGTCTGCCTCTGTAACCATTTCTCAATATTATTTAGTTTGTCTTGTGAATTATTGTGAAATCTGTAAAAGGAGGTTCTGAGAGTCCAATGGGAAAAACTGGGAAAATTAAAAATTGGTTTTGAGAAACAAAGGACCTGAGAAGCAGCCAAGAAGTTACATTTTCTTTGGTTGGTCCTTGTGGAGATCTAGTAAGTACAGTACAAGCCTATTTCAGTATGTTTTCCTTAGTATGTAGAGTGAGTTCTACTATCATGTGACATATGTGTGGCTAAAAATCAGTGAGCTATGCTGAATCACAAAGGGAAAACCAGGGACTCATTGGAAAATGGGAGAGCGGCAGAACACAAAAAATTATCCATGACATGTTTAAAAGGGTAGGCACTAATAAAAAAAAATGGTAACACAGTTTTACACATGTTAAATGGTCATGAAATAAAGCAATACTGTAATATATATGGTAGTCTACCTTGAAAAAGACCTAGAGTTTTCTTGTGGATTGGAGTATTGGAGGGCTGCCCCTTGTGAGTTGCTGTGAGGCTGTGGAAGGGAGACGGAAAGCTGCAACACCACACGTGCGTGGGTTTATCTCAAAGCACAGGTGGCAATCTGGGGGACGTGGTAGACATTTGAGGTGTATGTGTGTGGAGCTTTTGTGTGTTCCTACACACCTCATTTCAGCAGAGTGCAGTTTTCCAAGCGCTCATCTACCGCTGGTTGCGGATGAGATATCAGTCACATTGGGACAAATTTGCATTTTCAAAACAAGCGTGATTGTGAGACTGTGCTGCCCAAAGAGATCACCACCTCTTATCTGTACTTTCCAACTCCCAAAGGTTCTTCATCGGCTCGGTGCAAAATTCATTTATTAACACTAAGATGAATATAAATGTTTTCCAGAAACACTGCATTTGATTGTGAAGCGCTGTCACGCACACCCGTGGGGTTTTGACATGCCTCTGTACAGTCTGAAGACGTCTCATTTCTAAAACACATCTGACTCTAATGGAACAGTCGATCAGTATGTCGAGTGTCTGCCTTGTGTCAGGCGTTGTGTTAGGACACGGTACACAGCAACTGCCTGAATCCTGTAATTTCACTAATTTAAGAGGAATCCTGCAGTGCTTTTCTTAATTCTGGAACATCAGAATACTTTTGAGAAGAAGCTGTTTAGTTAAAAAAAAGATCACTAGAGCTACACTCTAGTAAACTCCTGTTTACTGAGCAGTGTGCTCTGAAATTTAGGGGAGAAATTTTCGAGTGTATAAGAATATGGTACCTAAAGAAACTACAAGACATTTGAAAGAGATAATGAAGACGTTGTTTCCCAGAGTGTTCAGAGGAGCACCAGTCATGATGGATGTTCAGAAAGTCAAGTTTGGGCAGCACTGCTCTTCTGGAAGACAATACTTGGTATCAGCATATTAAAAACTCTGAAAGGTCCCATAGTGAAGAAACAAGTTTAACTTTGTTTTACATGGATTCTCAAATGAACTGGTCTTTGAATAAGAACCTGGTACTGACCCACAGAGCACAATCTGAGAAACTCCAGACTAACACGTGATGTTCTAAATGAACTAAGAGGAAATTCTGTTTCTCATTTGGAACGGTGTTATATAAATCTAATGCAGAGAAATTGTATGCTTTTATTATTTTAGGTTTAGAAATGAAAATGTAAGAGTTGCATCCTCATGACAAATGGAAAAATGAATCAGATTTGCTTGACTTGCCCAGTGATTTTTAATTTTTGGAGTCTTCTGTATAAACTAGTAATTATACTGATGTAGCCATCAAATGGTATGTAATTATATCCATGAAATAATAGATAGTGAGCACTTTTTTAAATGAAAAAAAATCCCCTTAAGTAATTATTAGATGATGAAGGTAAATTAATTCAATTCAGTACTTAAAGAATGAAAATTATTGTGATCCCTGAAGCAGTGTGTATGCAGATATAGGTTCTTTCATGTGAAAAATTATGGCAGAAAAATGTTGAAATATTAAGAAAATGTGATACCCGCTGCTTTTTCTCCTATAAACTCAGTCATTTTAAGATGGTAAATATCCACAGAGGCTGGTAAGCAGATGTTTCATAGCTAGAAAGACATGGGATCAGGATTCAGGCCAATTACACGCACTCTCATCTCTGGGGCCCACACGCTTAACCCCTAACTAGAGCTGCAGTCAGTAAGAAAAAACAAATTTAGCAGAAATAATACTTATTTCTTCTTCTTTCTCTCCTTTCCCCACTGCCCTAACCACCCACCAAGAGTAAATTTCTGTTGTAAAGTTGTAAAATGCCATCCTAAATATTCTGTTAGAGAATATTTTGCTATGTCCTACTGCTTCTGATGACTGTCGTATTTTGGGAGTATTTCATATTAGCATTTGCAGAAGTTGTCTGTTTTGCTACATTGTGAAAATTGCTTTGATTTTTTAGGCCCATCTGTACAAAAATATTTACAATAACAATTGGCATTATTTGTCAAGAAAATAGCTGCTAATGATGACCACTCACTTAATCCAGTTAATTCTGTGGAGACAGACTGTTGATTCAGCTGCCAAATCATAAATTGATCATAAAATAGTTTACAAAGGATACCTACAGACATATGCTCAAGTTTTCATGATGGTTGTTGTGGCATAGAATTGCAGATTCTTCATAAAATATAGGTACTTGCCTTTTTGATACGGAAGATCTTAGACCTAAACATTGAGAATAAAACTGGGGAGTCAAGTAAATAAGAGTATAACTCCTTACCTGATTTATAAAATTGTATTCCCTATTCAGATTGCTTTTTCATACTGTTCACACCTAGACAGTGTATTAAAAAGCAGAGACATTACTTTGCTAACAAAAGTCCATATAGTCAGAACTGTGTAGTTTCTAGTAGTTTCATGTATGGATGTAAGGGTTGGACTCTAAAGAAGGCTGAGTGCTGAAGAATTGATGCTTTTGAACTGTGGTGCTGGAGAAGACTCTTGAGAGTCCCTCGGCCTGCAAGAAGATCAAATCAGTCAATCCTAAAGGAAATCGGTCCTGAATATTTATTGGAAGGACTGATGGTGAAGATGAAGCTCCAATACTTTGGCCACCTGATGGAAAGAGCCGACTCATTAGAAAAGACCCTGATGGTGGGAAAGATTGAAGACAGGAGGAGAAGGGGACGACAGAGGATGAGATGGCCGGATGGCATCACTGACTCAATGGACATAAGTTTGAGCACACTCCGGGAGATGGTGAAGGACAGGGAAGCCTGGCATGCTGTGGTTCATGGGGTCGCAAAGAGTCGGACACCACTGAGTGACTGAACAACGACAATATTAAGGTTGCTTGGTCAGAGTTTGCTGTCTGAATACTGGGTGGGCCTAATGTTAGTTGCAATTACTAAGTTTTTTTTCTAAAGTTAATCTTGTAAAATTAGTTAACTGCCACAGTCAATAATAAAATAATCATAAAAGTAAACTTTTGAATTTTATTTAAAATGTAAAGATATTTCCAACAGGAACATTAATTAATTGTGGAAATGGAGACGGGGGAAATTTTGTTTAATAATTGAGATGTCACTAAACACTAAGACTTTGAAGCAGACTTCAGTGAAAGCTTCTGTGTTATGATTCCTCCTCTGAAGAAAGATTGGTGTTCCTAGGATTTAGAATCTTTTTTTTTTTCCCGTGGTAAGAGGAATGGTTATTGGTTGCAGAGTTCAGGTAAGTTTTCCTGTTCTTTTACCTTCGAGGTAGTAAGTAAGGCACTGATGAAACATCCTTTGCTGAGTAATTCACGAGCAGGGTGCCGTCTGACATCTGGACTTTGATACGTCTTGCCCGATCATGTGTGTGGGCTCATGCCAAGGGATTGGCCATATAACATGCAGCACACAGTGCCAGGCTGGTGGGTTTACAGACAGCCCTTAAACAGCCAGCTCTGCAGAACAAGTCCCCCGGAGGGGGCCTTTGTGTGCTTGCCTGAAGTCCGCCAAGTTCTCCGAGTGAAGGCTTCCACAGCCGGGTGTCCTCTCCCAGACTGTTCACTTTCTGTCCTCCCCATCGATATGATCAGTGCAGCCAGTATTTTATATGGTGGCTGCCACCATTCAAGACACTGGGGCATTACAAAGGCCCTCATCAGCCTTCTTGCCTGACCATGTAGACCAAGTCACCCATCAGTTAAATAGCCATTCAAGAAACTGTCATTTAATTTGCCTTTAATTATAGATAAGTCCCTTGGTTCCAGCTCAATTGAACCCCATCAAATCCACCTTAACTTTAGAGCAAGGGATGACTTTTTTCTTATCAGGTAATTCTAACAGTCTAAAATTCTCTACTTAGCTTAAAAGCTTTATTTGTGGACCCAGGCTGGGGGATGTCATCATAACTGACATTTTTAGAACTTTACTATGGTCTTTTAGAATATTTCCAATTAGAAAACTTGGGGTCAGGTATTTCTACAGTGGGAACAGAAGCAATTAATATAAAAGGAGAATTTTACCTCCTAAATAAATGAAATGTAGCTTAAGTTGCTGTTTGACCGTTTACTATTGCCGTCAACCTAGAAATCAGATGTGATGTCAGTTACATGTTTTGAACCTTGGATGATCATGGAGAAAGGACTGTACTCATTTATTTCATCAGGCAGTGCCAAAGACCAGTTATGTAGTAATGTAATAATACTTGCGGCACTTACAGGATGTTATTCGTTTAAATTTTTTAATGGACTCATTTTATATAGAGTCAAATCTTTTTTAAAAAATATTTATTCTCGGCTGCCTTGGGTCTTAATTGTAGCACACGGGGTCTTTTGTTGCGTCTCAGGTTTCTCCCCAGTTGCAGTGTGTGGGCTTAGCCTACCAGCGGCATGTGGGATCTTAGTTCCCTAACAAGGGATCCCCCCGGAATCCCCTGCATTGGAAGGTGGATTCTTAACTGCTGGACCACCGAGGAAAACACGTGAAGTCAATTCTTCTAACACTTACCTAATGTTCTGTGATGGTCTTCAAAATCTACTGATTATAATTTTTAACATTAACCATTGGAGACGTTACTGTTGGAAACCAAAAGTAGGTTTTGTGAAAATCTCTGACCTATATGCCTGAATAAATAATCACTGAAAACATTTTGAAATTAAACCCTCCAATTTTTTTTGTTTGTTTTTGCCATTTTTAAATGATGTGATCTCAGTTATATTGCACATTTCCTTGTCTTTTGGATAAAGTGCCTTATTTGCTGTGTTATCAATTTCCTTTCCTCTTAAGGGGGATACAATATGTTATTTCCGGGATTGATGAAGTTGGAAGGTGTGTTTGCATCTATACTAAGGATCCCAGACTGTTATCTTCTTGTAATTGGTAATTATTCTTTATGCTTCCTCACTTTCTCTCACCACTGCTTAGGGCAAAGTAGTTTAAACCACTTCTTCCTCACATCAGACTTTCTGTGAACTCTTAGTAAGGCCAGAGCTGCAGATCACGAGAGGAAACGAGATGACCATCTTGAACATCATTAGCCTCGTTTTGATCTCGGGACAGCAGAGATCTGGGGACTTGACACCCAGATGGGGGCTCAGTCCTGTGTGTGTTGTGCAGGTACTTTTCCATACATATGATGAGCATTCATCTCTCCTTTCCCCTCAAAGCTCCTGACTCCAGCTTCCAAGATATGTTTCCCAGGACACAGACAAGTAATTTCATCTCTCTGGGCTCAGGTTTCTCATCCGGAAAACAGAGATGTTTGCAGTATCTACTTCCCAGGTGGTTTTGAGGATAACTGCAGTAGTATCTGTGAAGTTCTCACAGCAGGCATACGTGTGTCAGATATGTGCATGCTTAGTCATCCAGTCGTGTCCGACTCTTTGCGACCCCTTGGACTGTAGCCCACCAGGCTCCTCTGTCCAGGGAATTCTCCAGGCAAGAATACTGAGTGGTTGCCACTTCTCTAGGGGATCTTCCCGACCCAGAGATCGACCCTGCATCTCCTGTGTCTCCTGCAATGCAGGCTAATTGTATGCTGCTGAGCCAGCAGTCATGCGTAGCAAGGGTTAAATAATTTAAAAAAAAAGATTGGCCTCTGGATAAATGACTCTTTAAGCTTTTGAAAGGAAAGATCTGAGAGGAAGCTTCTCCTAGTAGAGGTTGATTTACACTTTCTCCTCTGGGGTAGGAGTGGGGCAATTTAGACGAATTTGTATACGAAGGCGCAGAACCGAAAGGAATTACCTAAAATATCTGTAGAAAGTGCTGGCAGTAAGCCTGGGTCCTGACTGGATCTAATAACGTATGGAAAGATGTTCATAACAGTTCCTCTGAGGCTCTTCATAGTATGTCTTAAAAGGAGACAAGAGGAATAAACTGCAAAAATATGGGGATGGAGGGAATTGGGGGCAAAGCTTATGCCAAGAGTTAGCAGTTATCTTCTATTACCTAATAAAGGCTGAAAGAGTGATTCTCAGGGAAGATGATATATATATATATCAAGTTATATGTTTATCTATCTATCTATATCTATCTATCTATCTAAAACCTTTTAACCACCTGTCTAACTTAGGTGTTTTTCTCAGCATCTCCCACGGAAAGGGGCCCTGGCCATCTGCTTTGTTAAAGAAAGCAGGCACCAGCATGGTGTAGCACACGCAGGGGATGCCCTGCCGGCCAGCATGAAGCTGGGCAACCCTTAGTGGTGCCCGCGGAGAGAAGGCCCTGCCCGGGGCGCGGCCCCCCGCCGCTGTGTGGCCCCGCTGCCCGAGGACCATGCTGGCGCCGGGCCAGGTGGCCGTTGGCTCCGACGGCCGCCCTTTGCCCCGGCTCGCAGCCCCGGTCATAATTCGCTGAAGGCTCAGAGGTGCAGCCTTGTCCAGCTGCAGCGTGTTTATCTTGTAATCCACAGACAAGAAGAAAGGAGGCAAATTCCAGCCTTTTAAGAAGTTGTTCGGCAAAAGGAAAAAGAAAGGCACGTCGGTGTCCCAGGAGGCGTCTGCGGGGCGCAAGTGCCGCTCTCCCCCAGGTGTCAGCAATGGGACCTTCTCTTCCGACGAGGAGACCCTGGAGGACAGTCTGAGGTAATCACTCATGCTTTTTGCCCCCAGACCTTCCACGGAGTTCGGGGTGGGGAGTGGTGTCCCAAGGGAGGCAGGGCCACCTCGGCCCGGGTTCCACCTCCTGGAAGGTGGAGGATCGGGGTGCACGGGGCGCTAGCTCTACGCAGCCGCCTCGGGGAGCTGGCACACGGGTCTCACTTGCCGGGACAGCCCTGGAGTCTAAGCCTTCCTCTTGCTGCCCTTGCCCTGGAGGAAAGTGGCAGCTCACTGCCTCAGCTCAGCAAGCTTCCTTGGCTTGAAGGAGACTGTGTCCCCTGTCCCACTGCCTGGTGAGGAGGAGGTTTCACGCCCACATTGAGTACATAGACTGCTGGTGCACGGACGCCACCCTCACACCCCTGGCCATCTCTTGCAGCTTCTAGAACCCACCTCCGATGAGTTTCTGCTCCTTGTTCTCTCTCCACCTGTCTCCCCTCTTCTCTGCTCTCCTCCACCCCTTCCCCCTCTCCTCCTTCTCTCCTCCTCCCTGTCTCTTTTCTCTCCTTCTCTCTCTCTCCCCATCTCTACTCCCTCCTTCTCTCTCTCCCCATCTCTATCCCTCCTTCTCTCTCTCCTCCTCTCTCCCTCACTCCATCTGGCTGTGACAGTGTCAAGAACTTAGACACGCAGGGTCAGGCAGTACTTTCTCACCTGAGTGCTGGGAATTGAAGTCAGAGTCAGAGATGGTTAAGCTCTGCTCCTGACAGCTCTGCAGTCAGCTCCTCTGAGAAGGCCTTTCCCACTACCAGTTCTGGTTTGTTTGCCCTTGACAGCATTCCCGCAGCATCGGGAGCCTGGCTCCAGCAAAGAGCTTGTCGCTTTCTCTGGACATTATTGATGGGCTTGTCTGTCTCACTCACTCACCTGTCAGTTCCGTGAAGTCAGGGAGCGGGTTTTCTTCAGCCTCATCTTAGGCTCTCAAAATGTTTCCTGTGAATGCTTGGCAATGCATTAAGTCCATGTTGATGGCATAGATGATGTAATCTGTGATATTCTTATTGTGTTTCAAGGACAAAGACAAAAACATCCTCAGTGGCCTGTCTGTGAGTATAGTGTTGTCAACTGCAGTTGAGCCCAGATTACAGAATCCTGAAGCAGGCCATCCACATTAAGCTTTACAGTGCCCACGACAGCATTTGTTAGTTCCAAGTAATGCCGACTCCTTTTCTCCACAGGCCCGTATTTATTTTCCATTCTCTTTAGTAAGGAAATTACTGACCAAAGGAAACGATCTCAGTGAAAGAGAATACAGCTAGCACCAAACTAGACCCAAGTGTTGGAATGTCAATGCTGATGTAGAATTGAGTATTGTTCAGCGTGAATCACTTTTGATTTTACTTCAGTTTCTTCCTTTGCAAAGTAAGACTCTGAAACTTTCTGCTTCACACATCAGAATGAGGTACAGATACTGAAATACAACCGAGTAGCGGATTAATGCAAAGTCTGAGCACGTCTGGAAAGTTCTCCTTGAGAAGGACTGTCCTGTGAAAACACAGCTGGTCCCTTTTATAGCTCTGTCAAGTCTCTGATTTCTTGTCGAACTATATTCGACTCAGAAGACCCTAGACTCTGGTTCTCATCCCACTTAATTGGCATTCCAATTACCCTTAGGTTTTTTCCTTAAGGTTTAAAGTTTTACAAAGCCTTGGGGAAATCTACATTGGATCTGACAGCTACATTTCCAGTAAATATATGTAATATTACCGGTTCTTCTTAATAAACCTATATTTATGAAATGTATGCTGTATTTTAATTGTTTAACACATTTGTGTGATACAGGAAGCTAGAAGGATACTCTTTGGACAGTGAGCTTTAAAATGGCTCTTTAAATATTTTTAAAATTAAAAAAACAGGAAAACAGAAGTTCCTTAAAATAGATATATTCCTGTTTTCTTCTCAGAAATTTCCTTTTTTAAATATTAAATTATTTACATATGTATTGCCGCTCTGGGTCTCCCCTGCTGCAGGCCGGCCTTCTCTGGGTGTGGCCAGCAGGGCTGCCCTGTGTTGTGGGGCTCACGGGTGTCTCCCTGCGGGACTTCCCTTGTTGCAGACCACAAGCTCTAGGTACTCGGGCTTCCGGAGGTGTGGCGCATGGCCTTAGTTGCTCCGAGGCATGTAGAATCTTCCCAGACCAGGGATTGAACTCGCCCCTGTGTTGGGAGGCATATTCTTATCCACTGTACTACCAGAGAAGTCCCAGAAATTTCCAACTGAAAAATAATTCCACCCATGAAGTAAATACTACATGCATCATCTACAGTATAGCTGAACTTCTGATTATTTGCCCTATTTACAGAAGGAGAAGATGAAAAATGCTGCCTCTGATAATTCTTATTTTCAGTTCACTGCTCAATTAACAGATATGCTCCTTTATGTTGTGTAGGATTCAAAAAGTATGTGTGCGTATATATATATATATATATATATATATATATATATATATATATATATATATATATGTAGTGTATTTTATTTGTTAATCTCCAAAACGGGCAGCTGGTACTAAAGTACAAAACTCAAAATTCTGTGAACATGATCTCAGGTGGAGGCTCCAAGGAGGCAGACTTTTCAGCCCAGTGTGAAGGAGAATTTCATAATTACTAGAGCTGTTTAAAAATGGAGAGGCTGGGTGTATGCCAGGGGGATGGGGACTGATGAAGGGCAATTTCTGCACCGGGTAGGAATTTAAAGGAGCTGAACTTTAACATGCTGTCGAACTCCAAAAATCTGTAATTCTAGAAATGTCTCCATGGCCAAAAATAGCTCATTATTGATCTGCTCCTTCTGCCTGAAATTTCTCATTTCCTTTGGGTCTTAAAGCATTCTGTTCTTTCTCTGGCTTAGAAGCCTTTATTTCTCCTAGGCTGCTACTTTTAAATTATACATGACAGTGGGAAAAGCAAAACAGTAAAACATGATCAGTTTTTAACAATTTACTATGACTTCCTTTATTAACTAAGGACAGCTAATGCCGTGTTTCCCAAAGTGTGCTAAATAGATTTTAAATTTCAAAAGGGGGAGAGGGTCATTTTGACAAAAAGGTCAGGGAAATCCTGGACCAAAACGAATTAAATGGAATTCTTTACACAGGACTTTTCAGAGCTTTTACTATGCCATTGTGCCCTGGGAATTTCCAAGAAGAGAGATGTCATTTGCAGCATTTCCAAGATTCCTTTAACCACACATTTCCCCACCCCCCACCAGAGAATATCCATTGGTGTATATTAAAGTTACCACGTGTTAACCTTAATACAAACGTGTTTTACATAGGTGAATTCATGTAATATTTCCCATGACTCTCTGAGATTGACATTATCCCTCCCATTTCAAAGATGAGAAAGCTAGAGCCAGAGAGTGGCTTGCTGGTAAGCCGCTGAGGCGAGACCCCAGCAGCAATGAGCGCGCTCGGACCATCCGCTCTCGGCCTCTCTGTCCTGCCTCCGCTGGACTAGGGAGCTAGTCACGTGGCCCCGGTTGTCCTGCCGGCCTGGGTCACTGAGCTCGGACATCCTTTGGTCCTCAGCTGCCTGACAGGGGTTCTGCGACTTCCGGGGACAGCGCTTGTCCTGCCCCCAGTCTCTGCTTAGCGCCTGGCGTTGACTGTATCACACGCAGCTGCGGCGCTTGACAGGAGCGTGCTAAGGACGGAAGGGGCTCCCTGGACGGGGAGCGCCCCCTGGGGCTGGCGCAGGACAGGCAGGGGCTCGGGAATAAGGAGGCCTGGAGCTGTCTGCCAGCAAGCGACAGGACTTGGAGTGGCTGAGAGACAGGCTCGGATGTTTCCAGTCAGAAATGGCATAAGCAGAGGCTTCCACGGGAGGACGAATGTGGCAAATAGGAGTAAACTTTCCAGCTCATTCTGTGAGGCCACTGTTACCTTAGTACCAAATCCAGGCGAAGACATCACAGAAAAAGAAAATTACAGACCAATATCTCTAAGGAATCAAGACATAAAAATTCTAAACAAAATACTAGCAAACTGCGTCCAACAACATATAGAAAGGATTATATGCCATGACCTAATGGAATTTAAGCCAGAAATACAAAGTTAGTTTTATATGCAAAAATCAATCAATATAATACACTATATTAACAAAATAAAGGACACAAACCACAACATCTCAGCTAATGGGGATAAAAGCATTTGACAAAATCCAACACCCTTACATGATAAAAAACACTCAAAACTGGGAGTGGAAAGGAATTTCTTCAACTTGATAAAGGACAGTGATGAAAATCCACAGCTAATATTATGCTTAATGGTGAAAAAATGTGTTTCCCTTGAGATCAGGAAAAAGAAAACAATCACTTTTTAACACTGTACTTACTGTAGGTTATAACTAGGACAGTTAGGCAAGAAATAGAAGCTTTAATTTTGGAAAGGAAGAAGTAAAGCCATCTATCTGCAGATGCCATGATCTTATATATAGAAAATCCCAAGGAATCCACAAGAAAACCATTCAACTAATAGAGTTGAGCAAGATTTCAAAATACAAGATTCAGGTTTTCTAAATGTCCATCGACAGAGGAATAGATACAGAAGACGTGGTACATATATGTGGTGGAATATTACTCAGCCATGAAAAGAATGAAATAATGCAATTTGCAGCAACTCTCTGTTTGGACCCAGAGAGTGTCATACTGAGTGAAGTAAGTTAGACAGAGAAGGAAAAATACCATATGACATCCCTTATATGTGGGATCTAAAAAATGATACAAATGAACTTACTTACAAAACAGAAAGAGATTCACAGACTGAGAAAACAAATTTATGGTTGTGGGGATGGGGTTGGAGGGGGCTTGGGGGAGGGGATAGTTGGGTGGTCCGGGAAGGTCATGTACACGCTGCTGTATTTAAAATTAGTAACCCATGCATGGTACATGGAGATCTGCTCAGTGCCGTGTGCCAGCCTGGACGGGAGGGAGTACTGAGGGAGAATGGATGCATGCACGGCTGAGTCCCTTCGCTGTTCCCCTGGAAGTACCACAACATTGTTAATTGGCTAAATCCAAATACAAAATAAAAAATTTAAAGTTTGAGGGAAAAAAGAAAAAAGATTAGGGTTTTGTATTTCAGTGTGCCTGCTACTCCTAAGAAAAAAGTCCAGGCTTCCCAAAGCCCTCCTGTTAGTCCCTCTGACTGGCCCTCCACCCGGCCACGGGGGCTCATCTTCCCTGCATTGGACGCCAGGACTGGGGTACCCAGTATGTGGCTTGAGCCCCTCACTGCCTAGGCAGGATCTCTGCCCATATAATCTCCGTTTCCTTCTGAGTCCTCTTCCCGGAGCACAGGTTCTGGCCTGATCACACCCACTAGGAAGACTGTAATAAAAAGACAGACAATAGTGAGTTTTGGTAAGGATGTGGGAAATGGGAACCCTCCTACATTTCTGATAATGTAAAATGATGCAGCCACTTTGGAAAACACTTGGACAGCTCCTCCAAATTGTTAAACATAGAGTTACCATATGACTCCAACTCAGCTGCTTTTGCACATGGTAATTCTTTTGTCTGGAAAACCCCACCCCCCACCTCTACCTCCTTCCTCATCTAATTCCTCTTCATCCTGCAGTTTTCCGCACAAATGCACTTTCCTCCAGGAAGCAAGCTTTCTCTGGCCCCCTGAGCCTAGACCAGGACCCCCTGCCCTTGTTCTCACAGCTTTCTTTACTTTTCCATAAACGTAGGCCTGCACACCTTACCTTTCATCCTATTTCCAGCCTCCAGCACTGTGCCTAGCACATAACAGGCATTCAATAATTATTCATTGAATGAATGAATACATGAATCCTCCCCTTTTTACCATATTGACTCTTCCCACTCACTGTCCCAGTCAGTATTCTCTTAATTCATCCTTCGGTTTCCCACCGTGGTGAAGAGGATCTCTGTCCCTTTGACCTGCTGGAAAAGGAAAATTACACGGTTGGTGCAGTGAGACAGCATGTCACCAGTGAAATTACAGTGAAGCCCAGGCTCTCTGATTACCGTGTGCGTGTCGGTTCCTTGGCCCTGCTGCTTTTCAAAAGATGAAGTCAGAAAAGACTAGTTTACTTTACCATTTCTCCTCTATCCATGAGAACCTGGGATGTGCTAAAATTGAACAGAGTGGAGAAGAGGTGCAAAAAGCATTAAATGCATGAAAATTAGGACTAAGCAGGAGAACTAATAGACCTGGGCTGAATAAGTCTAGGAGAAAGAAGGTTGATGATCAGTTTCAGTAATTATTAGAGATACAAAATGTGGAAGGGCAGAAGATTGGAAGCCATGATCCTCCTGTGAATCTAGGTGTTTTCAGAGCTGTGTGACCTTTACCAAGCCAGCCTCTTGATCTGTTAAATGGATATGCTGTCTTCCAGGATAATTCTGAGGACAAAAAATGCATGTGGGGGCTTCCCTGGTGGCTCAGTGGTAAAGAATGTGCCTGCCAATGCGGGAGACATGGGTTTGATCCCTGCCCTGGTCTGGGAGGATCACACTTGCCGCTGAGCAGCTAAGCCTGTGAGCTGCAGCTCCTGAGTCCATGCACTGCAACTGCTGAAGCCCATGTCCTAGACCCTGTGCTCCCTAAGAGGAGAAGCCACTGCGGGGAGAAGCCTGAGCACCACAACGAAGCGTAGCCCCTGCTCACTGCAACTAGAGAAAAGCCCAAGCAGCATTGAAGACTCAGCACAGCCAAAAATAAATAAAATAAAATTATTGTAAAAATTCATGGGACCTGACACTATTTGCTATGAAGAAGTACTTTCCAAATGCAGGGTGATATTACTACTGAGACGAAGAGGATGTTGATAACTAGTTTTCTATTTCCAAGGCATAGACCAAGACTAAACCGATTGCCACGGTGGCTAGAGAGGTTTATGGAAAGACCTTACTCCAGGTGGGGCACCTGCAGGGTGCATGGGAGGCTGAGGAGTCCCTACAGAATGTCCGAGGCAGGCTGGATGACTGATGGTCTTACGTGACGTAGACCGGGGACTGAGCCTGGAGGCTGGAGTAGATGATCCTTTGACTTCTAGTTCTCGGTGTCTGTTTTAAGACTCCAAACTTCCTTCCTCTTCCTTGAATTTTTTTATGACATATCCTGTTTCTCTTGTAATTATAGGTGATTCGGTACCCTTTAGCCTATTGAGAACTGTGTATTTTCATAGAAGGTCAGAGTCCAGGATGAGTCTCCAAGATGTCACACAAAATGTAATCTGACTTCAGTCTCTTGCAGCAACTCCAGTTTGATGATGATAGTTAATTGCTCTTCAGCGTTTCATTTAAATGAGACTCACGGCTCTGTTTAGGAAGAAAAGTGCTGATCAATTACAATTGCCCCTGTTGTCATGGAAACAAGCTGCAATTGGACTATAATTATATTTCCTTATTCCTGAAGTGAATCCCTAATCATTGCCGTGGTAATTACCCAATATCTATGGTCCCAAATTACATGATGCTTGTCCAAAAAAGACAAAGGAGAAGTAGGAGGGCTGGCCTGAGACATGTGTTAACTGTGCAGCTGCGGAGAGCCTTCTCCTTTTTTGGGTGGGGAGAATTTCCCTCTGTAGGCTCTTACTCCAAGGTTAGATGATGTCAGTGGGTCTTAGATGTGACCAGAGTTTACAGTAGTGGCCAGAATACTGTATCAGGCATTATGAGTTAACAGAAAACCCATCTACAGGTATCTTTCTGCAATGGTAATGAAATGCATTATCTGATTCCTGATAGTCCAGAAGACTTTCCATGTTCCAAGGACCATTGATGAAGCCACCTAACAACATAATCAAGACCCAGTCTGATTGCTTTTCTTCTCTGGCATTTTCAGGGAGCATGGCTATCCCCAGGCTTATTTCCTCAGGGCTCCAATGTGGCTGCCTCTGTTCCAGCTGTCACCTGCACATGACACAAACCAGGAACAAAAAGGGAGACCATCCCTGTCTTGTGTCACATTTTATTCACGAGGAGACTTTTCCCCAAAACACCTCCGCCAGCAAACTTTCCCTCCCTTTTCATTGTTCCTTTCACACCAGACCCCACCGGAAGCAGTAGTTCTAGACAACACAACTTAAAAGGGAGATGGCCCTCCTGTGCTCCTTAGAACTCACTGCCCAGTGGGTGAGGGATGCAATAGTATGTCTAAGGGATAACTTTGTTTTATTTTCCTTCTCACTTTCTCTCTCTGCTGTTCCTTTCTAGGGCTTAAGCTCCAGGCCACAGACCCATCACACACCCTCTATCTGATCTCTGCCACTTCTGCAGATAGGCATGGGCATAGGGCACTGGAGATAGGTGTGGACATCCAGGAGCATGGGGTGTGGCATCCTTTGCTCTCAGGCCACAGCCTGTGCCACTGAGAAGAAAGACAGCCTCTTGGAGGACAAGTGGGATCCGAACACCAGAGAGCTAGCTGTTCCGATGACTGGTCTGTGCGGACGGGCTGAGTGGGAGACGAGCATCAGAAGGGGATCCCAGAGCATAGTGGTGGCTGGTCTGGGTCATGCAGCTTTTAGCTTCTGGTTCTCCTTCTCCAAGCACCCAAGTTTCCTTTCAGGGAATCAGTTCTGCTGTGTGCCCTTCTGGCGGAAGTTGGTGCCTGCTTCCTAGGACAGAAGCCAAAAGGCCCGGATCTTCTGCTTGCCCTCCTGCTGAAGCCTGGCCTGAACATGTGACCCAGTCTGGCCAATCAGCCTTTGTCTCTAGGGCTTTGACTGGGCCGGTGGATCCAGGAAGTAAAGACACAGCCCGGAGAGCAGGCTGTAACCGGGCTCTTTGAGCGCTGTGTTCCAGCGGCTGTGGTTCCTGACGCCTTGACCTCTTGAGCTCTCTTCCCCTGTCTTTCTCCAGGCTCTCACTCTAACTTTCGTTGTCCTTTGAGCCCTCACTGTTCATCTAGTAGCTTTTCTTTTCTTTTCCTAATTAGTTTATTTATTATCATTATTATTTTAATTTCTGGCCACCCTAGGTCTTGGTTGCTGCGGGCAGAAGCTATTCTCTTGCTGTGGCGCATGGGCTCTAGAACTCTAAATTTCGGCAAGGAGTTTAAAAATGGCTCTTTAAATATTTTTAAAATTGAAAAAATAGGAAAATAGAAGTTGCTTAAAATATATATTCCCGTTTTCATCTCAGAAATTTCTTTTTTAAATTATTTATGTATCTATGGCTTCCCCTTCACTGCTGCACACAGGCTTTCTCTGGTTATGGCAGGCGGGGGCTGCTCTTCGTTGTGATGCATGGGCTTCTCATTGCCGTGACTTCTCTTGTTGCAGAGCTCAGGATCTAGGCACTAAGGCTTTGGGTAGTTGTGGCACTTGGGCTTAGCTGCCCCTCGGCATATAGAATCTTCCCGGTCCAGGGATCAAACCCATGTCCCCTGCATTGGCAGGTGGGTTCTTAACCACTGGACCACGAGGGAAATCCTAGCAGCTTTTCTCTTGGTTGAGTGAGACAAAGTTGGTTTCTCTTACTTGCAGCTAAGAACTATAACTGACACAGAATTAAACCTGGAAAACGTGGTGAGAGAGAGATGGGAAACAGCCAGAAGCAGCTTGCTGGTTTGAGTTGAGACGGAGGCCTAGAAGGAACCTTTGAAAATGCTGATCATCCTGACTTGCCCACTCTTTGCCCTCTCAGGACTTTCACTCCCTCAGTGACCTCCCCATTGAAAACCCATCTGATGAACTCCGGTACACTGTTAATCCTTTATGCATCCACTGAAAAAACATACAGCCTTCATTTTGTAAAGCGCTGTGGGAGAAGCTGGGCTTCCCTATCGTGGACTTCCTTGGCATGGGCTTCCCTGCTGGCTCGGATGGTAAAGAGTCCGCCTGCAGTGCAGGAGACCCAGGTTCGATCCCTGGGTCAGCAAGATCCGCTGGAGAAGGGAATGGCTACCCACTTCAGTATTCTTGCCTGGAGAATTCCATGGACAGAGGAGCCTGGCAGGGCTATAGTCCATGGGGTCGCAAAGAGTTGGACACAACTGAGCAGCTAACACTTTGACACTTTCACGGAGAAACAAAGATAACAGTTATGATCTCTGCCCTCATGCAACTCCAAGTGCTATAGTGAAAATATAGTGATGTATCTTACAATGCGAAAGCACTTTTGTCTTCCTTCTCATTTAAGGCATGATTTTAGTAACCACAACATAAACATGTATGTAACGAGAAGTGCGTGCATAGGGCTTTCTGAGGGAGAAAAGGTCCCCTTCTTCCGGCAAAACAGGCGAGGCTGTGTGGGATTGATAAGGTGCTGTTGGACCTTGAAGGATAAGTAGGACCTGCACAGAGAGATTGGCAGTGGGCAGTCAGCCCACGGGGAGGAAGGGCCCCCGCAGCGATGGAGCCAGGAGAGGGTGTCTGGGGGGCTGAACGGTTGGGTTTGCGTTTCTGGATGTTTGAATTAGGGTAACACTTGATAATAAGAGGTAATATCTATGTAAACACGTTACTCTAAGGTTTTTACCTGTGGTAGCTCATTTAATCCTAAGTAAGCTCCATGCGCTACGCTAGTCACTCAGTCGTGTCTGACTCTTTGTGAACTCATGGACTGTAGCCCACCAGGCTCCTCTCTCCATGGAGTTCTCCAGGCCAGAATACTGGAGTGGGTAGCCTTTCCCTTCTCCAGGGGATCTTCCCTACCCAGGGACTGAACCTAGGTCTCCCACATTGCAGGCGGATTCTTTACCATCTAAACCACCAGGGAAGCCCTAAGCTGCATGAGGTAGGTCGTATTATCATCCTTATTTACAGATAAGGAAACCGATGACCTGGAGGTTTAGTGACATGCCCAAGGCCACACAGCTGTAAGTGGGAGAACCAGGTTTCATAGGGAGGCACATTGGCTTCAGTCTGAGTACTAAATCCCTGCATTGCAGGGTCTCTGCTTCAGAAAGCCAGAGTACTTTAGGGTGCCTAAATGCCATCATGAAGAGCCTTAAGTGCCAGGCAGCCACTGAGCTTCATCTGGTAGAATTTGGCAAAAAGGAACCACTAGAGGTTTCTGAGCTGGCAAGTTAACTGCTTAAAGATGAGTGTCAGGTTTGAGAGGAGGTGGAACTGGAGGAGACTGCAGTCGGCGATCATTTACAGATGTCGGTCATCTTACAGGAAAAAGCAGAGATCTGTTAAGGGCAGTTAAAGGGCTAGTGAGCATTGTTGTCACTGTTCCTCCTGGTTTCAGTTCTTTTTAAAAAGAAATGTATTTGGCTGCGATGAATCTTAGTTGCGGCACATAGGATCTTTGACGTTCCTTGCAGCATTTGGGTTCTTGTCATTGCAGCATGTGGGATCTAGTTCCCCGAGCAGAGTCAAATCCAGACCCCCTGTGTGGGGAGCACGGAGGCCTAGCCACTGGATCACCAGGGAAGTCCTTCAGTTCTGTCTTGGTAAAGCCTCTCTCTTCACCTTCGGGGCCTCAGCTTCTTTGTCCAAAAGGACAGGTCCTCACCTTGGTGATCACAGAGGCAGCAGAGGCTGCTGGCTGGCAAGGACGGCTGCCGCCCTGGGTGCGTGGCTCTCTCCTGGTGCTGGTCTCCATGAGGGGCCCACTGGAGACGGGGCAGGGAGCTCTCCAGGGCCCCAGGCACAGCCGTGGAGGACTGTGGCAAGCAGACTCCAGTGCAGGTTTAAATGGGTCCCGGAGCTCAGATTTGCAGTCTTACTCATTGATTTCGATATTGTTTTTGAAGGATTTCTCCCTGTGAAAGGGCAGATAATGTTTACTCATTAAGGCCTTTGGTACAATACCTTTCCCCTAACCTGGATCTGACTTCACTTACAAAATATTATAGCAAAGAACCTAAGGGATGGTAGTAACAAAGAAATAGGAGAGATTGGAATTTTGTGGGAAATGCCTGATGAGTTTGCTTTTGTTTGTGTCAAATCTGTAGAGACAATGGGCTAGCCACATAGTAGGGTCCACTGGAGTATCAGTCCAAGTAGTAAGCGTCCCTGGCGGCTCAGTGGTAAAAAATCCGCCTGCCAGTGCAGGAAACGCCAGTTCAATCCCTGGGTCAAGAAGATCCCCTGGAGAAGGAAATGACAACCCACTCCAGTCCTCTTGCCTGGGAAATCCCATGGACAGAGGAGCCTGGTAGGCTGCAGTCCATGGGGTCGTGAAGAGTCGGACACGACTGAGCGACTTCACTTTCACTTTTCACTTTCACACATTGGAGAAGGAAATGGCAACCCACTCCAGTGTTCTTGCCTGGAGAATCCCATGGACAGAGGAGCCTGGCGGGCTACAGTCCATGGGGTTGCAGAAGAGCCTGACACAACTTAGCGACTAAACAGCACATTGGGATCCACTAGTGTAGCAGGAGACAGGTGGGTAGAAGAGAGTGCAGTACTGGAGTTAGTTATTGAAAGTGATTGTTGGGACTTCCCTGGTACTGCAGTGTATAAAAAGTTGCCTTGCAATGCAGGGGACATGGGTTTGATGCCCAGTCGGAGAGCTAAGATCCCACATGCCACGGAGCAACTAAGCCTGCACGCCGCCACTACTGAAATCCTCGTGCACGGCAACTGGAGAGTCCGTATGCTGGAAAGAACCTGTGTGATTCAACTGACCTGACACAGCCAAATAAATAAATGAATAGTTTTTTAAAAACTGATTGTTAAAGCCCAAAGAGTATCCTCAGGCCATTCTACTGTCTCTGCCTTTGGAAGGATAACCAAAGGAGTCAGTAAGGCAGTTGAGAAGATGAACAGTGGTCTCCATGAGCTGATTAGAAGCTTCTGATAGATGTTTGGAATCCCAGTCTCTCTGTGAATAACAATATTATCAATGACAACAACAACAAAAACCAGAACAGAGATCTGGAGATGAGAGTTGTGAGTCCTTTCTTTCCATAAGGCCCCAGGAACTTCTCTGCTCTTTGGACCTCTAAGTCCAAAGGGACTATTTTTGTGGCATCTGTAAGTCACGGCTCAGTGGTTCTTCTCTAAGCTTAGGAAAACGGCTCCTCAGGGCCCAGTGTTGTTCTAAATTTCCCAAGTGGGCCTCTCTTTCTGTCCTTCTAGAGTTTGCTTTTCCCACATGTGCTTTACATTTGACTTCAGGTCTTCTTCAGGGCGGGGCGGGCTGGTGGTGACGGTTCACGCGGCAACGCGAGCGGCAGATGAAGCTCCGTGGGCTCGTGTGCCCAGCCCCTGCTGCGTGGCCAGCTCCTAGCGGGCAGCCTCGGGCCGGGCACCGATCCACAGGACGGGCAAATGCAAGGTCCTCCTGCGCCACCTGGGACGCGCCCACACTGTGTGATAAACCAGGCGGAAGGGAAGACACAGATGCACACACTCATGTACGTGAATCGCTGCTCTGCGGCAAAGACCCACACAACACGGCACGTGTCAGCCAGGCTTCAGCGAAAAACAACATAAATCACTGCGCCTCTGTCAGCAGCTTCCGCGTGCAGGGGGAAGAATCCTGTGCACACTCTTCGAGGTAAACCTTTTAGAACCATCTCATCCCACCCTTCAGAACACGCCACCAAGGTCCGGACGGGGCTGCACGAACCCGTAAATTGATTCTGGCAGAGCCTCCAGGTTGACGGTGTTCCAGCGTGGCTCACGACACTACTGCTGTTTCCCCCGGCATCTCTCAGGAAAACTTTAGAGTTCTTCCTAATAATCCTACTTTTTTCTTGTAAACGCGTTCCTAGGGATTCGGGGAGGGTTTCTTTGTTGCCACTGTGACTGGGAACTGTTTACTTCATTATGTTACCCAACCAGGTGCCGCTGGTACAGAAGAAAATTATTGATCCGTGTACGTCTGCGTTCTGCTCAGCCCAGCACCTCCGCCAAGTTCTCATATTTTTTCACTTGGTTCTCTTGGGTTTCTAAGCTCTCAAATCACATTGTCTGCAAATAATTCCAATTCTTTCTCGTATCCCATTTGATTCTGTTTCATGTCTTATTGCTACATCCAGAATATCTGGACAGTGATAAAGGGCACACTGCTGGGTATTTTTAATAGAAGTTTCTGAGTTGGACTCAAGACTCTCAGTCGCCTGGGTGACACTGGCTGTGGAACTGAGACAGGCGCTTCACCGCGGCAAGAAGTCCCCTCTGGCTCCGTTTTCAGCGGTTGCTTTAAAACGCTGGTGCTGGGTTTCACCACAGGCCTCTTGTCATCCATTCCCACGGCATTGTGACTCACCTGCTAGCACTATGTATCACATTCATAGCTCTCTCTACTATTAAGCCATCTTTGAATTCTTTCGATAAATCCTACATAATCATGAAATCTTGCTTAAATCTTGCTTAAATTAATCATGAATCTTGCTTAAATTAAGATGACTGTTAAATGTCTGTATTGATCATCTTTCAGTTAGAAGTTAGAAATCTGGGGAGTTTTAGAGGTCTTTATACATTTCACAGTTGATCAAGAGGCTACTAGGTATTCTAAGCATCACAAGAGAAGTTTGCCACACGGCAGGTCCTATTTCTTCCTTCTGAACAGATACTCCAAGGGTAAGTTGCAGCACGGAGGCGCAGAGACCCCTCGCCTCTTGACTCACTCTTAATAAACAGAAGGAGGAGAACTGGGCTACTTTGCAATCAATCGTGAAAGATCTGTAAATGTCAAGAATAAAGAAGTCCAGATGAACTTGGCTAAGGTGCAATTTGTGGTAAATTGCCCCTCCACCTCCTAATCACGTAATTCATAGTTCCCAGCTGGTTAAGGACAGAGATTCCCACCAAGCTCTTTGTTCATTAGAACATAGTTTCAAGCTGAGCTCTCTGCACGTGGGCTATTCAGTTTCCATTCCAGCCCTGTCTCAAAATCTGGAACTTCGGGCAACATTCTTCCCCACTCTTTGTGTCAGCTTCCTCTTCAGAGAAAAGAAAATAATCTGCATTGTAGAGTTGTTTGGAAACCAAATTGGTAACCATGATTACCAAAGATCTAAAGTTACACAAATTGCCAAGGATGTAATGTTAACTCGCGTTATGTAAAGTGAATTATCTAGAAGAGAGTGTTCCTGAGTGTTCCTAATAAATCAGTGACCATTCTCCTCTGCCGTTTCTTCTCAGGGCTTTAAAAAAGGCACAAAAACAGATATAAGAGAAAGGTAGGAATGTTTTTCATCACTTTGAAAAGTAGGTATTATCTTCCTGCCTGTGCTCTAGGAGGCTGGATACCAGCCCTGGAGGACTCGGGGCATTGCCAAGTGACTCTTTCTTTTTATGTCACAGCTGCTTCTGTGTTTATCCTCAAGTTAAATTTTGGAAGTATCATACTAAAAAGCAAAATAAACTAATTTGTGTAACAGGAAAAAGGAATTCTCATAACAGCAATGGCCGTATCAAAAAATAGATTCTGACGTGTGTAGAAACTTAATAAATATCAAAAAAAATTGGTTACTTTCACTTCTGGCTGTGATGAAGTAGCTTATAACAAATCAGTGCTCTCACCGAGAACAACTGAAAATACAAATAAAATATTCTAACAGGGACGTCTGTTTGAAGGTGTCAGATTGCTGTTGGCGCAGCAGACTTGAGCAATGAGATCCTGGAGAGAAGGGAGATAGACTGATCTGAGCCATGCTTTCTGCATATTGCTTCTCTCCAGTGGGCATTAGTTGATTCTTGGGTACAGGCCAAGAGACCAAAAATGTTCGGGGTGGCCACCAAGAGGAGGAGAAGGCAGAAGAGCTGTAGGCAAACTCATGGGGCTGGGAGCACAAAAATTAGAGTTTGAGACTGCCAGGACAGCCAGGACTTAAGGGACTAAATTCCCCGAGAAGAGATGCCCAGAATGAAATCTAAATCTAAGTAACAGTTTTCCTTTTGAGGCATTTGCTGGTAAAGCTGTACAAGAATGAAGGCTGAAAAACAGCAGAATTTTTGGCAATCTTTGGTGCCAGAAAGACAAAAATTGTAGTTTGAGATTGTTGCCAAAACTCAGCCTCTGTTCACTGGTGCCACATAGAAACATGGAGACAGGGTTTTGGGTGATGTAGAAAAGAGTAGCTTTTATTGCTTTGCCAGGCAAAGGGGACCACAGTGGGCTAATGCTCTTAAGACTGTGTGACCCACCCTAGAGGGAGTAGTGAGAAGTTTTATGGTGTTCAGGAGTGATCAGCTTGTGGAGTTCTCAGATTGGTTGCCATCAAGGTGAAGTTTCAAGCTTCACCAACCTTCTGGTTTCAACCAGTCTAGGATCTATGTTCTTGTGGTCAGCAGTTTTCATCTGGAGGGGGTCTGCTTCCTGTAAAAAAACAACTTAGGAATGTGTGTCAGACCTTTATCTGTATCTTTCAAGGAACTGTAAGTTCAATGATTCTGCTACGTGGCAGAATTTTAGTCTAAATCATTATCAGTTTCCTAGCCCAACAGCTGTTCTTTATTTCTACATCTTCACATATCCCAGTCATTAACTCTTTTAAAATATAATTTTACTCAATTTTTTCTTTCTTTTTAAAATAATTTTTATGATTTATTTTTATTTTTGGCAGCGGTGGGTCTTTGTTGATTTGCAGAGCCTTTCTTTAATTGCAGTGAGCGGGGGCTGCTCTTTGTTGAAGTGCGCAGGCTTCTTATTGCAATGGCTTCTCTTCTCACAGGCCCTAGGCATGGGCTTCGGTAGTCGCAGCACATGGGTTCAGCGGTTGCAACTTGTGGGCTCTAAAGTTTGGGCTCAGTAGTTGTGATCCAAGGGCTTAGTTGCTCTGTGATGTGTGGAATCTTCCTGGACCAGGGATCAAAACTCTGTCTCCTGCATTGACAGGTGGATTCTTGTCCACTGTGCCACCAGGAAAGTCCCCAGTCATTAACTCTTGAATCAGCATTTTACTTCAGAAGACAAGGACACAGGGGTTTGTTCACAGTTTCAAGACTCACCAACCTACCCAGGAGAAGGACTTTTAGGATATAACCCATGTGTGTTTTTTTTAAATTAATTTACTTTAATTGAAGGATAATTACTTTACAATATTGTGGTGGTTTTTGCCATACATCAACATGAATCAGCCATGGGGGTACATGTGTTCCCCCATCCTGAAGCCCCCTCCCACCTTCCTCTCCACCCCATCCCTCTGGGTTGTCCCAGTGCCCTGCTTCATGCATTGAGCTTGCACTGGTCATCTATTTTACATGTAATAACCCAGGTTTTTATTTGAGACTCCAGGAGGCCTATACGCTAGAAGCGAGGACAAAGCAGAGGTAGCCTGAGCCTTACAAAGGTTGCTGATCACTGTGATCATCCTGATTGGATTGATGTGATCTAATCCTTTACTGCTTGCTAGCTGCTGTTGCTAAGTCGCTTCCGTCGTGTCCGACTCTGTGCGACCCCAGAGACGGCAGCCCATCAGGCTCCCCCGTCCCTGGGATTCTCCAGGCAAGAACACTGGAGTGGGTTGCCATTTCCTTCTCCAATGTGTGAAAGTGAAAAGTGAAAGTGAAGTTGCTTGGTCATGTCTGACTCTTAGCGACCCCATGGACTACAGCCCACCAGGCTCCTCTGTCCATGGGATTTTCCAGGCAAGAGTACTGGAGTGGGTTGCTGTTACCTTCTCCGACTGCTTGCTAGAGGAACCTGCAAATCCTCTCTGGAAGGAGAGAACCCAGCCTTTACAATTTTTCATGCATATGTGTTGAATTCAATAAAAAAATTACCAGGCATTTAAGAAACAGACTATGAGGAAAACAAGATACTAGAAATAGACCCAAGCCAAATAAATAAAAATAAATATTTTTTCTTAAAAAGGGACTTTTTTGGTGGTCCAGTGGTGAGGACACTGCTTCTACCTCAGAGGGCCCAGGTTTGATTCCTGGTCTGGGAACTAAGATCTTGCATACTGTGCAACAACAACAAAAAAAAAACCCAAAGGGACTAAAATATTGCCTTTTCAGACAGAGCTTTTCAAATAATTGTAATTACCATAGTCAATAAAATAGTTGACAAGATGGATAATTTCATGAGACAACTGGAATCTATTAAAAAGAATCAAATGGAAATTCTGGGTCCGAAAAATGCTACTGATAGTAAGAACTCAGTAGGTAGTTTTCACAGCAGACTGGACACCGCTAAAGGGAACATTAATGAGCTGAAAGTTAGGTCAGTAGAAAAATCCAGACTGAATCATATTGATTAAAAAGAGTGATGAATACAGAAAAGAACATGAAAGACATGACTTATATTGTAAAGGTCTAACACTGCAGAATCAGAGGAGGATAGGGAAAAATGGGGCAGAAGCAGTATTCGAAGAAATAATGGCTGAGAATTTTCCCAAACTGATGAAAGACTCCAAGCCATGGGTTTAAGGAGTATTATGTACCCTGAGCTAGATAAATCAGAAGACATTCACAACTAGCCACAACAGACAGTAACAGAAAACCAAAGACAAAGGAAAATCTTAAAATCAGTTGTAAGAGACAGATTGCCTGTTTTTTCAAAGAAACAGAAATTCTACAGCTAAATCGCTTCAGTCATATCTGACTCCTTGCTACCCAAAGGACCATAGCATACCAGCTCCTCTGTCCATGGCGATTCTCCCGGCAAGAACGCTGGAGTGGGTTGCCATGCCCTCCTCCAAGGGGTCTTCCCAATCCAGGGATCAAACCCACGTCTCTTGTGTCTCCTGCACTGGCACGTGGGTTGTTTACCACTGGCGTCTTCTGAGAAGCCTACCTAACATCATAATTTATGGAAAAATATTGAACGCAAAAAAAAAATATATATATATATTGAACGCTTTTTTGGTCAGCTTGGGAACATGACAAAGTTTACCATCACCCCTTCTGTTTAAGTTCCTATGAAGATCGTAGCTTATTGCAGTATGGAAGGAAGGAAGGGAGCGGGAGACTGAAAAAAATGAACGAATAGGGTAATTCCCTGGTAATTCCCAGTGGTGGACTCTCTACTTCCACAGAAAGGGGCCCAGGTTTAATCTCCAGTCAGAGAATGAGCGACCAAAAAAGGAGAAAGAAAGAAAATGAACAAATAAAGCTGTCTTTTGTCACAGATAAAATGACTGTATACATAGAAAATCCAAAAGAATCAACAATCACATTATTATGATTAATAAATTTAGTTAAGCCTAATTATGATGTCAATAATCAATAACCAAGTGATACATTAATACTCTGCCAATAAACAATTAGAAAAATAAACATTTTAACCTATACCATTTACAGTAGATTCAGAAACATCCAATATGTAGGACTAAATCTATGAAAATATATAGAAGACCTCTATACAGAAAACTACAAAACTTTATTGAGAGAAAGTAAAGAGGATCTAAATAAATGAAGGGATAGCCAGTGTTCGTGGATGAAAAGAATGACTATTGTAAGGATATTAGTTATCCTCAAAGTTTATTTACAGGTCTAGTGCCATCAGAGAAGCAATCCTAGGAGTGTTAAGAGGGTGTGCATGTGTGTGTGTGTGTGTTTATGTAAGTTTATGTAGAAATGCAGAGATAAGTATAGGCACCTGGGAAAAAAATCAAACCTGGAGAACATGAACTGCTAGATATCAAGACTCATAAAACCCTGGTGGTGCAGTGGGTAAGCATCTGCCTGCCGGTGCAGGAGACACAGGTTCGACCCCTGGTCCGGGAAGATCCCAGATGCCGTCGAGCAGCTAAGCCCTTTTTGTGCCACAGCTACTGAAACCCACGTGCCCGGGAGCCCTTGGGAGAAGCCCCTGAAGTGAGAAGCCTGCGCACTGCGATGAAGAGGAGCGTCCGCTCGCCACAACTAGAGAAAGCCCACACGCAGCCGTGAAGACCCAGAGCAACCAAAAATAAAAAGTAAATAACTTCGGGGGGAAGGAAAAAGCTACAGTAACTAAGACAGCGTCGGACTGTTGCTACAAAAACAGACAAGTAGACCAGGAGAACACAGGCCAGAAACAGGTTCACACATGTACAGTCATTTAATTTATGGTGAGTCGCTCACTGTCTTCAAGCCTCAGTTTCCTCATCTGTAAATGGGCTCAATAATAGTTCCTACCACATAAGGTTTAAATACTGTATATCACAAGGATTGAGATGGTATATTAAAGAAGTTATCACATATGGAGGGGACATAGCAAGTGCCCAATAAAATTTAGCCAGTGTTAATATCACCACTTTGATTACACTCGTTTATAATTATTACTGCTACTCCTAGTACTGTTCATTTTCTCTATTTTTCAGTAAGATAATCTAGAAGCGGAGAATGTGGGGACCTTAAATCCTGGCTAGCAGCAAGGAACATTTGGGACACACACAGAAAAGCAGGAAACTGTCGGTTCTTAGTTTTCCTGGAAAAAAAGAATTTGAGAACTTCATGATTCAAGGACTTCCCTGGCTGCCCAGTGGTTGACTTGCCTTCCAATGTAGGGAGTGCATGTTCATCCCTGGTCAGGGGCTAAGATCCCACGTGCCTCAAGGCCAAAAAACCAAAACATTAAACAGAAGCAATATTGCAACAAATTCAATAAAGACTTTAAAAATGGTCCACATTAAAAAAAAAAAAATCTTGGAGAAGGAAATGGCAACCCACTCCAGTATTCTTGCCTGGAAAAATCCATGGACAGAGGAGTCTGGCGGGCCGAAGTCCATGGGATTACATGACTGAGCGTGTGTGCACAAGGGTGGAGGGAGATGGGTTGGTAGCAATAAACTGGTAGAACTAAGAAAAATAATAAATAAATAAATAAATCTTTAAAGAAAATGTCATGATTCAGCCAGAAGATTGACTTGGAAACTGGAAGAGAACTTGGCCTTCCAGTGTCAACCTATTATATGCATACAACTGTGAGACATTAGTAAACGTTTATTAAGCATCTAAAGTGGGCTTGTGCATATATGTGTTTATAAGAGTATCTGAGAGCCTATGTGTGTACATAAGCCATTTGTAAAAACACTGTGTAGAAAATGAAGTTTGTTACCTCTTCTTTCATCTGAATCCTAGCCAGGGAATCTGATAAAAAAAAGTTCAGACAGGATATGAAAAGGTTTGATTCCATAACTTGGAATGAAATTTTAATTCCTAGCATCGTTGGGTGAGTTTGGAAGTTCATTTGGTGGCACAGGTCACAAAGTTTCTGAGGAACGAGGACATAATGACGCATTTAATTGCCTCTGATATTCATATGCTGAAACAATGCCTCGTATTTCATAAAGTGGGTTGCTCCTCCTCAGTGACCTGTGCTGTGTGGCTGAAGGCTCACCCGTTATTCCAGCAGTTTGGCGTCTCCAGCCTTCCCGTATTCCAGCCCCCATGACACTGGCATCCTGTATTCCTCTCCCACTGCTCCACCCAGACTCCGTCTCACTCATGGGAAGGAATACGAGAGCCCTTCTGCCACTTTAAACGCGTCAGCTGCCTGGCCTGGGGTTGTGTTCAGCTGTTCTGAATCCTGTTTCTCATGCTACAGCTTCTATTTAGGTGACTTTGCCTGCTGTGTACTAAGTCACTTCAGTCATGTCCAACTGTTTGTGACCCCATGGACTGTAGCCATGGACAGGCTCCTCCGTCCATGGGATTCTCCAGGCAAGAATACTGGAGTGGGTTGCCATTTCCTCCTCCAGGGGATCTTCCGACCCAGGGATTGAACCTGTGTCTCTTGTGTCTCCTGCTTTGCCAGGCCGGTTCTTTATCGCTAGCACTACCCTATAAGGCTGTTTACCCCTTGAGTTTTTTGTTTTTTTTTACCCCTTGAGTTTTATTTGCAACAATCAGTTGGTGATGAGATCACTAAAGTAAAGCTTTCAACACAGTGTTTTCATCAAAGTCGCAATTGGTGGTTATTACTGTTTTTATTATCACACAGCCAGGAGGCTTATGTCCAAGTCTTTTGTCTCTAAACTTCATATGCTTTGCTACCATGCTGCTGGTAATGTGGCCAATTTGATGATATAATTTGGTACTCAGTCTTCCCAAGAAACTTGGTTGGGACCCTGCCTGCTGCATTTCTGTAATTCAGCTCAGAGGTACCAGCCAGAGAGCCCTTTCCCCCAGTACTGGCTCTTATTTTCTGCTCTTGATCACTGATAAAACCTCCCGATGGGACCCCTTTCTGTGGGGGAGGGGAGAGGGAGAAGTCGAGCTCTCAGCCCTGGGATAGCTGCCCGTGTGCCTGGCATCGTGGACGTGTGCCTGTCTTGCCTTACAGAGAGTGTGTGATTCTGTCCCTGCGTATTCCTTCCCAGAAATAGCTTAATTTCCCACATCAAGTGAGGAACGTTGGCATCTGCTGCCCCCTCTTCCTGCAGCTCACCCAACCTATACCTCACAGTCAGGGTAGAAGTCTAGAATTCCTACGAAGTCCAGCCTTTCAACTGAAGCGTTCTTATTGTTAGGAACCTACCACTGATACGCTGCCCGATGCATGACGCCCATTTAGAGTCTCCTTAGCACATGTGCCCCCACCCCTCTGAATTCCTGAGGAGTCTCCACAGAGAGACTCTTTATTCCGATAGTGTCCATCAGCAGTTCCAGTCCTCACCAAGTCTTTGTTTTAGATGTATGTATTTTTCTTCCCAATGGATTACAATCTGAGAGAGAGAAATTCTTGCTTCATACGTCGAGATCTTCATGTTACTTAAAAAGGACTGCTCGACAAGACTTGACAGCTCATCAGGAGAAAGGCTCCTGCAGCTAAGTTTTTGCAGTGCTTTCTGTCCCGGGTCCTCCACAAACAGGTAGCAAGCACGCTGAGTTCTCCCAGTGAGCGGCTCTAAAACAGGCTGTGTAGGAGACATGCCCTCTTATTCCCAAGGGACACTTCCGTCTGCCCGGCTACTTGGCTGACCCCCCAGAAGAGGACAGCGGGCTGGAAGCACTTTCTGAGTGAGACTGGGGATGTGGGTGGAGTCCCCTGAATCAGGAGGAACAGGAGATGGAATTGCCAAAAGACGTCTTATCATCCTAATAAAATGAAGCACATGATTTGCATTCCAGGTCCTTCAACTATTCTATGGGAACCCGGGCATTTTCCCATGACAGTATTTTTATCCCTGATGGGGGAGCAGAAAGTGAGCAGACAGTTCAAGCAATGTCACAGGACAACATCCTGGGCAAAGTCAAAACTCTTCAGGTAAGACAGCTTGAAGGTCAGAGGCATAGGAAGGGGGAGGGGGATGGCCACGGAGGGAAGTGGGGAAGGTCCCTGGCTTGGCCTTGAGTCATGGATTGGGAAGTCCAGGGGTCACTCCCGGTGAGAATGTTTGCTTTCTGAAACCTGGCTTAGTTCTCTGGAAGCTTCTGTGCACCCATGAGAGGTTCATTGTCAAGTGGTACCCACCTTCAGAACACCCCCTCTCCTTTTCTGTCAAGTTGCTCCCTCATTTTTAACTGGACTTAATGAGGACAGGTGCCCTAGAGAAGCTGCAGAACTTGGGTGGGAGGAGAGCAGTCCTTACCCCGAGTGTCGGCCGTGACCCCTGAGCACAGGCTGGCTGTCGGCTGCAGGCACGCTCAGCAGGCACCGTCTCCGAGGCTCTGCGCTTGGCCATGAAGGGCCACAGTTCTGCTGTGTTTCTGGCCCTGGCTCCCCCGAGCCGCCCTGTCCCAGAGGGACGCTGCAAAGCTCTTCCGCTTCCCTCCTATTTGCGCTGCAGAGGTGGGCAGTCTTCCTCCCTAAAACTGATAGGGGGTAACTCCTTTAATCACTGAATTGAGATTGAAATAATGGGAAATCCAGGAAGAGCGAGGGGAGCGAAGACCCCTGGGATCCGACAACCTAGGTTTGCCTGAGTGCTCAGTAGAACTCAATCACCCAGCAGAAGTGCCTAAGCAAGCACTTCTCTGAGCTTGGGCTGCTTGGAGGCAATCCAGACTGTACAGGGGACTCTGGTGTGCTGCTTTCCATCTCTTTCTAAGTCTGCAACAGTGAAGGAACAAATGAATGAATGAACCAAGCAAAAAAATAATAAAGGAGACAGCTGGCTTGAGTAGCTATTGACATGATGAAGCATGGCACTCAGAATTTTCTACTTGCTTGAAATATTCTTCTTTCTACTGAATATTAAGCTATGTATTTTGTGACCTGTGTTTGGTTATATATTCCACAGGTACTCAGCTAAATATAGCATATGGCAGCTGGGAAATAGCCAACACCCTGGAACCACACCCAGACTTGCCTAGATGTTTATACCTACCCCCGTGCTGCCCAAGGCCATAGTCCTGCCCTCAGAACTAACCTAGGCCCTTCCTTCAAATTCCAGCACATCTTGACTAGCTCCCATTCTTGGTTCTTGCTGGCCGTGCAGCAACACGTTTTATGGACTCAGAAAGGAAAGTTAGCCTCAGTCACTTCTCTTCAGCTGGAGAAGAGGAAAGGGCAGTGATGGCCGAAGAAAACCTTGACCCCCCCCCTCCTTCTTACCTTTCCTTCTTGAAGTTTCTGGCTCCTGGAATATTATTCCTAACAAGTAATGAACCCTCCTGATAGCCCCTTTCTGAGGGGAGTGACCTGCAGATCTCAGTCTACAAACCAACTGTATTTCCCAAGGGCTTTCAAGGAGTTCTTTAAAAATTAGGGAATAGTCTGTTGTCTTAAATGGTAGCATCTTTGTAATACCACAGCACGTATCAGCATCACTCCACTAAGTGGATTTGGAGTTGTAAAAAATAGATAATTCTGCAGTATTGAAAATATAGAAACTCAGTAGAAATGTGAATGCCTGTTGTTTGTATTAATGATGTAAGGCAGAAGTTTAAAGAATCTGATTTCATAGTTAATAAAATGTAAGACAATTTCTCTGAAGCAGCGGTTCTGTTAATGCTGGAGGAGAAATGTGAGGGAAACAGAATAGCTGTCTAATTGAATGCTCTCCTCTGGACCACATCTACTCACACGAGGTCTGCCTTAATTTTGCTTCTGCTGCATGGATATGCACAAGCTTCCTTACAGCTCTAATGCTATGTTTTGAAACAATGTAATAAGAGACTTTTGCTTTTCAAGGAGGGAAATGGGGACCCTTATCATAGCAAATGTGATTTTTGGAGTGCCATAAGATATCACTGTGTCACCCCCAAAAGACTCTGCTTTATTTTTCAGTCGACTAAGCAGTATGTTCCTGGTAAGTCGTAGAAATAGTAGTTAACTTATTAACTTGCATGAATGCTTTGCATTTTTCCATAAAAACGTTATGCTGGTATTGATGCTTAGTAAGCAGCATAAAAGACCACCCCCTCGTAGACTCCAGCATGGAATGAGGGTGTTTATTTATGTCAGACGCATGTATGTTTTTTATGTCTGGAATTGTCTTTGTGTATGTGTGTATGTTTATTTTAAAAAGAGAGAAGTAGTGGATAACACCTATTTGACACTAAATGTCCTAGCAAGCTAATTTGCCACCATTATTAAGACATTCTTTTGAAATGAGATTTCTACTGGAATGCTATTTAAAAAAAAAAAAAAAAACCAAAAATGTGTTTGTTTTTTTTCTGGCTCAAGAAACTTCCCAGCCCATGGAAACCAGAGCTGCGCCTGTAATGACTGCATTTGGAAAGGTTGCCCCCTAGTGTCCACATATAGTCACCTCAGCCAGAACTGTCCTAGGTTGTACCAGTGATGGTTAGTATCCGTCTGCTGAGTACAGAGTGACTGAATACAGCATAAATAAGCCTACTCTTTCCTGAACAATGTGAATCTACCACCTGCCAAAATTTCTGTAGCAAGCAATTGAACCTTTAAAAGAAAAATTACCTTTTTTCCCCCTGAGTATAAAGATAATGCATGTGCATAGAACAAATTTTAATATACAGGATAGTCATAAGGGACAGAAACGACAGTGGTGTCCTTTTTGAGGACCCTATACATACCAGTCAGTTGTCCTATGGCCAGTACGTGAAATAAAAAATGCCTGACAGGCCTCTGCCATCACCTGGCTTTGTGGTCTCAGGGCAAATCATTAAAGCTCTCTGACCCTCATATTCGTCATCTGAAAAACAAGAGGATGCGTGTAATGGATGATCTGAAGAGCCCTTCCAGTTCTTAAAATCTGCCATTTATAGAAAATCACTGTTCATCTGCTAGAGCATGGAGTGGCTTTGTAAGCTTTGCACTGCAACGCATTGGACTACAATGACCTTGATGTTCCCAGAGCACATATCAGGGAGGTGCCTGTTTATTTCAGAGCAAACCAGGCTGTGAAGTATGTATGCACCTACTGATGATAGGAATCAGGAATATCACAGTCCAAGCCCACAAGTGATGTTTAGAATAATACCAGAGCTTTGTCAGAAAATGCTTAGTCTATTAGTCCACAGACTGTTTAGCTCAGGAGGGAGAATGTCCGTCTTCAGTAGCTGCTATCTCCTGCCGGGCTGGATTTCATTTTAAAATGCCAAAGTGTCTTACTTTTGAGGATTTGAGCACCTCGTGCAGCTGTCAAGGACACAAAGAATAAATACCTGCTCTTCACCACTTCTGCACAGAGCAGATGTCTTTAAATCTGTGTGCGTTTGATTTTGCTTATTCTCTTAAATTCATTTTAACTATGGGAGTATCTGGAGTTCTCTCGAGAAGACAGTGATTTTATTTTCTCTCTGCCTTGTTCTTATAGCCGTAGTATGAAGGATGGCTATGAAAAATCTGGGGAAATCTAAATTGGCAGTGTTGAGAACTACAGAATATGATGTGCTTGGAATTTCTACACCATAGGAAAAGAGCCTCATAAATATAGATGTGCATTCCTATAATATCATTCTCCAGCATTCCATTTTACAGCCAAATGGCCAAATTTGAATGAATAAAATATCTCCCCTTTAGCTCACATTCCAGTCTAACAGTGAGCCCATTCATTGCCACACGTAACATGGACTCAGTTTAGGCACAGAGGTTCCACTCTCCCCTCTGGTTATTATCTCAGTGCATATAAAGAATCCATGGGTATGTAAAAATATACATATCTATTAAAATACATCTGTGTATAGATGGAAGGAGTGGTAATAGTTTATTCCCCTGAAAGCTTATGGGCAAGCTCATCTTAATGGGCTGGTTTTGAGTGACTGCTTGTATCACAGTTCTTCCCATGACAATGCCTGAGTAGTGGGCGGAAGAAAAGTCACCAAAAAGCCATGTTTATCCCTGTTCACTTCATACGACATCTGAGATGGCAGATAGGTCTCGGCAGTCATCTTTTAGTTGTCAATAAATCAGATGAAGTGTCCAGCAGCCCCGTCCCCTCTGAGTCAGTTGAGGGGAACATTTGGAGCAGGAACCACAGATCAAGTGCAAGAGCCTGGGCCTTGAGAGCCTGAGGCTCGGTCACCATGGCCGTGGCCCTGCAGCCCTGCCCTGGCCTGTGGCCACGGCAGGGTGCGTCTGCGAGGACAGTCCTTTGTCTGGACGGAGAGGCTGCCTTCCTGTCCCTGGATGGTGGCCGTCATTGTTTGCACGACCTGGGTCCTCCCCTCCTCCTTCCCTCGCCCTCTTCCCAAGCTCCCTAACCAGCAGCCTGAATTTGTTTTCTCCGGAGGAATTTTAAATCAGCTGCTTTACGGAGATGCTCATTGTCATTCTCAAAGGCAACAGCATTGTGTTTCTTTTGCCAGGATGAACATACCCGCGACATAAACCAGCCCCCAGATACACACGCATTCTCCTTCCCTCCCTGCCTCTCCCTCCCAGTCTCCCCCATCCCGCCCCCTTCGGCTTTGTCCCTGCCACCAGGGCTGCAGCTTCTCCTCCCTGGGCCTCCCGTCTGCCCCCTTCACCCTCCTCTCAATTTCCCTCTTTAACTCTCAACTTTGTTTGTTAACGTCATGCTCTCCATTTCCCCAGCTTTGTCCCACACACCTTATTTCACCTGTTCTTATTGCAGCTGATGTATTTCCCCCATTTTCTCTTTCATTTTTGTCTGGTAGCCATGATAAACATCGCATCTTCGGAGTTTATTTCAATATAAGCAATGTGAACTTGACATCAGTGTCATAAGAAGGGCTCTAACAAAAACAAAAAAATCAGCACATTCATTCTTTTTGTGATGGTGGCCAAAATCCTAACAAAAGAGCGTTGATGTATTAAGCTTAGTTCCCCTTGGGAACTCATTAAAGAATTACTCTTTCCATTCTGAGTAGAAGAAATAGCCTCATCTTAGATATTCAAGAACATTGGTAGATGGCAGACCCTGACACAGGAGGTCTCATTCTAGGGTGATTGGAAAAAAGTTTTTAGCTCTTTACCAGCATACATAGAGAAGAGATAACCAGGTGACCAGATGACCAGATAACTGGTCAACCAAAGGCTGGGCTGGGAGTCCCAGAGGGAAGCCCTGCCCAGACTGTGACTAGGACACAGGAGCTCTTCCTGCCACTCCTGCCGAGGCCCCCATCCATCTCCCACAGGGCACCAAGAGTGCCACAGGGCCTGTGGCTTTGTTACACCGTGTCCTCTTGTCTAACACCATCGGCTGTTCTAACTGTGCCTGCTTATTGATCTGCTTAGAGTAGACACTAACTGCCGCTTCCTGCTAAACTCATTGTAGAAGACACCCTTTTGCAGCCTTCTCCTCCCTGAAACCCCTTTAGGCTGTTCAAGCTGTACTTCACTGGCTGAACTTGGGCTTCTGATGTGTGTTCCCTCCCCGTGGTGTCAGGGGGCGCCGGGTTCAGGCTGAGATACAGCAGATCAAATCCGAGTCCTTGTCTCTGTGCTCCTGACTTGGCATGCTGGGGTGCCCGGGGTGCGGGGAGGGGACCTGGGGCTCGTCTCTTTCATGTCTCTGAAATCTCACCGTCCGCCACGTAAAGCTGAGGGGGAGCTGGGTGAAGGTGGACTTGATACTCTTGAGTTCAAAGAGAGAATGGGCATTTTCCTCAAGGGAGGCCACCTTCGGTAAGGTGGTAAAAATGCTGGATCCTCTCTTTCTGTCCCAGTAAGAGGGAAGCGCAGTGTAAATTTATGAGAACCAGTGGAGCACCATGAAAACAGCACTGAATATGTTTTAGAAGACGTGGATTCAGGTCCCTTTGGTACCACTCATTCATTCCATAAGCTTGGGCCAGTCACTGGACCTTGACTTTTTTTGTAAAACGAGGGGTTCAGTAATGTGATTGCTAAGGATTTTTGCAGCTTTGTGGGATTAAATATTAGCCACATTAAAGATAAAGATCAGATAATGTAGTCTGTTTTTTTGTTTTTTTTTTTCTTTTGAATCATAAAAGACCTAGGTCTAGAGCAGTAATTCTCAGCCCGAGGCGATCTTCCCCACCAGGGGACATTGGACAACACCTGGAGGCAGTTTTTGGTTGTCCAGACGGAAATGAACAGGTGTTGCTACTGTTGTCTGGTGTCCAGAGGTGATGCTAAACACCCCGTGATGTGCAGGAGAGCTCCCCACAACAAAGAATTATCTGGCCTCAAATGTCAGTTGTGCCGAGCTTGAGAATGCCCGCTGTAGATAAAGGCAGTAATTTCTACAATATATTCAATTCATTACAGTCTTCTTTCAGATGACCACAGCTTACCTCTTTTCCTTCCTCAATGTCACTCATTTTCTGTGCATATTAAATATTTTATATCTAATGTATCAAGCCCATTAAATATTTTGCCTCTTATTAAAAACTATTGTGTGTATATATTTTTCTTCAGGGAAAATAATTCCCGCTTTAATCCAGCTTTTCTTTAATTCTAAATACTATTTTTCTTCCTAATTTCTGCCCTTTACCCTCCTCCCACCATCCATTCAGCTCCCTCCCACCAGCGATAGGTCTCTCTCTGGCCCTTACTCCAGCCTCCTTCTCTGACGCACTGTGTCCCTTCTGGCCTGTGGGTCACAGTGGGTAGCTGCAGCAAGGCAAAGAGGACATCCTAGTGGCAGGACAAGATTGCTTTCATCTTTTCCGTGTTATTTAGCATCAATCATGGAAAGACTATTGGCCTGGCGCCTTCTTCCCCTTGGCCATGGTACCCACTGTAACCCAAACCGGATGTTTAAGTTAGGGGCTGGTGAGGAAGGTAGATGAAATAAATATTCAAGGGGAATATGTCCAAAAGGGGCTGGAGGGTGCCTTCCTTTGTGCAACCACAACAGTCTTGATTTCCCGCAGTGGTTCTTGCAGCTCATGAAACTATTTTCTATATAATTTTTGTACCTTTCAAGTACTTTTGTGCCTTTGAAAGACTTTTGATTTTTTTGACAAAAATCAAAAAAATTTCTGTCATACCCAACTTTTTTGATCAGAAATATGATCTCTCTACCCCTCTTGGAAATGTTGGCATCTCCATGAAAGAGATGGCTGGATGAAAAGGCTGATGGCTCAAAGGTGGGAAAGAAAAAGAAACACTGGGAAGGAGACTGAGGTATTACAGGACTGCGTCTGGGGTTCCTGGCTTGGTGGCTAGTCTAGAAACCAGGCGTGTGGAGCATGTGCCTCAGCGCCTGCTCGCTGTGCTGGGGAACCTGACTGGGGTTACTGTGGACCGCTTCACCGCTTCAGGACGTCTTTCTTTCCTTTCTCTCCAGCGACAGTTGGGCAAGAACATCAGGTTTGGACAGCCGCCACCCGACGCCATTCCCATGAAGAAGGCAAACAGTGGCGAGGCTCGCTTCGAAGAGGACCCGTTCCTCACCGGTCCTGTGGAAGTCGCGACTCAGCAAGACCTCATTCTCTCAGACACCGAGAACAAAGTAAAGCTCCTCCGGGGAATGACTCGATTGCTCACAAGCCCGGGAGGAGGCTGGGCAGTGGGCAGGGGCGTCAGAAACCCCGGGGTCTGCAGGGTGGGGAGTCGCCCCGCACCTCCGGCACAAGTGCCTTGAGCTGCAGGGGGGCCAGCTTGGAAGAGGGGGGGGCAAGGGAGACGTGCCCGTTGCACCCCCTCTTCCCAGGGTCTTCCACTTACTCTCGGAGACTCGGGCTGCCCCCACCCCCGAGCTGCACTGTCCTCCCTGCCGTCACTGGGCATCCTGAGTGTTTCAAATGTCTGCACTCCACATCTGTGGCCGTATACCTGTCTTCTCTCCGTCTCCAAACTGTTGGGCTCCTTGAGGACAGGCTGGATCTTACACATCTGTCTCCCCAGGATACCATCACTGCTTCCTTAGGAGCACTGAATAATTACTTGTGGAACTGGACTGACTTGAAATGAGGAAAGAATGAAGTAGGTGCTGCACAGGCATAGAATATATCAAACAGACCAGCTTGAAGTTTACTTGGTGTGGAAAGTCACGCTGACCCAGCACTATCCTGTCTAAGTTTTGCCTCTTCTTATTGTTTTTAATTCAGTTATGGTTGTGCTGGGTCTTTGTCGCTGTGCCGGGGCTTTCTCTAGCCGTGGGAGCGTGGGCTACCCTTGGTTGCAGTGTGGCGGCTTCTCCCATTGTGTAGCTCGGGCTGTAGGCATGCAGCCTTCCGTAGCTGCAGCACGCAGGCTCAGGAGCTGTGGATCGTGGGCTCTGAGGCTCGGACTCAGTAGTTGGGGGTGTGCGGGCTTAGCCCACAGCATATGGGATCTTCCCAGAGCAGGGATCAAACCCATGTCGCCTGTATTGGTGGGCAGATTGCTATGCACTGTACCCCCAGAGAAATCCATTCTTTGGACACTTTGAAAGAAACACTCTGAGCAGATCCTGAAATAAGAGTCCCTTTAGCAGCAGCAGGAGTGCCTTCGGGCCTCTTATGGGAAAAGGAGAAACAGTCCTACCGGTAGGGAGATAGACGCTCTTAGCTGAGGCTCCGAGTCTTCCCATGCTTACAAGAAAGCCTTCTCTGTGCTGTGCCTACCACGGTGCCTGAAATGATGTTGGGGGTTACTAAAATGCCCCTGGAAGAAGTCATACTAGTTATCAGCTAATGCATTATCATAATAGTAAGAAAGATAAGTGCTCTGCAAGTTGTAGCACAAAAGAAGGAGAGGGATGAAAGATGACAATCTCCTTTGTAGTCTGTCTCTGCCTGGGCCCGGCCCCGATGACTCCCGGCACCCACACCTGTGGGTGGTAGGTGAAGCAGGCACAGGGCCCCTCTCTCTTGGCTGGTCCAACAATCCTCGTCTCCAGTCTCTTGAGGGCTGGCCCGCAACATCAGCCATCAGCCTTGATTGAGGGATTCCTATGGACCAGATCTTCCCTGTCACTGCAGACCTGATAAGCACAGGGCCCAGTGGTCTGGGGGACAAGGTGGGTCGTTCGTTCAGTAGGTGCTCCCCCAGCTGAGGGATCACAGTGTAAACACAGGACTGCCTTGGTGCAATTTACATTCTGATGAGAGGAGCGTCACACAACAAACAGCTCAACAAATAGATATCATAATTTCAGACTAATAAAAATGCTGCCTAGAAAATGAAACGGTGATACAAAAGTGAGCAATGTGGTTGGAGAGGGGTTTGCTTCTTTAGGTAAGGAGGTCAGATGGCCCTGATCAGGCCTGGTAGGGGTGGAGGGTGCTCTTGGAACAGGGAAGAACAAGTACAGACACCCCGAGATGGAACTGTTTGTCCTGCAGGAGGCACAGAAAGCAGGCCCATGTGCCTGAGGGTGAAGGGTGGCTGTGGATCACAGGCTAGATGCTGGGTCATTTAGACCACGAGAGAACGGGTGAGTTGTTTGGGAAGTGATAGGAAACTGCTGAGAAATTTTTGAATTTATTTTTTATTATTTTTATCTTAGTATCTTATTTTACCTTTTGACTGTGCCTTGTGGCGTGTAGGACCTTAGTTGCCTGACCAGGGGTTGAACCCACATGCCCCCACATTGAAAGTGTGGAGTCTTAACCACTGGACTGCCAGGGAAGTTCCCCTCTGAGTAATTTTCAGCAGGGCAGTGATACAATCTGATTTATGTTTCTAAAGATGCTTCTAAGTGTGGTGCAGAAAATGGACTGAGGTAGGGCAAGCTGATGTTCTGGCTCCGGAAGGGGCAATGAGACCCTTTTGTAAACATAGGTGATAGGAGGCAAGGTTTAGCTGGCACGTGTGACATGATATGTGTGTACCCAGGACCTGCAAGGCGACTGGGATGGGAATCATTAGGCTTTTTCCTCCTCTTCTTTCTCTCTTTTCCTCTCTCCCTCCCGCCCTTCCTCCAAAGTTTTCTCGCCTCCTCTGGCCACCCACCTCCTCAGCACAGGCCTGTGTGTGCCCCTGGAAGGACCCCCTTTTTTTCTCATGGAGAAGAGGTCTGGCAGTTGAAGGGGGTGGAAGGCAGCCAGCCAGGCTGAAAGCTGTGGGGTCAGAGTTCTGCCTCGCTGGCGACAGGGCAGTCCCCGATTCTCTCAGCAGTGGGGAAGCACATCAGGGACTGAGGTTGGAGCCCACCCAGATGGGAAATGAGTTGAACTCGAGGGAGAGGGGAGTGAATACTGAGCCTCCAGAGCCCTGGTGGAATCTGGACACCATGAACCTGCCAGCGTTCTCTGCTCAGAGGGGGGTGGCCCTCCGCACAGACGCCCGTTGTGTTTGCCCAGGACTTCAAGTGCCCCCGTGTGACTTGAGCACTCTCTCTGCCGTTCCAGTCCAGTGAGACGCCAAGTTCTCCAAGTCCTCTGAATCGGCCCGGAGCCAGAAGTGAGATGGAAGAGAAGGTAATGTGATTTGAACTTGTGTGTGTAACTTCCTTACTTTAACTTCTGTTTTTCTTTTTGTTGGGTGAGCTGCTGCCTCATTTTTCCATTCATAAATGCTGCCTTCATCCATTACTTTAAATCCCTTCAAAATGCAACCGGTGGTAGATGTTGGCATCTGTTTCCATGGCAATGCAATGGCTGGACTTGAACCCTGCTCTGAAAAACCGCCACACTCTCGCCAAGTCTGTTTGGAGTCTCGGGTGTCAGTAGTTTTCCTAAGAGCATCGTGCATTAATACTTCAAGACGTTGGTAAGTCATTGAAAAAGACATTCAAGAATACCTGAAGGTGAAGAGTCTGTCAGGAAAAGAATATCCTTCTATTTGTTGTTGTTTAGTCGCTAAGTCGTGTCCAACTCTTTTGTGAGCCTATGGGCTATAGTCCGCCAGGCTCCTCTGTCCATGAGATTTCCTAGGGAAGAATGCTGGAGGGGGTTGCCATTTCCTCCTCTAGGGGATGGAATCTATGTCTCCTGCAGTGGCAGGCGATTCTTTACCATTGAGCCACCTGGGAAGCCCCTCTTCTATTCAAAGATGCCCAGAAAAGATGATAGCATTTCTTCATTTATGTGTATTTCTAGTTTTTAACTTTTCTGCATTCCACTGAAACCTGCGACATTGCCTAAGGGAGCCTGAGGAGCCCTGTGGCGATCACGTGATCAACAGGGGAGTGTCCCCAGGTCAGGGGGTGGCTCAAGACAGTCCCCCCACCCAGATGCAGAGGCCCAGCCTGAATAACTAGACTTGAAACACTGCATTTAAATCTCAGCTTCAAATGCTTCATCTGTGTCTTCCGTCTATCACATTTGGCTCTACCTCCCTTTACTCATGCATTCATTAGGGGATGGAAATAAATGTTTAATTCCTGTCTCTTCAACACAGGTTTAGAATTTGACACCTATCATAAAGATAACCATAAATAAATAAAGTCTTAGGAGACCAATGACTGGAATTATTTTTCCTTCCTTCCATGTTTCTTGTCATAAATTATTATTTACCGAGCATTTACTTTGCTCTTGGAGCTAGCTGCGTCTTTTATCTTTGTGCATAAATATGGAGGGTAATTGCAAAAAGCAAAGCCATTGGCTAAACCCACCGGTTTGGCACTTAGCAGCACACAGCCACACGGGTGAACTCTGGCCTCCACGGATGCTGCGGAGGAGAAACGTGGGGCTGTGCGCGCCCCCTGCCGCCTGGTGTGGCCGGAGCCCTGGCCTCCCTGCCTGCCTGTGAATTCTCTGAAGTTACCGGCCTGGTTTCGACTCAGCCTGGCCTCTGAGCCTGGGTCTCTCTGACCTACTTAAATGTTTACAATTGGTCTCAGGTTGTGGTTGTTAAGTGACCATACCCGTGTTATAGAGCTGCAAGCGGTTCTGCAGTTCATCCTTTGAAGAACTGCCCTTCACCTGGGGCCTCCTCCTTTTCGCTTTCAATGCATCAGTGTTCTGTGACTCTGCGATTGTGCTAAAGCATTTTTGCCAATAACAAATCTTATGCCCTAGGTGGAGAAGTTATTGTTCCTTCTTTCAATAAATATTTATTGACCACTTAACAAGTGAGATTTGCTACTTGGGCATAAAAGAGGACTGATACAAAGGTGAAAACAAAGATACGTTCCCTGTTCCAAAGGGGCTAAAGTAAGAGCTGAAGTGTGTACACGTCTGTGGCAATGGAAGGCGCTTAGAGTTACAGTGTTCTTAGCATAGAGATGAGCTTGTCCAGGGCTTAGCAAACTACTGCTTATTTTAGGCCTCATGGCCGTAAGGTTGCCACTAACAGACTCCCCTTTGTTCTGCTCTTCCTTTGTAGTACAAAAGCAGCCACGGGCAATGGTGTTGCCATGTACCAGCAAGACTTTACCCAGACAGGACCGCTGCCTCTGTCTTACTGACCCCCGATCTAATCTAACCCACATGTCACTCACAGCAGGAAAATTAGTCCCTGAGAGATTAAATGGCCTTTACCAGTTAATACGGATATCACTGGTGAAACACACGCTGAGTGTCTTTTGGTTCTAAACGCAGTGCTCACTTCACTGTGCCCATGAGCCCCCCGCGCCTGGCAGCATCTCCTGGGCCAGGCTGGGCCAGGAGCAGACTCTGACAAGGGCTGACACGCTGGATTCCCTGCAGGCTCTTCTCTCAGCTGGACTGACTGCATCTTTTCAATCTCCACTGTAGGTTGCTCCAGCTAAACCATCCCGGCCCAAGAGGCACCTTTCTTCTGCCGGCACCATCGAAAGTGTCAACCTGGATGCCATCCCCCTGGCCATCGCTCGACTGGATAACAGTGCCGCCAAGCACAAACTGTCCATTAAGCCAAAAAACCAGAGGGTGTCCAGGAAGCACAGGCGACTTGTCGGGGTATGTCTGGCCTGGCAGACATCCTGGTGCTGCCTAGCGCGGTGGTGCTGAGACGGGCCTATGGGAGGGACTTGGTCTCTCCCTGTCGGGGATGTGGCTCTGTTGCCGGCACAAGGATGAATGGGCCCATTTCCTTTCCACCACCCTTTCTGACCTGTTGCCCCGCATCAGTGGCTGGTGGACCTCAGAGAGACAGGCTCCCTTCCGAGGGGCTCCAGACATTTTGCTTTGCAGCAGACAGATGGCTCACTGTCCTTAGCCACGGGCTGAGTCAAAGGTTCTTCAGTTTGATTAGACTTCTGAGTCATGAGTTTCAGGGGACATCGATGAAGTGCTAATCTTATTTTTCCTCGCCTTTTAATGCTGGGCTACTGGTTTTCCTATGATTACACATGTGTGTTAAAAAAAAGAATTTGAGGATGACATAGAGCGAGGAGACCCAACGGTTGAAGCTCTTCCCTGCCCGAGGTGACCTGTGTCTGTGGTGGGAACGTGGTCCCTCTTTCACGGCTAGGAGGGCCACCCACATCGGTGCATGGGATTGTAAATAAAGGTGGCCTGTGCAGAGGGAAAGCTAATTCTGTCTCCCTCACCCATGTTAGGATCGACAGAACGAGCACGGTGGCCTCCCGCATCAGCTGTCCCTGGACCAGAACGGACACCCTGGAGAAGACAAGCCAATCTGGCCTGAAAGGGAGCCAGAGCCGCTGGACTCAGAGGAAGAGAAGCGACGCCAGGAAGAATACTGGCGAGAACTCGAGGCCAAGTGCAAACGGCAAAAGGCCGAAGCTGCGGAGAGGCGGCGCCTGGAAGAGCAGAGGCTCCAGGCTGTGGAGCGGAGGCTTTGGGAGGAGAACAGAAGGCAGGAACTCTTGGTGGAGGAGGAGGAGGAGGAGGAGGAGGGAGAGGAAAGAGAAATACAGCTAGAGGCAGAGAAGAGGCAGCGCAAAGAAGAGACGCGGAGCCTGGAAGAGCCGGGCTCCCGGGACCCAGAGCAGAGGGAGGAGGAGGAAGGAGGACTCCCGGAGGCCGAGGAGCCTGTGGGCCTGGAGGAAGAGGAGCAGCACCTGGGGAGATGCTTGGCGCAGGAGGAGGAGGAGGCTGGGAGCCGGCAGGAGGCCGAGAAGCTGCGGCAGGAGGAGGAGGAGAGAGAGTTGGAGGAACTCCGAAGACTGGAGGAGCAGGGGCAGCGGGCAGCCGAGAGGCAGCGGCTGGAAGAGGAAGAAAGGCAGCGGGAGCTGGAGGAGGAAAAACGGATGGAGGAGCTCAGGAGGCAGGAGGAGCTCAGGAGGCAGGAGGAACTGGAGGCCCAGAGATGGCGGGAGGAGGAGGAGGAGGTGAGGAAGAGGGAAGAACTGAAGAAGCGAGAAGACTTGGAGGCCCAGAGGAGGCAGGAAGTGGAGAAGAAGCTTCAGGAAGCACCGAGGGTGGAAGAGGAGAATCAGCCGCAGCTGGACTACAAAAGCGGCTTGAGGAGCCCATTTCAGAGCGACTTAGCAGAGAAAGCAGAAGAGCAAGAACACCCGCAACTCGAGAAGCCGAGAGAAAACTCCGAGAAACCGAGTATCTGGGTGAAGCAGAGCCAAGAGGCCTCGGAGACATCGGGGGAGCAGCCTGGAAAGCAGGGGGATGTTCCTGGGGATCGCAGTTGTGGACGGCAGGAAATGAGGGAAATAATCAACATGCAGCCTCCCCAGAAGCCAGAGGCCCCCCGGGAAGAGATGCTGGCGCCAGGAGAGAAGGAAGCTGCCGCTCCAGAGACAGACAGAAAGGTGGAGGAACTCAGATGGCAGGAGGTGGATGAGCGGCAGACCATGCCCAGACCTTACACTTTCCAGGTGTCCTCGGGAGGGAAACAAATTCTCTTCCCCAAAGTCAATCTGAGCCCGGTGAAGCCCGTGAAAGATGAGGGGCTCACCTCAGCTCCCCAAGAGCCCAAGGCCCCCAAAGCCAGCCCGGCCTCCCACGCCCTGCCCTCGACCCTGAGCATCCCCCACACGGCCATCCTGGTCACCGGAGCCCAGCTCTGCGGCCCGGCCGTCAACCTGAGCCAGATCAAGGACACTGCCTGCAAGTCTCTCCTGGGCTTGTCAGAAGAAAAGAAGCCGGTGGATGTCCCGGCCCTGGAGAATGCAGCCCGAGCCCCGGGGGAACCCCGGGCAGGCAGTGCGAAGACCAGGCCCCCACCGGAGTCTCCAAGCAGCGCGGCTGCGCTCGCTGAATGGGCTTCCATTCGCTCCCGAATCCTGAAGAGCTCAGAGAGTGACCAACGGGGCGAGAGAGAGCAAGCTCGGGCCGGGGATGAGCTCACGCCCAGGGGCCGGTGTGATTCCCGGGGAAACCTCCGGAGGACCCCGCCCGTAAATGCCAAGTTCTCCATTAAGCCTGCCTGGCAGAAGTTCTCCGATGGGGGCGGGGAGGGCTCCAGACCCAGCGCGGAAGGGGAGAACATCAGGAAGAGATGCGCGCCGGCACCCAGCGAAGAGCCCGTGGCCCAGCCCGCTGCTGCTGATACTCAAGAGGCCCTGAAAGCTGCAGAGAAACCCAGGGCCCACCAGGAGCCAACGGACACCACAGAGGGGTGCAAGTTTGCCAAAGACCTTCCATCTTTCCTCGTTCCGGGCCTCACTTACCCGCCACAGAAAGCAGTGGCCCAGGGGGAGCCCGGGACCACTTCAGACGGCCAGACCGCAGACGGACCAGGAAAGCCAGAGCCCGCGATGCCAGCTGGGGAGGATAAAGCGTCCCTTTTCGGAATAAAACTGAGAAGGACCAACTACTCCCTGCGCTTCCACTGCGACCAACAAGCAGAACAGAAGAAGAAGAAGAGGCACAGCAGCGCAGAGGACGGTGCCGACGGGGCGCCGGCGGCCCCAGGGAGCGCACATGGAGAGCGGGAGACGGAGGCCGCAGCCCCCAGGCCTGGCCCCTTGCTCCCCGCCGAGAGGAAGCCAGCGCCGGCCCCCTGGAAGGACTCCTCTGAAAGCCCTCCCAGCCTCTCTCCTCCTGCGGCCCAGCCCGGGCCCCCCCTGGCCGGCAGCCAGCCCCCGGCTCCGGAGCAGGACAAGGCAGCCAACAGGTTGCCCCTGGCCCAGAAGCCAGCCCTGGCCCCCAAGCCCGCGGGCCAGACCCCGCCATCCTCCCCGCTCTCCAAGGTGAGCAGGCCCTACTTGGTGGAGTTGCTGACTCGCCGGGTGGGGAGGCCCGAGCCGGAGCCCAGCGAGCGGTGCAAGGAGGGCCGGGACAGCGGCTGGCCGCCCTCGCCCCCGCCGCCTGAGGAGAGAAAGGAGCAGAAGCGGGAGAAGGAGGAAGAGGTGGAAACCGAGAGGAAACCTGCTTCCCCGGCTCCATCCGCTGGGCAAGAGAAGCCCGCCCCAACGCCCGAGGCGGGGAGGAAAGGTGCGTAGCTGTAGATCGCAGAGCTCTGCCTCTGTCCATCCTCCTGAGTCGCAGCTAAAGGCAGATCTGCCCAGGGCCGGAGGTAGCCCCTGGAGCTGTTGTTGGAGCACTTCCCTTAATTGGAGGCTGGGGCCCCGTTCCCCAAGGGCCCTGACTCCTGAGTCAGAGTGGGGCTCTGTACTCGTCTTTACAGTTTTGGAAATATGGACTGACCTGTGTGTCTGCAGCTCACACCCATTAGTGATCCTTCCTTACACAAGTAGTGAGTTAGGTGCTGCACAGACGGATACACTTCAGGTTGACAGTGAAAGTGTTAGTCGCTTAGTCCTGTCCAACTCTGTGTGACCCCATGGACTGTAGCCCACCAGGCTCCTCTGTCTATGGGGTTCTCCAGGCAAGAATACTGGAGTTGGTAGCCATACACTTCTCCAGGGGGTCTTCCCAGCCCAGGGATCCAACCTGGGTCTCTGCGTTACAGGCAGATTCTTTACTGTCTGAGCCACTAGGAAGCAGGTGTCATTAATCTTTATGAGGGGCCTGTACAGTGACGATAAAGGCTGATTCCTGCCCCAGTGTGTGCGCTCTGTTTCTGGGCAGTAGCGACAGAAACTAAGGAGGTGGGACCTTAGGGGACTTTTAACTCGCCCCCCAAGGAGCCGCAGTGTGCATAATCGACTTTGTTTATGCACAAGGCCCTGCATATGCACCCCAGCTCCACCAGCTTGCTACTGTGAAGCGCTCTGGTAAGGAAATTTTAGGGCAACCCTTACTCCTGACTGCCCCTCGTGTTTCTTCATACTGGATGTTTGGGGCAGTGTGGTGATCACTTGGTTTGACTTTGGCACCCCAAGAACCTTCATCTGATTTTTCTTTTTGGTTTTGTAGAGTAGGTGGTCAGGTGTGGGTCATAGCCCAAAATTTGCTTCTCAGGTTTTTCTAGGGAAGGTTTAGGTAATTGTTTAGATTTGGGGTGGGTTTTGCAGAGAAAAGAACTCCCTCAGGGACATTGGTTTGGTTACTTGCCTTACGGAAGACCCTATCGTCCTTTTTAACCAAGCTTTCCTCGGCTCCCTGGACTGGCACATTGATCAGCAGCACCAGATCATATCTCCCTGTTGGTTTCTGTTTGTCCTGCCGAAGAGGAGCCCGTTTTCACGGTTTTTTTGTTGTTGTTGTCTTACCTCTGCACTGGACTCTAGGGGTTAGCTGCAGTAAGTCCCCGCAAGCCTGTTAAGATCTGTGCCTTCGATTCCCTATGGTCTTGTGGATCTTGTGGACATAAGCCCCATTGGCTTTCAGAACTAGATGTTTGGAGGGCTGGTCACTGAGATTGAAGCCTTAAAAGTTGACGTCCAGAAGTGGGGGTCCAAATCCTTTGCTTCTCAGAGAGAGAGAGAGGGTGTTCTGCTGAGCTCCCTTCTGGTTGTAGATCACTGTACCCGGGGATGGGGTTTATGGTGAGATTGTGTCTCCGCCTCTCCGACCCATTCTATGATTGGTTTTTGTTTCTGTTCCCCTGATGTGCTGGAGTCAGTCAGCTAGTTTCTGGATCTCTTTTCAGAAGGACTTGTTCTGTATGTGACTATAAACGTGGTTGTCTATGGGAGGAGTGGAATTCAGGATCTTCCTACGTCACCGTCTTGAAGCAGAACCACTGTTTTCAGTTTTGACTTTAGCTTTTGTGTTGTTCTCTTTTGTGGTATCATCAGAGCTTCTCTCACCGCTGACCCGCTTTCTTATTCTCTTATCTTCTCCCAGAGAAACAACGCCCTGTTTTCTGCTGCTCTCTCTTAGAGAGATTCTTCTAATTTTTACCAAAACCTGTTGCTGCCCCTGTTTTCTTTCTCAGTATTGAGATTCTGGGCTGACAGTCTCTGCTAATTGAATTTTTCTTTATTTGGTAGAAAAGAAGTGTGAGAGCAAAGACCGCATGGTGGTCTCTACCTGAGCCTGTTGGGGTTTTACACTACAACTCCAGGCCTGGACTGACCAAATTCCTTAGCTGAACACCTATCAGGATAAAAGTGTTAAGCCTGGACCTCCAATTTATTTGTTAATTGTGTATATATATAGTACCATCCTTAGCTAAAACCCATGGAGCACCACATGTACTGAGGGTGAGAGTCACTGAAACAACAGTGGATGTAAATCCACATTGCAAATCATGGTGCAGATTTTTATTCTATTGGGCCAACTTCTTGTCAGATCTGATTTCTTCACGGAGTATCGGGCAAAGAACATGACAGCTTTGCTGTGTTTTTATGCTTGCGTTATCAGTAGTATGTTTAATCTGTTTGTTTGCTGGAATTTCATTATACCACCTGTCCATTTCATAAGAGATCATTTGGCTCAAAGAAGATATGATATGTCATAAGCTCACTGAACTGCAGAGCCTCAGTACAAATGAGCAAAGCGAGGGAGGACTCAAGTGCAAGTTCTCTCCCTGCATCACATCACAGGGCTTCCAAGCTTCCCTTGAGTCTGTCTGTATTTTCCATTTTTAAAAAAATTGAAGTGTACTTGGTATACAATATGGTGCCAGTTTAAGGTGTATAGCATAGTGATTCATTTTTTGTGTATTTTGTTTGCAGATTCTATTCCATTATAGGTTATTCCAGGATATTGGGTACAATTCCCTGTGCTGTTCAGTAGATCCTTGTTGCTTGCATATTTTCTGTATAGAAGTTTGTATCTGTTAGTCCTTTACTTCTGAAGTGATTTATGCCTCCCCCCTCCCTCTCCCCTTTGGTAACCATAAATTTGTTTTCTGTGTCTGTGAATCTGTTTCTTTTTTGTATAGTCATTGCGTTATTTTTTTTTTAGATTATGCATATCATACAGTATTTGTCTTTCTCTGACTTTTTTCACCAAGCATAATATTCTGTAGGTCCATCCATGTTACTGCAAAAGGCAACATTTCATTTGTTCTTATGACTGAGTAATATTCCACTGTGGCTCCTCTTCCATAGGACGAACAGAAGCCAATAGGGAGATATGGTCTTTACACTGCTGATCACCATGCCAGTCCAGGAAACCAAGAAGATGTGGTGTGTGTGTATATGTATGTGTGTATACATATGCGTGCTAAGTCGCTTCAGTTGTGTCCGACTCTTTGCAACCCTATGGACCATAGCCCACCAGGCTTCTCTGTCCAAGGGGTTCTCCAGGCAAGGATGCTGGAGTGGGTTGCCATGCCCTCCTCCAGGGGATCTTCCTGACACAGGCATAGAACCAGCATCTCTCACATCTCCTGATTGGCAGGTGGGTTCTTTACCACTAGCACCACCTGGGAAGCCTGTGTATACGTGTGTGTGTGTGTGTGTATTGTGTGAGCCCATATATAAACATACAACATATACACACTCCACATCTTCCTCAGTTATCTGTTGACAGGCACTTCGGTTGCTCCCACATCTGGACTATTATAAATAATGCTGCTATGAACACTGAAGTGCCTGTATCTTTTTAAATTAGTTTTCATTTTTTTCCACATATATACCCAGGAGTAGAATTGCTGGATCATATGGTAGTTCTATTTTTAGTTTTTTAAAGAACCTCCATAGTGGTTCTTTATAAAGTTCTCCACAGTGATTACACCAATTTACATTTCCACCAACAGTGTAGGAGGGTTCCTCTTTTTCCATATCATCTCCAGGATTTACTATCTATAGACTTTTTGATGACAACCATTCTGACCTGTGTGAGGTGGTGTCTCCTTGTGGTTTTGATTTGCATTTCACTAATAATTAGCAATATTGAACATCTTTTCATGTGCCTGTTAGCGATTTGTGGATCTTCTTTGAGAAAATATCTATGTAGGTCGGTTTTTTAGAAAACATTTACTTGCGGCCACGCTGGGTCTTTGTTGCTGCATGTGGGCTTTCTTTAGTGGTGGTGAGCAGGGCCTGCTTCTCATCGCTGTTCGCAGGCTGCTCACTGCGGCGGCTGCTTTTGCCGCGCAGCCTGGGCTGTGGGTTGTGGGCTTCAGCGGTCCCGGCTCGGGGGCCCTAGAGCTCGGACTCGGTGGTTGTGGTGCGTGGACTTACTTGCTGCGCAGCATGGGGGATTTTCCCGGACCAGGGATCAAACCCACGTCCTTTGCATTGGCAGGTGGATTCTCAACTACTGGGCCATCGAGAAAGTTCTCAGGTCCATTTTTTAATTGGATTGTCCTTTTTTTCCCTATTTTTTTGGCCATGCTGCATGTCATACAGTGTCTTAGTTCCCTGACCAGGGATCAAACCCGTGCTCCCTGTAATGAAAGCATTAGTCCTTTGACATTTAACATAAAGTAATTATTGATAAGTATATATTTATTACCATTTTAATCCTTGTTTTCCAGTAATTTTTATAGTTCTTTGTTCATTTCTTTTTGTTTTTCCTTTTGTGGTTTGATGATTTTCTTTTGTAACATGCTTCAGTCTTTGTTTTTGGTTTTTGTGAATCTATTATATGTTTTTGACTTGTGGTTATGATGGAGCTCATGTATGTTGACCCATGACTATATCTGCTTGCTTTAAACTGATAGTCATTCAAGTTCAAATACATTTTAAAAGATCTAGTTTTATACTCTCCTCCCTCATGTTTTGTGATTTTTGCTGTCCTATTTTACATCTTCATGCTTATCCTTTTACTATTTATTATCATTATAATTGCTTTTACACTTTCTTGTTTGTTTTTTGATCTAAGTACTGGATTATTTGGGGGCTTCCCTGATGCCTCAGTGGTAAAGAATCCACTTGCAGTGAAGGAGATACAAGAGACTCGGGTTGATCTCTGGGTCGGAAGATCCCTGGGAGAGGAAATGGCAACCTGCTCCAGTATTCTTGCCTGGGAAATCCCTTGGACAGAGGAGCCTGGTGGGCTCCATAGGGTCACAAAGAGTCGGACACGACTGAGCACACACTGGATTATTTAGGTGATCTGCAGTTCTTACTATAGGTTTGCCTTTCCTATCATGATTTTCCCTTTCCTAGAAATTCTTCTTTTCTAATTAGAGAAGAAACTTCAGTATTTCTGTTAGAGTAAGTTTATTATTGCTGAATTCTTTTTAGTTTTTGCTTGTTTGAGAAATTCTTTCTCTCTCCTATTCTAAATGATCATTTTATTGGGTAGAGTATTCTCAGTTCCAAGTTTTTACCTTTCAAGACTTTAAATATATCACTCCACTCCCTTCTGGCCTCCAAAGTTTCTGCAGAGAAATCAGCTGATGGCCTTACTAGAATTCCCTTGTAAATGACTATTTTTCTCTTGTTGCCTTTAGAATTCTCTCTTTAACTTTTGGCATTTTAGTTATGATATGTCTTGTTGTGGTTCTGTTTGGATTCATTTTGTTTGGGACCCTCCAAGCTTCTTGTACCTGGATTCCTGTTTCCTTCTTTAGCTTTGGGAAGTTTTCAGCCACCATTTTTTCAAATACATTTCAATCTTCTTTCTCTTTTCTCCTTCTTAGAACCCCTATTATGCACAGGCTTGCAAGCTTTATATATACCATGTATCTTGTATGTTGCTTTCATTTGCTTTTTAATTTGTTTTTCTGTCTTGTGTTCTGATTGGGTGGTTTTCATTATTCTGTCTTCCAGGTTATTTATTCTTTGTCTTTTAGCTGATGGAGGAGCCTGGTGGGCTACAGTCCATGGGGTTGCAAAGAGTCAGACACGACTGAGTGACTTCACTTCACATTGCTCTTAGATTGCTTTTTTTTTTTTTTAATCCTGGCAATTGAGTTATCTGTTTTTGATTGGTTCATCTTTACAGTTTCCAGTTCCTTGTTACAGTGGCCTGAATTTCTGTTAGTAATCGTTATTAATCCAGTTAGCATTTTTACTACCACTGTTTTGAACTGGGGTTGGGTAGACTGGTGAGCTCTGTTTCATTATTTCAGGGAATTTCTCTTGCTTTTTTAATTGGGAGTAGTTCCTCTGCCTTTTCATTTTACTTTATGAGTTTAGAAGAAACATTATCTGTTGTGGTCTTGGAGTATTTTTCCATGGGTGCATCCCTGTATGGATTATGTGTGTCCAGTGTCTTTGGTATGAGGGCTGGCTTGATACGGATGCCAGCCACGTTTTTCCTGAGGTTGCGCTGGCCAGCATCACCTTGAGGAGGGGTGTGTGCTGGGCGATCACCCTGAGGAGGGTTGTGTGCTGGGTGATCTAGAGCCCACTCGGGGTGTGAGATGGGACTTCCCCGCTGCTCTGTGGCTCTTGCCACGCTTTCAGCAGGGAGGTCTGCTCCCCAGTCTTAAAGTAGCCTTGTGGGTCAAGCTGAGTCAGGCTCTGTTCTCCTTGAGTGCATGCCCTGCTCCAAAGGAAGGGATTGCCAAAACACGCGAAGCCCGTGCATTCACAGAGGACCTACACACCTACGTGGGTGCTCTGCTCATATTCAGCCCAGGGTTCTGTCCCTTCCTCGTTGTGTTCATCCCAGATCTAGTGTAAGGCTGTGGAGGGGAGAGACTGTGGCTGCAGGAATTGAGATGGTCATATGCTGCCACCAGAAATCTGGCTGCCTCTGTGGCACTTTTCTCCCAGGATGGTCTCCTCCAGAACCAGCACTGAACTGGCGTGAGGAGAGGGTGGGGCATTCTTGCTAGGCTGGGAGGCAAAACGGGGGCAGGCTTCTGGGGGGCCACCCAAGCACATGCTGACAGTGGCCACCACCCCATCCAGATCACATCCCAGGGCCCGCAGTCTGTCTCTGAGTAGCTGGACTAAGTCTTTTTCCCAGGGGACAGTTGGCCCAGGTCACACGCCAAACTGCGGTGTGGAGTGAGGCCGAGGAGCTCACCCAGCTCAGCAGGCTGGCAGGCACCAGTGCAGAGCTCTCTCCACTTTGCTGGTTGACAAGCCCATGCATGCACCGTCCTCATGGGTAGGTCTCTGCTTCTGCAGCCCTCTCTCTGTCCCAGAGGTCCTCCCGGCAGCCAAGGGGCCTTGTCTCCTCCACAAAAGACACTCGGACTGGGATGCCCAGTCTGTGGCTCAGTCTGTTAGCTCCCCAGGGTGAGGGTCCCCGAACAGGGATCAAACCCGTGCGCTCTGCAGTGGAAATGCAGAGCCCCAACCCCTGGACCAGCAGAGAGTGCCCAAGAACACTTACTTTTGTAGAGCAGTTACTGTATGCCAAACACTGTTCTAAACGTTTTCACACCCAGGACCCCTTTTAATCATCACATCAGCCTGATGAAGCCGGTGCCATTCTTGACTCTAGTTTATGGATCAGAAAATGAAAGCTTGGAGAGGTTAAGTAGCTTTTCTGGGGTCACATAAAGTCAAACTCTGGTCTGCTCAATTCCAGAGCCCAGTTACTCAACCTCCGATCCTCTCCACCTGGGAAGCTTGTTGCCCCGACTTGCACGGTCCACCGTGGTAAGAGCGCAGACTGGAAGTCAGAAGTCCTCAGCTCAGGCTTCACTGTGCGCTCAGTGACCATGGTCACTGCCCTTGATGGCTTTGGACCCACGTACTCACATCTATCGCGTGAGGGCAGTGGGCCAAAACCACCGTTCCTCACTGTCTTCCTAGAGTCCTGGTGCCCTTGGCAGCCCCTCTAAGCAGCGCAGTGCCCCGTTTTCCTCTTTCATATGTTGGGTCCGCTTGTTTCATCAGGGGACAGTGCGGGGTCGGGGCGGGGGGAGGAGGAGGTTCCATTGAAAAAATGAATTTTAAAAAGCAATAAAAAAAGAACAGTCGACTAACTAGCTGGGTCCTCTGTAGGCCAGGTGTGTTTTGACAGTGGAGACGATTTTTTCTTCCATTTTGAGGAAAGAGAAATGCTCCTGTTTTTTCCGTTGAAGATACTGCTTCCCCACCCAGGGTAGTCACTCAGGCGTTCGCACGCTGTGCGCCAGAAGGGATAGCTGACGGCTGCTCGGGCTGATTAATGTGTCACAGTTTTAGGGGATGAGGGTCCGAGGTGAGGGGGCAGTTAGTTTCGGTGCAAATCTGCTTTTTGTCTTGACTGATTTCTGTTGCGGGGTGGTGGAGTGTGGGGTCCCACATGGCCAAGCAATTCTCTGACACCAGCTGGTGTCAGTTCAGCTCGTTTCTGATTCCCTCCTGGAGACATCATTCAAGTCCACAGGTTGTGAGCTCAGTCCCACCAGACTGCCCCCACACTAGGTGCCAGCTGCAAATCCACACTGTTCAGTTAGTTTGCTAGAGAATCTCACATAACTCAGGGAAACATTTTACTTACTAGGTTATCAGTTTAAAGTTTATATATGTGATGTGCTCAGTCATTTCTGATTTTCTGCCACCCTTTGGATGGTAGCCCACCAGGCTCCACTGTCCATGGGATTTTTCAAGCAAGAAGACTGGAGTGGGTTGCCATTTCCTTCTCCAGATTTTCCTGACCCAGGGATCGAACCTGCATCTTGCGTGTCTCCTGCATTGGTAGGCAGATTCTTCACCCACTGAGCCATGAGGAAAGCCTGTGTGTACACACATACACACACACACACACACACACACAAGTTTATATAAAGAGTATAACTCAGATGGAAGAGATGAAGAGGGCAAGGTATGGGAAATGGGCCTAGAGCTTCCATAATTGCCGAGCTAGTCACTCTCCAGCATCTGTATGTGTTCTCAGCTTAGAAGCTCTCCAGACTAGTCCTTTTGGGTTTTTATGGACGCTTCATTACATAGTTGTGATCAATTAAGTCATCAGCCATTGATGACTGAACTCAGCCTTCAGCCCCTTGCCCCTCCCCAGAGCTTGAGGGTGGGACTCAAAGTTCTAACCCTCTGATCACATGGATACTGCCAACCTTTACATGCTTCCTGGGAATCACCTCATTTAGCCAAACAAAAGAGACCTTTATGCTCTCATCAGTTAGGAAATTGCAAGGGTTTTAGGAATTCAGTGCCAGAAACAGGGACAGAGATCAAATACGTATTTCTTACAGTATATCACAATCAGTCTTTTTTTCCCCATAGAAAAGCCGATGCTTCAGAGCAGACACTCCTTAGATGGCTCCAAACTTGTGGAGAAGGTTGAGACCGCGCAGCCACTGTGGATCACGCTGGCGCTGCAGAAACAGAAGGGGTTTCGGGAGCAGCAGGCAACTCGGGAAGAGAGGAAGCAGGCCAGGGAGGCCAAACAGGCAGAGAAGCTCTCCAGAGAGCACGTAAGTAGCCTGGTCTTCGGCTTTAACTCTGAGCTCGGCTCTCTCTCTATTTTTTAGCACCACAAGGCTCGTGGGGTCTTAGTTTCCTGACCAGGGATTGAACCCAGGCCCTGGCAGTGAAAGTGCCAAGTCCTAACCCCTGGAGAGCCGGGGAACTCCCAAGCTTGGCTTTCTTTTAGTTCACAGAATTTAAAACAACAGTAACGAGAAAAGGCTGGCCAGGAATGGTGGAAAATACTTAGATAGTAGAGCAGTAAATCAGTTGACCACTGTTAAGCCAAAGAGGTATTGTCAGTTAGAAAGTTGATTTGGTTTCCTTATGCGCTTAGGTTAACCTGATTTGGCAGAATCCTCGCACACAACAGTTAAATGAAAAATGCGAAAATAACTTTATTTTAAGCAGTGGGTCGAGAGGACACGAGGAGCCTTGCTCTGTGGCCCTGACTGTACAGTGTGATGGGACTCTTCCTGGAGAGCATGCAGCAGGCCCTCGCTGGGACATGTGCGCCGAGCTGGGGGCCAGGTTGAGCACACACCGCTCCCTCTGCAGTCTGGCTCCTCCCTTGGGAGCAGAAGATGGGGCCAGCTGATGGAAACCTCCAGGCGGCTTTGCCCTGCACGGTCCGTCCTTCCCTGTCTTTCGGATGAACACGTGCTTCCCCTGACTTTCTGTCCATGCAGGTCAGCGTCACCCCGCAGCCTGGAAGCAGCAGCGTCGGCAGACCTGGCTCCCTGCACAAGCCCGCCGCTCAGCCAGAGGAGAAGAAGCCGGAGACGCCAGTGTCCAGGATTGAGCGCAGAGAACAGCTCAGAAAGGCCAACACTCTTCCTACATCAGTGACAGGTAGAGAGAACAGGTCCATTTCTACTTAAGTGTACTTAAAGGATTTTTCCCTTCAAACCTGTTTTATTTCCTCCAGTGTAAAAACTAGCACAGCATTTTAGGCATTTCAGAGCACAAGCTGTCTCGCCACCCCATTCATAAACTTTGACATGGATAAATATCACCAGAAACATACCTACTATCAGTGGGGTGATGAACCACATTTAATAGCCAGGTCTTCAGGGATTGGAGATACCTGTGATTTGTAGTATTTGTCCTTTTCTGTGGTGTAAATACTCCCACCCATGGCTAATTACAGACTACCAATGTGATGGAAATGGCAACCCACTCCAGTATTCATGCCCAGAAAATCCCATGGACCGAGGAGCCTGGGGGGGCTACAGTCCATGGAGTCGCAAAGAGTCGGACATGACTGAGCGATTTCAGCTTCAGCTCAGCTCAATGTGATATCAAGTGGCTTGTTAAGTTCCTGAGCCTTTAACAAGGTGATATGAGCCTTCTCCACCTCCACTGCCTGTGGTCCAACAAAGTGAGGTTTTTTGACTTCCTGTAGCAAGGAAGACTGCATACCCCAAGAACCGTCTAAACAAAAGAAGAGACAAGATTATATTAGGATGTGGGGAAAGGGTGAATTTTAGGTAGAATTTAAATAGAGCCAGTGTTTTTTGATAGTCTCAAAGCCAAGTAGTTGACATCAAGCCTGCGCTGAAAAGGGGATTCAGGAGCCTGTTTGCTTTGACTCCACATGCTTAAGACCAGTGTGAGAAAGCTGTGTGCGAAATCCCCTACCTGGAGCTCTGCCCTGGCTGGAAATGGAAACTGCTTCTCTGAATCAGGGTGATCCAAGTGGCTCAGATGCTCCGGGCAAAATTGGGCTGGCCCCTTGTCACTGATGTGATTTCAGACAGCTAACCTCTGACCCCGCTGTGACATAGGAGAGCACAGCGGTTCTGGTCTAAGTCCCGATGTTAATGAACAACAGCAGTGTTTATACAAATTCATGACATGTAAGAGACACGGGCAAGTTAAAAAAAAATCTTTATCCTGTTACAAGGTAAAATGATCTGATAATGTTTATGACCGTTTCCTTATTGCAAGTCACCTGGACGATGGAGAGTTTGAAAGAGCTTCCTCTCGGGGGCTGTTAGGGTCCCTGTTTTCCCCAGTAGGCAACCCTGTTCCTCAGAGGACACCCGCACTCTAGACCCAAGATTTTTTTATGCCTTAAGAAATACCTGCTAGCTGAGGTCTGGAAATGTAGACAGGTCTCATGAGGAAAGCTATGTTTACTATTTGGTGTGGAGGAAAAACACTTTATATTTGAAAACCACATTGGAACATTTTCTCAAGAACCCTCCAAGGGGCTTACTTCATTTGATCTTATACCTAGGAATTAAGGATTCTAAACATCATATTGATAAGGCTCAAGAGAGAATTCTTTCAGAACGGTGAAAGCTCCAAAGTCAACAACGAGATCAACCTTTGTCTGCCTGATTTCTTAGAGACACCAAAGGGTACATGCAGTTCAGAGTTGGCTCCACCTTAATAAAGCAAGCCTTCCTCTGAAGTTTTGTGTTTTTAATCAGTATTTCCAGAGTTCTGCATACCTGTAAGGCCACTGCCATAGGCACTACATATGACCCAAAGATAAGATGGGTGCCTTCACCATGCAAAGCCTCTGAGATCTGAAAAACAGTGATAGGAGACAAAGGAATTTGTTAGACGAGTCTGAGTGATAAGAGCAGGCAGGATCCATGGGTCTTGGAGGGAGGAGGGACCCAGGGCATGCTGGGTAGAGGAAGTAGCTTTTAACCTTACCAGCTAACAAGTTCAAACTTCAAACTACTGGTTTAATTTTTTTCTTCATCAAATTGACTGGTTTCATGACTTAGAATCACAGAACTTACCTATTATTACTGTTATTGTGCAGGCATAGCTTCTGTGCACAGAGAAAACTGGGTTTCTAGAAATTCTCTGAAATTAAAATTGACCGCACTATGATCACTGTAATTCTGTATGCAGCCGTGAGGATCACACAGGTTTTTTTCCCTAATTTCTTCTTGCCAGAGATGCTCAGTGCTTCAGTGGGTTTTGCTTTCTTAATCTTATATTTGTGATAAATCAAAAAAATGTGGCTCTGACTTATATTCCTTTCTCCTTTTCCTTCAAAATCTAGTGGAGATATCTGATTCAGCTCCCCCAGCGCCACTGGTGAAAGAAGTCACAAAGAGGTTCTCCAACCCAGATGCTGCCCCCGTGTCAACAGAGCCAGCCTGGCTGGCTTTGGCCAAAAGGAAAGCCAAGGCCTGGAGCGACTGTCCGCAGATTATTAAGTAAAGAGTGACTCTTACCCATTCTTATTGCAGTCATTGGCTCTTCTCTTGCCCTTTTTATTTATTTATTTTTTATATGAGGTAAAGAAAACCAAACTAGGGAAAAGAAGCATGTTTTATAGGCTCTAAAATAATGTTTAGAAACTGAACTGGTGGTGTTCCTTGTAAAGAGTGTATTTGCACAACCCTAGGTCCTGGTGCCTTGAGCTCCTCCTAGTTTTGAAGAAAAAATTCCGTCCGAGGGACCACATGAAGTAAAATCTCTCGACTAAGACCTCACAAGAGCCTGCCACACCCATTCCATGGCCCTTCCACACACACACCCACACACCATTCAGAACATGTCCTTTTGCCAACCTTTGTAATATTAATAGTTTTCTTGATTCTTTCCTCCAGTTTCTTTTCTCTAAACCATTTATTTACCTTGTGCTTGGGGATTTCTACCCTTTTCTAAAGTCACAGTGAAAGGACAAGAATGCCCATTCTCCTGAATGCAGTCACCGGGAACAGCAGGTGAAAAGTCTGGTTTCCAACTCTGTGCCCGTCTCTGCTTCTCAAGGTTTTGCCCCGACCGGAAACTGTAACATAGCAAGTCCATTCACTCTTCTACTGTGTTGTTGAGCTACAGGCCCTGTTACACCAGAACTCTCCTTAGGGACATGTTAACCATTTGGCCCAGCTGGCTCCTAGGGAACATTTTTATTTAAATGTTTAAATAATAAATGATTTTTTTTTTTTAAACTACAAATTCTCTGTCTCTGAGAATCCCCATTTAGTGTAGTTGTTCTTAACAAGTTCAGACTCTATCCCAGACCTACTCAGAGATTCTGTAAGGATGGGGCCAGATTGTGTATATTCTGGTAAAAATTCTTCAGATAACTTCTGATATATCACAAAGGGTGAGAAGTGTAAGATACACTGCTTCTAGTGCTACCTACTTTTTAAACCTCCGAAGGAGAGGCTCACTTCACCCAAAGCAGCAAAAGTGAGACAAGAAAAATAATAAAGCAACCTCCAAACCAGCCATTTATTATGGAGTACAAGAGGCTACTGACATTACATGTCTCTGAAAATCTTTGAAGTCGCTAGGGAAAGTTAACAGTAAGACAAGGTTTGAAGCCTTTTGTACTAAGGACTTCCTGTGGGGAATTTCTTTCTTTGCCATAGCCAAGTAATTCATATTTAGAGTCAAATGTTCAATAGCATTAAAACATCTCAAGAGTTTTAAGTGGCCTTGTTATTATACACAAGATTTTTTTTAAAAGGTGTGGGGGGAGCTTGGCAATTTAAATGCCACAAGTATTCACTTTTATTTCCCTAAGTTTGCTTTACATGAAACCCACATATTGCTAGTACGTTACATTTCTTGATGTTGACATATTCCCTTTTTCTTCGATTCTGACTTCAAAATCTTAATACAGATCCTTTGCTTAGTGCAGCAGGGGAAGAATTACACCCTACAAAAACACATTTTATTAGTCTTAGTATCATTTTCTTTATGTTTATGCAATGACAGTGTGCTGTTATTCTATTATGTACCTTAAAGAAAGGCTGAGGGCAAAGATATTTACCATATAGAAGGCATTTTCTTTCTGGAAACCATGACAGCCTCATGGTAGTACCTGGCATGTGTGAAGTGGATAGTTGTACTTTTGCAAGTTGGCGTTACCACATATAGTGGACCTTCAAACTGTTAAGAATCAATGGGACGTTAATTTTCTTAATGGCTGTGAGACGCTATTAATATTCCACTGCACGTTTTCCACACTGTTCATTTCTAAATCAAATATGTAGGCATTTGTTAGCTTCAATGATTTCCTCACAAATATAACACTTTTTTAATATGAATCTTTCCACTTAGAGCCCTAGAATTATAGTGCTACATTAATTCTTCTGCATTGACTTTTTCTTTCACGCTGTCAGCTTTGAATAATAATCACAGTAATGGCAGAGAACAGGTGAAGAAATCAGGTCATTAACAAAGAATGGTAGATAAGTCTGTACTGGCTTACCACTGAGCCCATGCAAAGGAGGAGAAATACCTCAGTTGAAAATTTTCCATCAAAATCTTTAAAAGAAGAGCATACTGAGGAGAAGACAGTCATAGCACTTACTTCCAACAGCTTCTAAAGGCTACATGTTTAATACTTCATGTAAAAATTACTCCAAATTTGCACTAAATACCAATGAAGTGTTATTTTTCTTTAGTTACGTTGCAGTCTTTTCTGATCAACAAACTATGGGGGAAATTCTATAAAGCATATGAGAATTCAAGACTTTTAAAAGGAATGAATGATTGCTAGTTAAATACACAAGCTTTTTTTTTTTCTTTTTTAATTTAAACAAACATACACTTCTGGCAAGATTATAGATGATTAACCTCTGTTCATAAGACTTAAATATACAAAACTAGAGGTTTTTTGTTTACTTTTTTTTCAAGTGCAATTGTTTCTTATACATGTTACTATTAAATTATCATTTTAGCCAGTTATTAGCAAATTATAGTATGTATTGTCTCTTCTTGTGACGTTTAGTTTTAATTGCTTATTTTAAAGCAGAAACATTAGAATTACAAGTGTCTTGCAATATTTTTATCAACAATAAAATGAAGTAGACTTAACAATGAAAATACCTTAGTGTGATTTTAATATTATTTTGAGATTTTGGTTGTATAAAGTTTTAATGTAAATGTCCATTATTGAAGGAAAAAGACCTTTCAATAAAAAATACCCACAAGATCTTTGGAACTGATGGAATTTCCTTTTGAAGTTTTTACTGATTTCAGTGACCATCTACAGAGAGCTCATATTTACATAGCTTTTATTAAGAAAGATAAATTTCAAGGCATTTTATAGGGTACAATTTCAAGGCATTTTATAGGGTACCTTATTAATTTTTAATTAGATATTTTTGGAGAAAAATAATGAGTAGGGGACAAATAAAATGGGCTTCCCTGGTGGCTCAGATGGTTAAAAAAAAAGAATTTGCCTGCAATGCAGGAGACCCGGGTTTGATCCCTGAGTTGGGAAGATCCCCTGGAGATGGGAATGGCTACCCACTCCAGTATTCTTGCCTGGAGAATTCCATGGACAGAAGAGCCTGGCGGGCTACAGTCCATGGGATTGCAAAGAGTCAGACACAACTGAGCAACTAACACTTCCACTTTTTCACTTCAATGAGTAGGGGACAAATAAAATGTTTATCTGAATCCTAAATTTGAATTGGTCTGTGTCTCAGACAAAATGATCTTACTGCCTCTTAAAGTATGGGCCATGGAACAGCAGCATGGGCGCAAGCTGAGAGCATGTGAGAAACAGCTTAGGGCCCCAGACCAGCCCTACTGGCTCGCGGGGCCAGACAAGGGCAAATGGGGTGACGTGAGCAAGGCCTTGGGTGCCAAAAAGGTAATCAAGAGCAGTGCCATTTTAATGCAATATTTTTTTTTAAAGATTAATGGAAATTCCATGATGAACAAGTGTCAAAATTTTAAATAAATACGGGGTCAGTATTACTCATTTTCCCTTTTGCCTTAGGTCCCAGTGTGGCCCAACCAAGCCCCTCCCTCTCAATTGGACTAGGCGTTGAGCAACAGCTCCAGGTGGTGAATACATCAAAGGCGAAGCAGCGGGGATCTGAAACCTGGCAGAAGTTTTGTTGTTCTCTGGGGCTGACCATGGCCTCAATGCCCTTCCTGTGTTGGGGGAGGTCTCCGTCTTGCGGGTCTTGGCAGAGGGCGGCACTCGCCTCCTACTGTGGCTGGAATGCCTGTTGGGTGCTTTCCTCTACTCTGGTGGGCGCGACATGTGTCACCTCAGATTGGAAGGGACTGTGGATTGGGAGCAACTGGCCAAAAGACGGGGGATCTGTGAGGAAGTCTGGCAGTGATAGCGACCAGCGTCTGGTGTTAGTGGGGTCAGCCATAAAGTAAGCATTTGGTTTTAAGGACAGCAGCTGTCTTCTGCCCAAAGTGATGATTTTAGGCATTCCTTATTTCTGGCTGTATAGCTCTAGCCCTCTATAATTCTGCAAGAGACTTAATATTCTTTTAAAAATTCACTCTGGAGGAGACTGACCAAGATGGCAGTCAGTCATCTTGAAAGACCCTGAGCTTAGCTCCTTTCACAGGCACACCAAAATCCCAAGTATTTCCAGAGCAACATTTGATAATTAACCACTGGAACCTACCAAAAGCTCTTACACAGCTTAAGCACAATGAACCACAACAAAGTGGATAAATGGTAATATTCGAGATATGGTCAAGTCCTATATCTTTGGAAAGAAGACCCACAAATGGGAGGATAATTATATCGGAAAGGTTCTCCCAAAGGACTATGAGGTCTGAGCCTCACATTGGGGTCCCCAGACCAGGGGTCCTGCACCAGGAAGATAAGCCCCCAGAGTACTTAGCTTCGAAGGTCAGTGAGGTTTACTTTCAGGACTCCCAGAGAGCCAGGGGAAATAGAGAATTCATCTTAAAGGGCACACATAAAATCTCACATGCTCTGGGACTCAGGGCATAAGAGAGAATTTGACAGACGCCTAGGTCAGACCTACCAGCTGATCGTGGAGTCTTTCGGAGGCAGGAGGCAGCTGCAGCTCACCCTGGGGACGCAGACACTGGCAGCAGCCATCCTTGGGAGTTCCTTCTACCATATGTGCACTGGTGTTGGCAAGGACCATTGTGGAATCTTCCCTTTAGTTTTTAGCCCCAAGATGTAGCCCTGCCTGGCTCTGCTGTTCAGGGAGCCAGCTCCAACCTCTGGACTGGCCTTACCCAGGGCAGACACCAGATGCAACACAGCCACAATCCTGTATCCTGAAGTCCCACCAGCAGCCCAGGCCATGTCCTGGATGACATGGGCCTGGGTCCTTGCCCCCTGCCCACTAGCAATGCAATAAAAGCTTTGGGATATCTGAGACCTTGTACCCAACTGTGTCAGGAACAGCCCCTCCCCACCCCTCCTTCTCAGCAGTGATCTGAAAACAGTTCCGGGACCCCCGGCCTCACACGTGGACAGACTCCAGGACCTGCCTCTGCCTGTCAGTAGACCAGCACTAACTCAGGACTTGACTTCACCCACCAGAGTGGGCAACAGCCTGGCAGTCCTCTAGACCCCGACCACCCACCATAGAGTGGGCAACAGCCCGGGAGTCCTCTAGACCCTGACCACCCACCACAGAGTGGGCAACAGCCCTGGAGTCCTCTAGACCCTGACTACCCACCGATGAGCCAGCACGAGCCCTGGGCCCCCTGGGGTTCTATAGTTACAGTCAGCTACCCTTGACCTGGTCCTACCAACCAGGGGCCAGTACCCTCTGCACAGGGCAGGGCTTAGCAACTAACCTGACCAGGAGCCAACCAAGCCTCCCAGACAGCCCACATAGTTTGCTCAGGACAACACAAGGACCCGCACGGCGGGAGCCACCATAGCATACAGCTTGGGCGATGAGAGGGACGCGCACGGCCGGGGCAATAGGATGTCTCCTACAGAAGACCACTGCTCTAAGGCTGGAAAACACAACCAACCTACCAGAAACATAAAATACCAGCAGCAACTTAGGCAAAATGAGGCAAAAGAAGAACATGTTCTAGACGAATGAACAAGATAACACCCCACAAGAAGAACTAAGTGAAGTGGAGAAAGGCAAATACCTAAGAAAAAAAGAGTTCAGGGTAGTGATCATAAAGATGATTAGAGAATCTGGGGAAAAAATGGGTACACAGAGTGAAAGTTAAAGGTTTTTGGCAAAGAGTTGGAAAATATAATGGAGAAGGAAATGGCAGCCCACTCCAGTATTCTTGCCTGGAGAATTCCATGGACAGAGGAGCCTGCCAGGCTACAGTCCTGGGGCCATAGTCAGACACGACCGAGCGACTATTACTCACACTCACTAAAAATATAAAGAATATGCAGACAAAGATGAAGAATAACTGAAATTAATAATACACTAAAAAGAATCAACGTAAACTAAATGGTACAGATAAATGATCAGTTACCTGGAAGACATAGCAGTGGAAATCACTGATGCTGAAGAGAAAAAAAGAAAAAGAAATGAGGACTGTGTAAGAGACCTCTGGGTCAACATCAAATGCACTGATATTCACATCACAGGGGAAAAGAGAGAGAGAAAGGGGCTGAGAACATGTTTGAGACATTAATAGTTGAAACTTCCCTAACCTGGGAAAGGAAACAGACATCCAAGTCCAGGAAGTACAGAGTCCCATATAGGATTAACCCAAAGAACACACCAAAATACTGTAATTAAATGTTAAAAATCAGAGAATATTAAAACCAGCAAAGGAAAAACAACAAATAACATAGAACAGAACTCATAAAGGGCTATCAGTTGACTTTTCATCACAAACTATGTAGGCCAGAAGGGCAACATATTTAAAGTGATGAAAAGAAAGCCTACAACCAAGAATACCCTACCCAGCAAGGCTCTCATTCAGATTTTATGGAAAGATCAAAATCTTTTCAGACAAGCAAGAGCTAAAAGAGTTCAGCACTACCAAACCAGCTTTACAAGAAATATTAAAGGAATTTCTCTTAGTAAAAAAGGCCACAACAAGAAAAATGAAAATTACAAAATGAAAAATTTCATTGGTAAAAGCAAAGATTCAGTAAAGGTAGGAAATCACCCATGCACAAAGCTAGTAGGGAGGTTAAAAAACAAGAATATGGACATATGGACGTGAGAGCTGGACCATAAAGAAGGCTGAGTGCTGAAGAATTGATGCTTTCATACTGTGGTGTTGGAGAAGACTCTAGAGAGTCCCTTGGACAGCAATGAGATTCAACCAGTCCATCCTAAAGGAAATCAGTCCTGGGTGTTCATTGGAAGGACTGGTGCTGAAGCTGAAGCTCCCATACTTTGGCCACCTCATGCGTAGATCTGACTCACTGGAAAAGACCCTGATGCTGGGACAGATTGAGGGCAAGAGGAGAAGGGGGCATAAGAGGTTGAGATGGCTGGATGGCATCACCGACTCAATGGACATGAGTTTGAGCAAGCGCTGGGAGATGGTGAACAGGGAAGCCTGGTGTCCTGCAGTTCATGGGGTTGCAGACAGTTGGACAGGACTTAGAAACTGAACAACAAAAAGAAGTTATCAAAAACAGTAACTGTGAGGGGAGGAAAGTACAGACACAGGATTCTTAAAATGCATTTGAAATTAAGAGGTCAAGAACTTAAAACAATCTTCTTAAATACAGACTGCTACATAAATAATCCTCATGGTAATTACAAGCCAAACATCTATAATAGATACACAAAAGAAAAGGAATCCAAACATTAAAGATAGTCATCAAATAACAAAAGAAGACAGGAACAACAACAAAAAACCTACAAAAACTACCCCAAAACAATTAACAAAATGGCAATAAGAACATACATACCAATAATTACTTCCCATGTAAATGGATTAAATGCTCCAAAAGACATCAAGTGGCTGAAGGCAAAATAAAAAAAAAAGAATCCTGCCTATAGGAGACTCAGATTTAAAGGCATACATATATTGAAAGTGAAGGGATGCAAAAGGTATTGAATGCAAATAGAGATAATAAGAAAGCCAGAGTAGCAATACTTACACCTGATAAAATAGATGTTAAAATAGAGATTGTCGGAGGAGACAAAGGACACTACATGATGGAGGCTACACAACGCGCTACTGAAAAAAAGCCAATGGATTACTGAGGAAGTCAAAGAGGAATTAAAAGAGTATACCCAGAGACAAATGAAAATGAAAAACAATGACCCAAAATCTATGAGACACAGCAAAAGCAGTTCTAAGAGGGAAGCTTACGGTGATACAAGACCTCAGGAAATGAGGACAATCTCAAAGCACCTAATGCTACAGCTAAACTAGAAAAATAGCAAACAAAACCCAAAGTTAGTGTAAGGAAACCTATCAGAAAGACTAGAGCACAAATAAAGCAAACTTTAACAACAACAAAACCATCAATGAAACTAAAAAATGCTTCTTTGAAAAGATTTTAAAAATTGATAAACCTTTAGCTTGAACTCATCAAGAAAAGAGCACAAACCAACAAAATCAGAAATGAAAAAGGAGAAGTTACAAAAACCACCACAGAAATATGAAACATCGGAAGAGATTACTATGGAAAACTATATGCCAATAAAATGGACAACTTAGAAGAAAGGGACAAATTCCTAGAAATGTACAATCTGCCAAGACTGAACCAGGAAGAAATAGAAAATATGAATAGATCAGTTACCAGTAATGAAACTTAATCAGCAATTTAATAACTCCCAATAGAAGTCCAGGATCAGATGGCTTCACAAGTAAATTCAACAAAACATTTAGAGAAGAATTAACACCTATCTTTCTCAAACTATTCCCAAAAAATTGCAGAAGGAATGCATCTGAACTCATTCTAGGAAGGTAGCATCACTGTGATACTAAAACCAAAGATACTACAGAAAAAAAGAAAAAGAAAATTATAGGCCAATATCACTAATAAAGACAGATGTAGAAATTCCCCAATAAAATACTAGTAAATTGAATCCAACAATACATTAAATGGGTCATAAAACATGACTAAGAGGGATTTATCCCAAAGATGCAAGGACTTTTCGGTATCTGCAAACCAGTCAGTATAACACTGCATTAACAAGCTGAAGAATAAAAACCGTATGATCACCTCAATAAATGCAGAAAAGCTTCTGACAATATTCAATATCCATTTATGATAAAAACTCTCCAGAAGGTGTGTATAAAAGGAACATACCTCAACATAATAAAGGCCATATACGACAAACACACAGCTAACATCATACTCAAAGGTGAAAAGCTGAAAGTATTTCCTCTAAGATCAAGAACAAGACAAGGATGCCCACTCAAGGTACTTTGAATCAACACAGTATTGGATGTCCTAGTCACAGCAATTGGACAAGCAAAGTAAGATGGTTGGATGGTATCACCGATTCAATGGACATGAATTTGAGCAAACTCTGGGAGAACGTGAAGGACAGGGAAGCCTGGCGTGCTGTAGTCCATGAGGTCACAGAGTTGGACACAACTGAGCAACGGAACAACAGCAACAAACTGGAAAGGAAGAAGTAAGACCGTCACTGTTTGCAGATGACATGATACTATACACAAAATATCCCAGACACCAGCAGAATACTACTAGAGCTCATCAATGAATTTAGGAAAGTTGTAGGATACAAATTAACATACAGAAATCGGTTCTATCTCTATATACCAAAAGTGAATAATGAGAAAGAGGAATTAAGTATATAATCCCATTTTACCACTGCATCAAAATGATCAAAATACCTAGTTATAAACCTCCTTAGGGGTAATATACCTGTATTTGGAAAACCATAAGGCGCTGATGAAAGAAACTGAAGACAACACAAACAGATGGGAAAATATACCATATTCAGGGGCTGGAAGAATTAATACTGTTAAAATGATCATACTACCAAGGAAACCTACAGATTCAATGCAGTCTTTATCAAATACCAAGGGCATTTTTCACAGATCTTTAAAATTTATATGGGAACACAAAAGACCCTAAGCAGCTAAAATATCCTGAGAAAGAAGAACAGATCTAGACAAATCAAGCTCCCTGACTTGGAACTATACTACAAAGCTACAATAATCAAAACTATGGCACTGGCAGAAAACATCAACGGAACAGAATAGAGAGCCTAGAAAGAAACCCACACATTTACAATCAATTAATCTATGACAAAGGAGGCAAGACTATTAAATGGAGGGGGAAAAAAATCTCTTCAATAACTGGTGCTGCAAAAACCAGACAGCTACATGTGAAAAATTGAAATTAGGACATTTTCTAATACTATATACACAAATTAATTCAAGATGGATTAAAGACATAACTATAAGACTGGAAACCATAAAACTCCTAGAGGAAAACATAGGCAGAACACTCTGACAGATATTGTAGCAATATTGTTTTGAACCTGTCTCCTAAAACAAAGGAAATAAAAGCAAAAATAAACAAATGGAAACAAATTAAGCTTAAAAACTTACGTATAGCAAAGGAAACCATCAACAAAATGAAAAGACAACCTATTGAATGGGAGAAAATATTTGCAAATGATATGACCAACTTGTGGTCATATCCAACATATATAATAACTCATACAACTCAACATCAAAAGAAAAAAACCTGATTAAAAACTGGGCAGAAGACCTGAACAGATATTTTTCCCAGAAAGGAAATGCAGATGACCAACAGGCTCAAGATCCTCAACATCACTAATCACCAGGGAAGTACAAATACAAGCTATAATGTGATATCACGACACACAGGTCAGGATGGTTACATCAAAAAGAACACAAGCAACCAATGAGATTGAGGAAGTGGAGAAACGGGGAATCCCCTGTTGAGGGGAAACATAAATTGGTGTAGCCACTGTGGAAAACAGTATGGAAGTATCTCAAAAAAGCTAAAAATAGAACTACCATATGACTCAGCAATTCCACCACTCTTGGATATATATATCTGAAAACAAAAACAACAACAAAAACACTAGTTCAAAAAAATATATGCATCCCAATGTTCATATCAGTATTATATAATTGCCAAGATATGGAAGCAATTTAAGTGTCCATCAACAGATGAACGGATTAAGAGGATGTGGTGTATGTATACAATGGAATACTACTCAGCCATAAAAGAACAAAATTCTGCCATTTGCAAAACATGGATAGACTTGGAGGGTCATTATGCTGAATGAGATGAGTCGGAGAAAGATAAATATTTTGTATGATATCACTTTTACATGGAATCTAAAAAAATAGAACAAGCTAGTAAATCTAACATAAAAGAATCAGACTCACAAATATAGAGAACAAACTAGTGGTTACCAGTGGGGAGAGGGATGGGAGGAAGGGCAAAACAGTGGTAAGGGATTAAGAGGTACAAACTACTGTGTGTAGAATAAATAAGCTACAAGGATATATTGTGTAACACAGGGAATACAGCCATGTTTTAAAGGCATATAGCATTTAAAAACTGTGAATTTCTATATAATACTTATATAATATTGTACATCAGTTATATGTCAATAAAAATACATAAATACTTTCTACTTAAAATAGCCCAAATTTAGCTTCTATTGCTTGCCACCAAGAACTTTGGCATGTTTGATATTTGAGATTCTACTGGTCAATGAATGAACAAATGAAATGATTCTACAGCTGTCTGCAGAATTAGGGGAAAGGTCAGCAACACAGTGTATAGCTGGAGTTGGCTGGAATGCTGGGGGCCATATCATTGACGGTCACCGTTCACTGGCTTCCTTGGTTCTTAGTGTAGTCTTAGCTCATGGCTCCCTCGTTACATTTCTTCTCCAGTAGACAGCCAGACTGATGTGGCTGCTCAGGGCTCCCATGGCTATAGAAGCAGAAGCTACCACATCTTCTTAAAATTTAGGCTCAGAAAGTGGCATAATATCACCATCACTGCCTTCTCTAGGTTAAAGCAAATCACAGGCCTAGCCCAGGCGTACGAGAAGGGGGAAGCACAGAGGGCATGGCTTCCAGAGAAGATACTGGACCTGGAGGCAACTCAGGTCAGGCAAATGGAGTATGTACAAGCAAAGCGCCATGGGACGGAAAGAGCAGAGTGAAGTGTTACGAGAAATCACGACACTTAAAAGCAGAAGAGGTTTTCTTCTTTCCTGGTTTTTGCTGCGCTCCCTACCTTCAAACTACTGACAACAGAAACAGCTGCTACAGTAGTAAAATCTAATAAATTGAAAAATATAGGTGTAAAAAATATTAGTCAATGTTCATATATTAAAAATTGAGAAAAGAAGGTATATCAACTTGAGACAATACAGAGTAGATCTATATATATATATATTATTCTACATTGGTACTTTGTTCCTTTAAAAATACTAAATTAAGGAAACTAATTTGATAAATAGAGCCTATCTTTGACAACATTTCGTTATGATTCTCAGTATAAAGGAGTGAATAGTGTTAATGTTAATTACATCACAGACTAAGTTTTTAACTCACCAAGTATATTTTGATCTTTTTTCCCAGAGGTCTTTCATATAAAAACCAAAGTAGGACATCTATAGAAATTAGAAGAACATCAATATTCCTTTAATTAATAATTCTAACAGGCATTAGGATGTATTTTCTTCTATAATTCCTTGTAAAAGCATCTGTTGCTCCTATAGGAAGTAAAGCATGGTTGTTTTCCAATAAAGTGTAATAGACAAGCTTCTTAAACAAAATATAATCTTTAATATAAGACTATCCACAAGCTCAGTAACATAAAATATTTTCAAATATCTCAGGTATATTCTAAGGACTGCACTTCATTACCTTTGTCACCTGATAAATCCAGACAATAAACATAATTATTTCTACATCCAATAATAAGCATTGATTCCCAGACCACAGGAGAAGAGAAAACTTCTCCAGGAAGTTCATAAACACTTTGCAACTGTCCACTCTTAGATTCCAAGATCCACAGTTTCCCATCAGTAGATGCTGCTGCCAGTGACATTTCACTGGCATGGTTGTGGTTACGGAAAACAAAAGGCGTTGAATACACTCTTGAAGTAGTTTCAAATTTCCACTGGAGGTGACCTTTCATACTACAACAGTAGATAAAGCAGTCATGAGAACCAAAAAATATTTCTTGCTCTGATGCTGAGGTACATGGGGATGAAAAGATTGGTTCATTGGTAGAGAATTGCCAAACCTGAAGGGTGATAAAGGCAAAAATAATTTATTCATCTCATTTCAACAATTCTGTAGATTAAAGCTTTATGAAATTCTTAATAAAATGTGAGAGATGTAGGCTACTGAATGGTAAATATACATAGAGAAAATAATAGCTTTCTCTGAAAAGTAGCACCCTCAGATTAGACCTCTGTCCCAGTGATAAAATCTAACATAAAAAACACCAGTGCCCTTATTACATAAATCACCACTATATAATAATATAAATTCATTTCAAACCTCATCCAAAAGTCATTATTAATATGTTCAGACAATGATTTCTAAGATAAAACTGCACTGAGTTTCCAGTGTATCTTATTAAAACCTGTATCTTACTCTAGTCTCCCGATGTAGGAAGAAGGAGGTAAGTAAGCTGAGAGGAAAAGTTTATGCGCAGTAAGTTGAACTAAAGCTTTAAACAAAGAACTATGAGTTGTGTGTCTACCTTGTAGATATATACTATTTGCTTATTTCAAAGCTACTATAGATTACCCTGTCAGCCAATATTTTAAAACACACAGGAAAAAGAGGCATAAGTCTAAGGTAATGTTCACAAATCCATAGTAGCAGCAAAATAAAAAGAATGGGTATATTCATGATACATGGTGTGTAACCTCAATTTTCTTCCTGACTTGGACAAAATTACTTTAATCTTTCTTTGGCTCATTCAGAGAAGGAAAAAAAAAAATGAGTAAGAACCTTTGCCTCTTCTAACTATTTAGAAATCTAAAGGTGAGAATATATTCAAATTACTTTCTAAATAAAAAATATTAAGTGGACTTAATAAAAGATTTCATCACAGGACTTCGCTGGTGGTACAGTGGATGAGATTCTGCCTGTCAATGCAGGCAACATGGACTCGGATCTCCAATCTGGGAAGAGTCCACATGTTGCACGCAACTAAAGTCCATGCGCCACAACTACTGAGGCCGTTCTGTAAAGCCCTCAAATCACAACTATTGAGCCCCTGGGCTGCAACTACGGAAGCCTGAGTGCCCTAGAGTCTGTGCTCCTGGAGAAGACGCCAGCACTGCAGCGAAGAGCAGTCCCGCTCACCACCACGAGGGAAAGCCTGAACACAGAAAGGAAGACCCAACACAACCAAAAACTTAAAACAACTTTAAAAGTTAGAGAAAAGACTTAAAAAAAAAGGTTTCATCACAAAATAACTGTCACACAGAACAAAAGAAACTGCCAGGGTATGAGGGGCGGAAACAGAATGAAAGGCACCCGGAGCAATCACAGCCATCAACGGGCTAGCTTATGCTGGAGCTGGTACACTCAAGTCCACAGAGTAACCCCTCAAATCAAAAGCACAGAAGTTGTGCCGCAGTCACTTGTGGGTGAAGAAGGAGAGATTAGTATCCTAACGAAAGATCAGGAGCCTACCCTGCTGATCACGAGGCTGACGACGGAAACTCCATACAAAGTCTGTGACAGATTTTGGTTTTCATAGAAAAAGCAGGGGTTTATTTCAATTTTCACAACCTGAACAGAGGTTATAATTAAGTTGGCTAAAAACTGGTTAACATTTTTAACACTGGACAAGAAGGATGGCAAAATTAAAACAATGTTTGGATAGAATCTTTTAAATCTATTACAGCATCATTCAAAATTTTAAAAATCCACAGGCTAACAATTAAAACAGAACTAGCTTTCAACACGATGGGTCAAAAAATGTTGTATAAAATTTTACTTTAGTTGTCACCGACTACTATGCCTTTGAGAAAGATAAGTAAAACAGAACTAGACATTTTTTTACCTGTTCTCCAAAGTGAGTAAAGCAGAGTAAATTTCCATCTACACAGCCAATAAAAATATACTGTAGGCAACACCGTGGAGAAGAAAAGAGTGGCTTTCCACAGGAATGTTTCCAAACTCTGTCCCCAGTGGCCTGGTATGGGCAAAACGTGATTCATAGCATTTAAATCATTCTACTCATCAATTACTTTTATAAAACAAATCCATAAACCTCCAAGAGGTAACATCAGAAAATGCTACAGCAGCATGCTGACTATTGTAAGTGAAGCTTATATATTATAGCTTGATTACAAATGAAGCTAGTGTACATACACAGCTATAAAATTAATCTCATAAATGCTATTTATGAGAACTGAGATAAAAACCTGCAATAAAACCAGGAAACAAATAACTAGCACATAAACTCTCTCCTTAGAATGGACACAAAGTTCTTGATAGAACTGAGAACATTCTGCCAATTTAAAAAATTGATAAAAGATATAACACAGAACTTAGATTTTTCTCAAGGCTCTAGACTTCATGTCAATCATTTTAGTGAATTCTGATCCAGGACTGTGTGGACTACATCTAGTTGAGGTCTACTTTGAATTTTCAGAATTCCAAGCAAAAGTAAAAAACATTAAAGAAAAACAGGTAATAAAATCAGTAAATATTATTGTATGCTTACAGGATTTACAGCCAGTAAAAGTCCTCCCAGTGTAGCAAAATACAAGTGATATGGAATCAGGCTCAAACAAGGAGAAGAAAAAACAGTTCCTCCACATTTCAGCTTCCAAACACACTTCTTTTTCTGTAAATAAGAAAGTAAAATTTAAAAAAGCGCAAAAAATAAAGCAAATTAATTGGTTTCTGAGGGTGATTCACAAAATCAATATATCCTGTCCCTTTTAAAGTTGTGTGTGTCTACCCAGTTAATATAATTTTTATTTTTAGTATAAAAGTAACACATACATACTGTGGAGAATCAAGTTAGTATAAAAAGAAGGCAAAAGGCAATACCCAGAGATTACTACTAACATTTTAGCATTTTTGCCTTGTGATCTTTTTGGCACACACACACACACACACACAGTTTAATATACCTGAGATCATTCTGAATACCATACACTTTGCATATAATTTAGCTCACTTATTCTGTAAAATTTGTTAAATATTACATTAATGGATCATATCCCATATGAACATAAAACATTCTCTCTCTGCCCTATTTGTAACTAATTTCTTGGTAGTATAAACAACTTGGAAATAAGATAGTCTGGTGCTTACATTTGTCCATGTTTCTGATTATTTTGCAACGAGAGATTCCTAGAATTTTACTGAGTCAAAGGATATGAAATTGTTACCTATTCAAATTGTCAAACTGTCTTCCTCAAAAGCTTACCTCCCATCATTCTCATCAGCATTTAATGTTACCCTCTAAGCTAATTTGCTTCTCTATCATTAAAGTTTTAAATTTTCATTCCTTTGATTCTTAAACATACAAAATACTTACATACATTTACTAGTCATTTCTTCTTAAGGGTCCTGTCCATTTATATCCTTTGTTGAGTATTTTTCTATCTGGACCGTTATATTTTTCTTATAGATTTATATTTGCTTTTAATTTCATTTATACTTATGAGTTTTAACTATGTCATATTTGTTTCAAAATTTTTTCCCAACTTAATTTTTTAATTTTATCATTCTTAAATTTTAAAATTTTATGTAATCAGGTTCTTATATAAAATATCTTATTGATATTTTTGTGATTCTCTTCTTTCTATTGTTGATGATAAATTCTAACTTCTTTATATTTCAAAACTCTGAGCAGCAAATCTGTGAAAATTTGGTAAGGAAGTTAAAAATATCTTAAGAGATTAAGGCTGCTAATTAACCCCTTAATCTTCCCAGATCACAAACTTGCAAAATAGTTAATACCTGTTCCCCTAGTCAACACCACCTAATAATTTCAAGCTCTTCTATTTATGCTTATGGTGTAAAGCTGACGAACTGAATTCTTACATATATATCCAAAGCATATGCATGCTGGTCATGAGATCCAATGTAAAGAAGTCCTGTGGTTGGATCCACCGTTGCTGAGCTTTTGACAGCATCCTCAGTAGTAAACATCCAGTATTTTTCTCCACTATTACTTTTCAGAACATAAACTAACCCATCATAACAGCCTGTTGGCAAACAAAATATTAAAGATGAGATTTAGATATGTCACTGGAAAATAATTCTTTGGCTTAAACCATGACAACATATATTCGATGCTCTTCATGTGTACTTAGGCTCTATGTTTGGCTCAGATTTACATTTCAGCAAGACAGAAACGGACAGTAACCACTTATGTAAAAAAACCTTTTCAGTAAGTACACCTTACATTTTCAAGGTACTATGAAGTGCTTCACTGCCAAGAAAACAATGAACATGAGCATGCTGCAGCAGAAAGAGGCCGTGGCAGACCTGGATTCAGATCTTGTCATGGCCATCCTTTGGGCAAATCATCTAGCATTGCTGGGCCTCAGATTATTTTTCTGCTGAATGTGGATACAACTACATCCAGGGTTATCGTGATAATTAGGATAAATGCCCAGTACATAAAAAGTGTTCAATAAATGCTAATATTGGGACTTCCCTGGCAGTCTAGTAGTGGTTAAGATTCTGCGCTTCCAATGCAGGGGGGGGCAGGTTTGCTCCCTGGTTCAGGAAACTGAGATCCTGCATGCCGCGTGGCACAGCCAAAAGAAAAGAAACGCTGGGCTTCCCTGGTGGTCTAGTGGTTAAGAATCTCCTTGCCAATGCAGGAGACACAGGTTCCGTACCGGGTTGAGGAGCATCTCAATACCACAGAGCAGCTAAGCCCATGCGCCACAACTACTGAGCCGGTGTCTCTAGAGCCTGGGAACTGCAACTGGAGAAGACCAAGTGCCCAAGAGCCAGTGCGCCCCAAGAGAAGCCTGCACACCACAATTAAGAGCAGGCCCCGCTCACTGCAACTAGAGAGAGCTGGCGTGCAGCAAGGAAGCCTCAGTGCAGCCAAATAAATAAATAAATCCTTTTTTTAATAAATAAATCTTAAAAAGAAATGTTAAAATTAACAATATGAATATTCACTGCAAGGACTGATGCTGAAGCTCCAATACTCTAGCCACCTGATGTGAAGACCCGACTCACTGGAAAAGACCCTGATCCTGGGAAAGATCGAAGGCAAAAGGAGAAAAGGATAGCAGAGGATGAGATGGTTAGATGGCATCACCAACTTCATGGATGTGAATCTGAGCAAACTCCAAGTGATAGTGAAGGACAGGGGAGCCTGGCATGCTACAGTCCATGGGGGTCACAAAGAGTTGAACACAACTCAGGAACTTAACAACAAATGTTTACTAACTTTTTATCTTATGGAGGATACTACTGTTAGAATTTTATTCCTATTAACTCATGTAATCCTCACAGTGAAGTGTGACTATATGCACATTATATAGAGGACAAAACTGAAGCACAGAGAGTTAAGTTATAGGCAAGTTATGGGCAAAACTACTCACGTAGTAAGTGGCAGAGCAAGGATTTGAATTCAAGAAGTCAAGCTCCAGAGCCTATTGTCTTGACAACTATAGTAGACTGATTTTTCCAAACTGCTGCTGGGATGAGAAGACAGAGCAGGAGTCTCTGACTTGCTGTGGCCAAAAAAACCCCTCCAATTGGAAGTGGGAGTGGTCAAAATCTACAAAGTAAAGGTCACTCAAGTTTCTGGAGGGCATGTAAGTCAGGGGAAGTGAAATCCAAGCATTGGCCCAACACTCTGGGTGGTTCCACCTATGATTATAACCACTGCTGCCCACTTGAGGCCCAATTTCCAGAGTATCTGCTATGCTTTCTTCTGGCAGTTACTGCTCAGAAGGGAAAGGACAGCCTACTTAGTGAAGATGAAGAGAAATGTCTTATATAGTGGACTACACCAGGAACAGCTGGGTAATGAGAAAGTTCTTTCAGTTCGGCTCCAGAAGAAAATGTTTTGTGACCTTGGGTTAGGCAAAGATCTCCTGAATATGACATCAAAAGCAGGATCCATAAAAGAAATTATAAAGTAGACTTCATTGAAATTAAGAACTTCTCCTCAAAAGACACTGTTAAGGGACTTCCCTTATGGTCTAGTGGTTAAGACTTTGGGCTTCCACTGCAGGGGGCATGGTTTTGATCCCTGGTCAGAGAACTAAGATCCTGCAAGCAGGGACAAAAAGCAGATCAGTGGTTGGTGGCAGGGATAGGAGGAATGACTATAAGGTGAAACAGAAATTTTTTGGAACAATGGACTCTTAATTGTGGTAGTGGTTACATGATAGTGTGCATCTGTCAAAATACAGAACTGTATACTACTGAATATAAACCATACATTAGTAAAAAAAAAAAAAAAAAGTACTAAGTGATAGTTACCAACACTAAATTGTATATTTGAAAACTGCTGAGAGTGAATCTTAAAAGTTCCCATCCCAGGAAAAGAAAACGGTAACTATATCAGGTGATGTAGGCTAACTAGACTTATTGTGGTAATTGTTTTGCAATATACACACACATCAAATCATTATATTGTATACCTTAAACTAATAAAACGTCATATGTCAATTACATCTCAATGAATCTGGAAAATTTGTAAAAAAAAAAAAAAAAAGGACTAAGTGACCACCATGCGCCACAAGCTTTGGGTAGACACTTGGGATGCAAACAATAACCTCAATGACCTTTCATGGACGAGGGATTACTCAAATTCATATGTATAACTGAAAGTTTCCTGTAGCGAAATTCACAAAATATAGGTTTTCAATAGGAAAGGATCAAATTTAGATTCAAGTAGATCCTAGCCAGGATAACTTAAGTAGGGAGATATATTCCTAAGTATTTAGACTGAAAAGCTTTGGTAAACAGAGTCCATGAGCACTAAAGTAAAACTTAATGTAGTTTGGGGGAGGGGTAAAAAGAGAGTGATAGTCAAGGAGACATTATACTTGAACCCCCATATCTCTGTAAAGTAAAGTCACTTGCACCTTAAGGAAATGGAGTAGCAGTTCATAGCTAACACTCAATGAGCACTCAGTCCGGCCCTGAAAGTGTTAGTCGCTCAATTTTTTTGCAGTCCCATGGACTATAGCCCGCCAGGCTCCTCTGTCCATGGAATTTTCCAGGCAATACTGGAGTGGGTCAGCATTCCCTTTTCCAGGAGATCTTTCCAACCCAGGGACTGAACCCAGGTCCCGTGCATTACAGGCAGATTCTTTACTGTCTGAGCCACCAGGCATGTACTAAAGGATTCACAAGCAATTATCACATTTAATCCTCTCAGAAGCTCTACGATCATTGTGGTAGTTTTAAAATATATCTACAAGTTCTTTGATACTCTTCCTTTCAAGAGGTGGAGCCAATTCCCCTCCCTTTGAGTGGGGGCCAGACTTAACAATGTGCTTCTAATAACAGAATAAAGCATGAATGATCATTTACAACTTTAAGACACTAAAAGTACTGCATTTTTCCTCACTCACTCTCTTGGGTCACTCAGAGAAAAGCCCATGCGGCAAGAAACTGAAGCTTCCTGCCAAAACTCAGCAAAGAACTGGTCTTGCGTTAGCTGCACTGTGAGTAAGCCATCTTGGAAGCGGATTTCACCAGCTCACAAAGCCTTCACATGGTTGCAGCCACAGGAGAAAGCCTGCGCCAGAACTTCAGCTGCGCTCCTCTAAATTCCTGATCCACACAAACTATGAAATAATGAGTGTTTATTGCTCTAAACCACTGAGTTTGGGAATAATCTGTGACGCAGCACCATGTTTTATTTATTATGACCATACACTCATGAGAAAACTGAAGTTCTAGGGAGTTCCACAACTTGTTGAAGGTCACAGAGCAGGTAATAGCCTTAGAGCTAGGTTCAAACCCAGAAACTCTGACCCAAGGCCCACACTGTGAATCAGCATGTAATTATAATTCTTTGACAGAAACCAAACCCACTATACACAGGTTTTTTAAATTTAACTTGGCCCTACTGGTATTTTCTTATGGTAATTCCATTTAACTCTATAAACCTCAAATGCAGAAACTTACCCACTACAATAAAGTTTCCACACTTAGATACACATGCTGAGGATTCAATGCGGTCTCCTAAAATCTGTTCCCATTTCAATTTTCCAGAGTAAAGGTCAACTGCCATCATTATACGAGAATGGGAGCCAATGTACACAGTTGCAGATGACTTATCAATAGCTGGTATTACAACCAGAGGGGAGGCATCCACACATTTGCCTGTGTCTGACCTCCACCTCACACGAAACTCCATTTTCTCAGCCCTAATCACAGGTGTCTCCTCTTCAGAAACTTCTACAACACAGGATGGATCTTCTGACTTCCCAATAAGAGGTGGAGTATTTAGGCTTTCTCTATTTTGAATGTCAGTCTGTGAAATTAAATCAGAAGGATACGCTGAAGGGCAATGTCCCAACTTAGTTAAATACCTATCAGTCTTCAAAGACAAAATCTGACTCCCTCTGCTCAGTGCAATAAAAGCATTGATCTCATTGTCACAATGTAAAGGCACGACAGATTCCTGATGTAAAGATTTTCCACTGGTTTCCTCTTGAGTAACATCACTGAATTTTCTTTTCATGGCATGATTCTTGCTAAGTGTCAGATCTTTATCTGGAAACACTGTTTGAAGGATGTGATTGTAAATCTCTAAAATAGAACTGCTGAGAATAATTTCCAGAAGCCCAGGTACTGATGTGCCAACAAGGTTTTCAATCTCACTGAGGAGCCGTATGGATTTCAAGGAATCTCCACCACTATTTAAGAAGAGTGACTCATCAGGAATCTTCAAAGCATCTTCTGAGAGACTCAGAACAGACTACAGATTGGAGAAGGGAGAAATACATTGATGTTCAAGGCCTAAAACCAGCACTTACAGTAATATAAGTGACAGTACTTACATTATTGAGATGAACAAAAAACACACAAAATAAATTTTAACATGATTTTCTATATAGTAAAGGAGCCCCTCATCATCCTACCAACAGTGTGACAAGCCTACCCTAGGACTGCAAATTATACTTCCCTTTAGAGCAGTTTTTCTACCCATACAATAGGAAATCAAATTATAAAAACATCTGATTTACTAATTATAAAACCCACAATATATATATAAAACCCATAATAATATCTGATATTTCTATAATATAGGGATAGTTATTTTCATTAACTTCACATATATGTATATCAGAATTATTTTCCATGAATCTAAAAATGAAGTGGGTAATATTTTTATTTAGATATCCTCTATTTTTCAGATAAGACTATACAAATACATCTTTCTTTTAGAAAACTGAAAACATCTGATTTACTAATTATAAAACCCACAATATATATATAAAACCCATAATAATATCTGATATTTCTATAATATAGGGATAGTTATTTTCATTAACTTCACATATATATATCAGAATTATTTTCCATGAATCTAAAAATGAAGTGGGTAATATTTTTATTTAGATATCCTCTATTTTTCAGATAAGACTATACAAATACATCTTTCTTTTAGAAAACTGAAAACATCTGATTTACTAATTATAAAACCCACAATATATATATAAAACCCATAATAATATCTGATATTTCTATAATATAGGGATAGTTATTTTCATTAACTTCACATATATATATCAGAATTATTTTCCACGAATCTAAAAATGAAGTGGGTAATATTTTTATTTAGATATCCTCTATTTTTTAGATAAGACTATACAAATACATCTTTCTTTTAGAAAACTCCATATTTTAAGAAAAATTATACTGACCTATAAATCAAGGTAAATATATATATTTCAAAAAAAGTGTTTGATTGTTTATATATGTGTGTGTGTGTGTGTGTGTGTGTGTGTGTGTGTATAAATAATATAAATTCCCTTAAGCAGAAACATACACATCATTGAAACTCATGGAATAATGATGTTAAAGCCTTTATACCACAGGCTGTGGCACAGCAAGACTGGGCTATTTTCTCTACTTGGACAAGTATAACTGTACTCAACTACCTTCTCAGGGAAAACTTACGTCAAGAGAAGTTTTGTCTACTTGTGCCTTTTATGACTACTACCTAACTTCCGATAAATCTCTATACAGGGAGCTTAATCTAATCTTGCATTACAGAACCTAACTTTTATTTTAATACAAAGTGAATAAACAAAGCTATGCTACTTAACATCTGGACAGCAGTTAACATTCTTAGAAGATTTTATCAGACTTATTAGGATGCTACATTCCCCGAAGATATACAATGACTTCTTTATAACAACAAATTTGTATCTTAAAAGTTGTACCTTCCACAAATGGTGTAATTTTTCCCAAAGTTCCTCTTTTCCATTGAGCTTACACTCAGACTTCAAGTTTATGTAGTTTAAATATATTTTATTTAACTCAGAAACATCAACTTTGCCTTAATATAAAAGAAAAAAAAAACTTTTAAATTTCAGCTTGAACCCTTCATATCTTCATTAGTCACAACAGACACATTTTTCATTGTTAAGGTTAGAAATCCTATAGAATAGTTTGTCATAGATAATCAATAATAAAGAAAGCAGCCTCATGCTACCCAGAATGTAGTATCAGATAAGAAGAAAGGAGGGGCTAATGTTCATCTCATTTAAAGAGTTAAAGAAATAGTACTATTTACTAAGCAATTACCACATCTTGAAATAAATATTAAAGATAGAATTGGGAAAGTAATAGAATTTGGTGATTTAGAATACATGTTTTGAAGTCAAACAGTTCTCAATAGAATTTCAACTCTAACTAGCAATGTCATCTGGGGAAAATTACTTAACCTCTTAAGCCTTATTTTTCACATCAGAAAATGGGAATAATACCACCTACTCACAGGATTTTCTGAGATAAAATGAATTACTTTTACAAAGTATTTAATAGAGGGTCTACCATAATATATATTAGTATTACTTATAACAATAAGGATTTAAGTGGTCTTTAAACTAGTTATGAACACAATTACAATCATTTGGCATTGAAACAAAGCAGCTTCAAATTATTTTACCATGAGATGTAAATGGCAGAGAATTAATTAACACAAGCTCATCTGGGACTGCATGACTTGGAAGATGTTTCTGCAGTTCTTCAAAGATGTAATCCTTTACTAAATCATTTTTAGTCACCATGAACAAAATCAATTTTTCCTGGTTATACCATGTAACTGCACAAGACTCCACTTGTTGAAGACCTTCAGCAACCTATGAGAGAGATTATCCAAATCTGCCAATGAGGACATTTAAAAATAAACTTCCTAAATGCTCTGAAATCAACAGTCAAATTAAATTCTGGAATTCCCTAGAGATTTTTTAAAAATTGTTTCCTATTATCACTATCACCAGCACACAGGGTTCTTAATGTTTTCCAAAAACAATAGCTCCCAGAGCAAAATAAATTTACTTTCAGTTATAAAAATCCATTTTGTCACTTATTTAAAAACAAAACTCTCTTCAACGTGACAGTAAAGTATACAATGAATTATCCATGTCTTCTACTGTAATTCATCATTAATACAAAAGTCTGAGGTCTAAATAATACTGATAGAGAACCCTGGCAAAGCAAATTAGTTATGGCTGCCTCTAATACCTGTGTATGTTAATAGATATTTAATATTTAAACATTTCTACCTGTTGTACAAGTTCTAGGTTAAGACGTTTGCCATGACGTTTGATCTGACTGTCCTTTCGTCCCAAGAAAAATATCTCTCCATCTTTTATAGTCACAAAGTCTCCTGTGGCTCTCATTGTGCCAAGTGGGACCGTCATTTCGCCATCGAGAAAACATACTCTATTTCTGCCACCTTCACAAGATATAAACACCAATGTAATAAAAATATTTAGGGAAAATTAAAACCATGAAATCAGAACATTTTCAAAAGCTCACTTACTAAGTTTAAAAGTTTTAATATATATATATAAAATTGCGGACTCACTTTTAAATGTTATCAGATAAAATTACATACAATAACAACCTTAGTAGAATAAGCAAAGTGATCAAATTATTTCTAAAAATATATATGTGATTAAGAACATTTTAAAAATAATTTTAAAATTTTAAATATTCTAATTAAAATTCAGGCTATAAAAGAAATACAAAGCAAGTTACAGTTCCTAAATTGCTTTTCTATCTTCCCTTAGAGTATTAGGCACAGTTATCTAAAATAATCATGTAACTGATTAAATGTTTCATTGACTGTGAGGATGAGATTAAAAATTACCATCACTGAAAAGAATACTAGACTTAAGAAAAACTGAGGAAAGAATAAAATTAACACAGACTTTTTTTCTTGGAAAAAAAAAATCATTCCCAATCAACAAATGTAAAACCACCTAAAAATACTTGGCCATTGCCTTCTTGAATTGTGACACCATTAGTATCTCTGACTTCAACTACTGTTCCAAGCAGTGGAAATCCCAGTTGTACAGGCAATTCACATCTATGAAAACACAACAACCCAAACCAAATTTTAAAATTTTCACTTGAATAGAATATTCACCAATGTATTTAAATCACACTGTACCAAATGAAGAAAAAAAAGTTTCTGTTATAATTCAAAGACTGCCAAGTGGAAAAGGTTAGGTGTAAAAGTTATCTGTTTAGTTATAAAAAGCTTTAGCAGAATCTGTAGTATCAGTTTTCTGAATTCCCAGCATAGAATTCTAGATAAAACAGTGGTGCTAAAATAATGACCCCAGTGCCTATCAAGAACACTATTTGTGTTAAGATACTGGAAAAATACCCTCTCTCTACTCTTTGTAGTAACTGAAACTCATACTTCAAAGTAGAGTTAAGAATCTTCTCTGGAATCCTGTAGAAAGTCGCCCAACTTGATACCTCTGTGATGCCATAAATATTAAATATTTGTGTTTTATTGCCTACTCCTCTCCAGCTTTTGAGAACAGTTAATGATGGAAATGCTTCACCACCAAGGGCCAATATGCGAAGAGAAGTACTGGTGGATAAAACAGTTGACTTGATGAGATGAGATCCAAATCTTCTAAGCAATGTTGGCGTTGCCTGTAAATACATCAAAAATAAACTATTTTTTCCCCTTCACTTCTTTAAAAAAAGAATTGTAGTAATTAGTTCAAAGTTTAACATTAGGAGTTCACATGGAAATTAAGGCTATGTTTACTAAATGGCAAATCGTATTTGGAAAACTACTGAAGCACATTACCTTTTTAATGTGGATATAAATTTTGCTTTAGTAAAAAACTTAAGCACAGTATTGTTTCATTATGCAATTTATAGACAAAAAGGTTTAAAGATAAAAACAACAAAATCTATAAAACAATTTACATTTCCTCTTTCATTATTTCTATGTAGAAAAAGTATATAAAGTGTTTTTAAAATGTGCTTAAGCAGCACAGTGAGTAAAGACCTTAAAAAAGAACTTTATTAAGATAATACTGACATATAAATTATACATGTTTAACGTGTACAAATTTTGAGATATATTGTTGGTGAAACCGTCACCACAATCCAGATAACGAAAATATCCTTCAGCCCTAAAATTACCTATGTACCATTATAATTCTACCCTCCAACTAGACCCCTCCTCCAGTCAGCTGCTGATCTATTTTTTGTCACTTATGGTCAGCTGTCATTTTTTAGAATTTTATAAAATGGAATCATACAACAAGTATTATTATAAGCTGGCTCCTTTCATTCTACATTGAGTGAAAATGCCTTGTGATTCATGATACATGTATCAATAGTTCATTCTTTTTCGTCTCAGTCTACTCAGGGTGCTATGACAAAATACGGGAGACTGGGCAGGATATAAACAACAGATATGACCCGCTGACTTGTCCTACACATGCAGATCTGGACTATGTAAACTACCAACATGTCACTTCAATGTATAACTTTCCGTCTCAAAAATGTATGTAACTGTGCTTTGACTTCTAACAGGCAGAATAGTCCTCAGATCTTTCTGAAAAACTGTCTCCTGGCCTACAATCCTCACGTTGGCTCAAATAAAATTCTCTATTCCTTTCTTAGATTGACTAATTTTCCATCAACACATTTTACATTTCCTGAGACTTGTTTCATGACCTAGCATACACTCTATCCTAGGAAATGTTAAATTTACTTGAAAAGAATGTGTACTCTGAATTTGGTGGATAGTGCTCTGCATATGGAATTTGGTTGAGAACGTTCAAGTCTTCTTTAAAATATGTGCACTGATTTCTGTCTAGTTTTTCATTTAATTACCGAAAATAGGGTATTCAAATTTCAAACCATTGAGTCAATTTGTTTTTCCTTTTAGTTCTGTCCATTTTTGCTTCATGTAGTTGGAACCTCTAATTTTAGGCAAATACCATCTTGTTTATATAACAATGTACTTCTTGATGTACTGACCATTTTTTATTGTTATGAAATGCTTTGTTGTGGATTTTTTGTTTGCTTATTTGTTTGTAACTTGCCAGGCTAAATGTGAATTCTGTCTCCCTTGTGATATGTGGCCACTAGTGTTGCGGCTTAGTTGACTTTTAAAATACATATTCAGGAATTCCCTGGAGGTCCTGTGGTTTCATTGCTGAGGCCCAGATTCAATCCCTGTGGGGGAAACTAAGATTCCACAAACTGTGCAGTACAGCCAAAAAATAAATAATAAAATACATATTCTATTTTCAAGTCTTACTTCCTTAGGGTCACCTTGTGTCTATATAGCTCAGAAGTCAACCAATGATTAGACAGATTGTCTATACAGATGAACCTGGGAATGGACTGATGTTGTTACTCAGTCACAAAGTTGTGTCCGACCAAGTTGTGTCCAACTCTTTGTGAACTGCGGAAAGCCAGGCTTCCCCGTCCCTCACCATCTCCAGGAGTTTTCCCAAGTTCAAGTCCATTGAGTCAGTTACGCCATCCAACCATCTCATCCTCTGTCGCCCCCTTCTCCACTTGCCCTCAATCTGTACCAGCATCAGGGTCTTTTCCAACGAGTTGGCTCTTCACATCAGGTGGCCAAAGTATTGGAACTTCCAGATTCAGCATCGGTCCTTTCAATGAGTATTCAAAGTTGATTTCCATTAGGATTGACTGATTTGATCTCCTTGCTGTCCAACAGACTCTCAGGAGTCTTCTCCAGCATCACAGTGCAAAAGCATCAATTCCTTGGCACTGTGCCTTCTTTATTCAAAACTAAGTCATTTTTAAGTTTAATCCAGCCTGTATTTTCCACAGGCCTTTTTGTATCTCTTATGTGCATGCATGAAGCCTCGGTGTCAGCCAGCAATGTGCTTGCCCTCCTCACCACTGAAACTTCAGGCCACAGACTCCCATTTCTACTGCAAAACTCAACAGTTTTTAAAAACATAACCACTTTGCAGATAGTTGTATGTCTATAGTTGATTTCCAAGTGTGGAAATGGCTATTTTTGTCAATTTTGTCGAGCTTTATAGTTGCTTTTTGGGGAGAAGATTTGCCAGTCTCCTCACTTGGCCATTGGTCACAGGTTCCATATAAGTATTTTTAAATGGTTTCTTTCAATAAAAGCTAAAAGGACAACCTGAATTTTAATTCAGGGAGGTTATTTAAGGTTATGGCATGTCAAAATATTTAAGTAGTAGCTTGACCCTACACCCCAGCATGTAATTATTGTTAAGTCAAGTTCTTAATTGTCCCACCAAAGTCTTATCACAAGGAAAACCTCCTGTCAAAAGGATGGCTGAGGGCTTCCCTGGTGGCTCATGACCCGGGAATATCCTACACGCCACAAGGCAACTAGGCCCATGCCCACAACTCGGGCCTGTGTTCTACAGTCTGGGAGCCGCAACTCCCGAGCCCGCATCCCCTACAGCCCATGCTCTGCAACGAGAGAAGCCACTGCAGTGAGAAGCCCGTGCACTGCAGCTAGAGAAAAGTCTGGCAGCAATGAAGACTCAGAACAGCCAAAAATAAAAATGATGGCCAAATGGTTCTGTTCTCCACTTTCAATAAGGTGAATCTGAAATATTCTGGTCTAATTTCTAGTGTTAAGTATAACGTCAACTTTGAACTCTATAAATGAATGCACAACTATCAATGTTCAGCAAGGTAAAGCACAGTAACACTTTTCAGATATTCATATAAACTGAAATTATGAATTTAGTGGCACAATACAACTCAATATCCTTTGCAACCAATTGTCATAGGCATAGGAAAACAGGACTTAGCAAATGACAGGGGGGAAAAAGCAATTAGAAAATGTTACAGTTTCTTCTAAATTGTCTAAGTAGAAATTCACATAAAAATGAAAAACACATAGTGACAATTCCGTAGCTAGAAACCTAAGATTCTGCTCTAACTAAAATGTTTCACTTTTAAAAGGCATCAAATTGAAATAATGTAACACTGTTATCTAGAGTATGCAAAAAATGCCCAAATATACTGTAGGTTTGTGAGAAACCAAATATTGAGCCTTCATAAGAGAAAACTCTTTACTCCTGAAATAAAGAGGTTCTTAATTTCCTCAAACACTTAGTCCATCTCACTTTGGGGCCTTTCTCCCGCACAATAATTCAAGATATTGTATTTTTTTTTCATTTTTAAAACTTTAATAGCATATATTCTCTTTGAAAGCTTTTAAGACCCTTGCTTAGTATCCAATTAGATTTGGACAAGGTTATTAGTAAATAAAATCTGTGCAAGGAACCCTTACAAAGTCAAAAGTCATCTGCTAATAATATTTCTAGTAAGTATATACTGTGAGTTATATCAAATCACAAGGACATTATATGTGAAAACTGCTGTATTTTGGGAACAGAGTTAGTAAGTATATATCCATTTCTCAGAAGGATCTGTGATCCCAAAAAGGTTAAAAACCAGTGCTAAAGTAAATTTATCTGAGATTGTGCCAAAACATTAAGTAAGGGGATCAGATTTAAAGAGGCATAACATACTGACGACAAGCAAGGGAAGTTTCCTTTCTCTAAGTAACTATCACTCAAATCTATTAAGGAACTTATTATATTTTCCCTGAAAAATTATGCTCCTTGAATTTTATAGGAAAATAAAAGCTATATTAAAATCTTGCCCAGGTTCACAGAATAATTCACTAACAGATGAGAAAATTTATATCAGTGATACCCAGCAAGTCACATTGCTATAATGATTTCATTTATGTATCTACATCTATACCTATATATATATGATTTTTTTTAATAGGATGAAAAACACATTGCCCAAAAAGAAAGTCAGCATCAAATTTTGTCTCTGGGGAAGAAATTTAATGTCCTCTCAAGTCTCATTTTTAAAAATTTTGATTTATCATGATCTGCATATAATTCTATTAATTAACCACTTAACAATGAAATATCTTAAGGCTAGTGTACCAGTCACATACTTTCAGATGTATTTTTAAAATCTTTTAAAATGCCAAATTTAAAAAATATTTGTTTTTTTAGGTTAATATAAATATATTGAGGTAAAAATCAGAAAATCTAAATTTCTAAGTCAATTATAATTTAACTTACTTAAACCAATTTTTAGTGGGAAAAAAAATAAATTCAAAGCTTTAAGAAAGGAGAGGCGTATCTCAACAGGTTTGAGTAAAAGTTGAGTTCCTTTAGTTATTATAATATGTACAAATTGCACAGTAAAAGAATTTTCTATTAAATAAACGGAACTGATTTTTTTTCATTCTCAAACAAAAAGTGACATCATCAGGTGACAGCCCTTGATAATCTAACTAGATTACCATGAATCCACCGTAAAGAGCTATAGATACAAAATATATTCTAACACACAATATTGAACAATGAAAGACAAAACATTTTATTTGCTCATAAAATGTACCTGTAAAATAGTCACTCTGTGACGGGAAAACAGAACAGCAGCTAGTTTTGACGGGACCACTTTGACAGAAGTTGGCACAATAAGCAAAGAGGCTCCACTTGACAAAGCAACAAATATTTCCACCACAGAAGGGTCAAAGGTCAGAGGTGAAGCCAGAAACAAAACATCTTCATGAGTGACTTCAAAAAGCACCCTAAGGCAAGACAGAATGTAATTACGAGAAATGCCTAACATTTAGTAAACATACATCCTAAAAAAGTTTTTATGATCCTTAAGTTTCCAGATACTGGCCAGATTTATTTTTCTCTCTTAAACAAAATGGTGTTATTAATTCTAGAACTCTTCTTTATAAATGTAAGGGTTAAAAGCCATTTTAAGCCATATCTACTTTTTACCATGACATATTTTATGCACTTAGGCACCACTTGAAGAGATTTTGTAGATATGATTAAGGTTCCTAATCATCTGACTTTAATCAAAAAGGAGGTTATCCTGGATTGGCTGGCTTTTCTCAGTCGGAAGGCCTGTAAGAGAGTGTTTAGGGGACTCTGCTAGAAGTCCAGTAGTTAAGACTTTGTGCTCCCAATGCAGAGGACGTGAGTTCAATCCCTGGTCAGGGAACTAAGATCCTGCATGCCACAAGGCATGGGCAAAAAAAGAGAGAGAGAGAGAGTGTGTTCAGGCCTTCTCTGAAAAAGAGACTCCATGGAGCAGCGGGGTCAGCAATTACTCTCCCCCCCTGGATTCTCTTTCCTGGCTTGCCTGTGGACAAGCACGTGCCCACTGGGTTCAGCCTATTCACAGTCACCCTTTCTAACTGTCTCCCCAACGGACTTGAGTCTTGACAGCCAGCCTCTACAGGTATAAGTAAACTCCTTGTAAAAGATCCCTGACAAATCCTCCTGGTTCTGCTTTTCTGGGAGAATCTTGACTTCCTCCACACCGCATCTTCAGTGATGATCAATAGAGGCCTCTGACTCCCTTTTCTCATTATTTGGCACTTTTTCTCAGTATCTCAACAAAGAGCAGAACAAAATATATGCAGTAAAGCTATTACTGAGCATGGATGGTCAGTGATGAGATGAAGACACTGCTTGAACTTAAAGACAAAAAACTGGCAATTCTCTGGCAGTCCAGAGGTTAGGACTCAGTGCTTCCACTGCTGTGGTTGGGCTCAATCCCTGGATGGGGAACTAAAATCCTGTAAGTCACTTGGCACAGCCAAGAAAAAAAATTAGCAACAAAAAACTCACTCTATCTAGAATTAGGAATTACCTTAACTTCAAAATATCTTAAAGTATGGTATTGTGGGGACCAACTTGGACCCCCAGAGTTGGTATAAAAATTATTTCAAGCTGAAGACATTTTGGATTCAACAGATGCAGAAGGAAGCCTTCTTGGAACTTTCCTTATCTGACTGACAGCAGAAACCTCTGGGGAATGAATGAGACTGCCATAAACTCCATCTTCAGGGTGACTTTTACTCCCAGAAAGTGCACCAAGAGTAAACCTACCATAAACCCCCTCTACCCTCTACAAGGGACTTTTATGATGATGAAAACTATTCTCACGCGCAGAGGTCAACATTACCATAGTTTATCTCCTCCTGTCTTTCCTAAAGAAACCTATTTGTGTTTCCCATAGAAGCCTTTTCTTCCCCTCCCTTCCCCCTACTGTTATGTAGATAAGCTCCAATTTTAACCATTTCTAAAGAAGATGTATATCCACCCAATACTTTAAATATCATCTCTTCCTATCTCATAGTATCTTCCTCCTTTACCATATTTCTTCTATTTGATTATCCAAACCAATCCTCGCCACCAATTCTTTATGTCCAGCCTACAGCTCTCCCATCTAAAAGCAAAGGAAAAAAAAAACACATCTTCCCATAACTCTTTCATTTCTATTAAAACTAGTTTCCAGAAAATAACACCTTATGTTTGCTGTTTCCATATCTTTATCCCTCATTTTCTTATCTCCAGCCTGTACAGTCTTCAGCTCTGGGCATTAGAAGCAAAAAGTCATTAAAGACCAGAAAGGTCAATTACAGCGGACACCTCTGCAGCATTTAACCATTGCTTCCTTTTAGATCTGTGCATAGGATACGGCAGCCACTAGACACCTGTGCCTACTGAGCACTAAGAATGTAGCTGCTCCATACAGAGACGTGTAAAGTGTAAAATATACTCTAGAGCTTGAAAATAACTAGTGTACAAAAAACAATGTAAAATACCTCACAAATAATTTTTACACTGATTACATATTAAAATGATAATATTTGGGGTATATTGAATAATATTGTTAAAATTAATTTCACTTTTTACTTTTTAAATGCGGTTACTAAAAACTTTTTAATTACATAAGACTCACAATGACATAAAATTACATATGTGTCTCATGAGGTTTCTCGTTCTACATCTGTTTCCTCCTTCGATTTCCTAAGACTGCTTCTCTCTGTCTGGTTCCCTTCCCCCTCTATTTTCTTCTTTCTTCAAAAGTTGAGAATCTCAACTTTACAGAGATTACTCATCTCCCAGCCGTAACAGTAAAACCAACTCCACAATGCTACAGGAGTAAACTTAATGAAATGCAAGCTTTTTAATGGTTCCTTATTACCTTTTGGATTAAGTTCAAACTTCTCCAACAGAGGCTATCAGGCTCCTGTCCCCGAGGTCATAAGTCTCCTACTCTTCAGCTCAGACCCAATGCACTCTAGCAAGCCAAACTCCTCCTTTCTCCCATACCTCTGCCAGTACCTCTGCTAGGAATGTTTCCTCTCTTCTTATTAATAATTAAGAAGCAAATTTTCCAAACATATCACTTGCTATTTGACTCCAGGTCTGGATCAAACAGGTGCAGCCCTACTCTGCAGAGAACTGAAGTTCAGATGTAACTGAAACAAGAGACCCAGATTACTTAGGACTGTCAATAGGAACAAGAGTTATAAAGAACAGACAGTTCAAAATTCATTTTTCCCTTTAAATTACAATTTCTGAAGAAGGATTCTAAGAACAGAACTTACCGAAAATGCTGGATGTTTGGCACTATACACGCATGAGGGACTCTGACAATCTTAGGTACCCCTGTCGTGCCTGACGTGTGGAGGACATAGGCCAAGCAGTGCTTCAGCCTCACATCCACATGCTCTTCTGACTTTTCTTCACTGCTGCTCTCAGAACTCATACTTGCTGTCATTTTTCCTTTTTCAAATTTCTCTTTTCTATCATTTAGCACCAGGCTCAGCTCGACATTTTTCCAGTGAAGTCTGAAGAGTATTAGGTCATTATGTTCTACTGTAAGCGTATCATAGTTCAATAATGCTTCATAGGAAGACTTGAATTTCTGTATTAAATGGGGAACAAAGTTTATTATTATATAGTTTAGTATTCTATAGAATACTGAATATTCATTTACTGATTTAGCACGGCCTTTTTTTTTTAAGTACAACAGACCTTTGAACATGGGTTTGAACTGCACTGGTCCACTTATCTGAGTTTTTTTCAGTAAAAACGTACTACTCCATCTGAGTTAGATGAATCTGGGGATGTGGAATTACAACTGTAAAGTTATAGGCAGATTTTCCAATGAACGGGATTCAGCACCCCAATCCCCAACTTGTTCAAGGGTCAATTGCACTTGCACTTTATCCAGGAATAAAAAGAAAAATGAGAAATCTCCAAGAGTAAAGTGCTATCCTTACTTTAAAACTCACCTTTAACATAGAGACATAAAAGCACACAACTGCACTGCAATGTGATGTGTTAACGAAATATGCTTCCAATGTGAGTGAAAACAGAGAAGGCCGAACTTAACTTGCCTGGAAGGTCAAAGATTGATTCTTCATATGTAATGTCTGTGTTATAAGTAGCTATTCTCAAAATAAAGAAAAGGGGTATTTAGACAATCAATAAACAGTATCTGACCTGACAATGTTGGTGTTAGAACAGTAAGCATTCCAATAAGCTGCAGAATTGGGGGAGAGAGAGAAGATGAGTAGTGCTGTTGACCAGAGATGAGTTGTTAATCCTTAATAACTATATCGTCAAAACCAAGGAGTTTAGATCTTAATCTGTGATAGGATCCAACTGAAAGTGGCAATAGCATAGACTAGACTTTGCTTGTCAAGAAGAGAATGATATGCAATTCTTTAAGTGAGTGCCTTTAATGAGCCTTCCATAACAATTCAGATATGCTTACTCCTTGGAAGGAAAGTTATGACCAACCTAGACAGCACATTAAAAAGCAGAGACATTACTTTGCCAACAAAGGTCCGTCTGGTCAATACAATGGTTTTTCCAGTTGTCATGTATGGATGTGAGAGTTGGACTCTAAAGAAAGCTGAGAGCCGAAGAATTGATGCTTTTGAACTATGGTGTTGGAGAAGACTCTTGAGAGTCCCTTGGACTGCAAGGAGATCCAACCAGTCCATCCTAGAGGAAATCAGTCCTGGGTGTTCATTGGAAGGACTGATGCTGAAGCTGAAATTCCAATACTTTGGCCACCTGATACGAAGAGCTGACTCATTTGAAAAGACCCTGATGCTGAGAAAGATTGAGGGCAGGAGGAGAAGGGGACGACGGAGGATGAGATGGTTGGATGGCATCACCGACTCAACAGACAATAGTTTGGGTAAACTCCGGGAGTTAGTGATGGACAGGGAGGCCTGGTGTGCTGCAGTTCATGGGGTCGCAGAGTCGGACACAACTGAGCGACTGAACTGAACTGAACTGATTATCAGCCTGAAGAGTCTGTTGCAGCAGAAATGAATGGAAAGGGCCTATGAACAAAGAATCAACAGAGCTTGGTGACTTTCTGGACAGGGAGTGAGCTTAAGATTGCTGAATTTCTGGCTCAGTTATTTGGTAGATGGAAACAGATTAAAACAGAAGTTTCCCTTGAGTATATCTTTTTAGGTTGATAAATAGCAGCTTAATGAAGTATAACAAGTTTTTACAATAAAGAAATTAATACAAATGAGAGGAACAGGTCACAACTCAGGATCCAGCAGTGTTTTCTGTTTGTACTTGTTTTGTGTTTATTAGGTAGAGTGTAGGATGTTCTATAATGTAAAAAAAAAAAAAAAAATTAAGGCCCACATATTCTTAGGACCAAGCTCAAACACTGTTCTCCATTAAAACTGTCCTGTCTCTACTAGGTTATGTATACTTCGCTTAGGGTGATATTACACTATGTAGACCTTGGAAGTACTAATCTTTTCTCTCCAACTATATAAGCAACTGCCAGGTAAGAATCCTGTCTTAAGTTACTTTCACATACTAATATCCTCCCAAACACCCTGTTCTAGTGCAAGCTTTCTCAATCTCAACATTACTGACATTTTGGACCAGATGAACCTTTGTTGGGGTTGTACACTGTCAGACTTTGAGCAGAATCCCTGACCTCTACCCATTAGATGCTAGTACCATCCCCTTTCCATCATGATCATAAAAAATATCTCGACATGCCAGAATGTTTCCTGGCGTGTAAAATCACGGCCAGCTGAGAACTACCACTCTAGGAAATCCTGGGCATACAGTAGATGCTCAATAAATACTTCTGACTGCTCTTGTGTTAAGTGACAGAAGAACACTCACACCATCATGAAAATTATGGAAAAGGAAGCAAGGTACTTTTTATGGGGTTTGCTATGTATCCAACTCCTTCCTATATGCAGTTATAAAGACTAGGTTGATATTGACAATTAATTCTTCCACCCAACCACCCCATCTACAAAACTTTCACCAAGGCTGTTTAAAAAACTGAACCTCACATTCTCATTTTAGTTCCACTTGTGTGTGCATGTGTGCTCAGTTCCTTCTGTCATGTCCGACTTTTTGCGACCCTATGGACTGTAGCTCCTCTGTCCATGGAACTCTCCAGGCAAGAATACAGGAGAGGGTAGCCATTTCCTTCTCCAGAGGAATCGTCCCGACCCAGGGATGGAACCTGAGTCTCCTGCACTGCAGGTAGATTCTTTCCCGCTGAGCCACCAGGGAAGCCCTTCAGTTCAGTTCAGTTCAGTCGCTCAGTCGTGTCCGACTCTTTGCAAGCCCATGAATCGCAGCACGCCAGGCCTCCCTGTCCATCACAAACTCCCGGAGTTTACTCAAACTCATGCCCATCGAGTCAGTGATGCCATCCAGCCATCTCATCCTCTGTCGTCCCCTTCTCTTCCTGCCCCCAATCCCTCCCAGCATCAGGGTCTTTTCCAACGAGTCAACTCTTCGCACGAGGTGACCAAAGTACTGGACTTTCAGCTTCAGCATCAGCCGTTCCAATGAACACCCGGGACTGATCTCCTTTAGGATGGACTGGTTGGATCTCCTTGCAGTCCAAGGGACTCTCAAGAGTCTTCTCCAACACCACAGTTCAAAAGCATCAATTTTTTGGCGCTCAGCTTTCTTCACAGTCCAACTCTCACATCTATATATGACTACTGGAAAAACCATCGTATTGACCAGACGGACCTTTGTTGGCAAAGTAATGTCTCTGCTTTTTAATGTGCTGTCTAGGTTGGTCATAACTTTCCTTCCAAGGAGTAAGTATCTTTTAATTTCATGGCTGCAGTAAGGGAAGCCCTTAGTTTTGCTTAAAACAAATAACCAATTTGAGGAACAGAAAACTGTGGTCAGACCACCATACATGTATATTCAGAAGATATTTATTTACCAAATTAGTACTCATTGTCTCTTTCTGGAGGCCCTATTCTAATACCTATTATTCCATAGGAAGCCCCCCATCTACCTGAAGCTCTTGAATTGTCTTACTGATGTATGTTACAGATACAATGCATATATATACAAATAGGTGAAAGGCATTTAAGTTACTCTCAAATATAAAATGATTAATATAGGAAATGGTAATAATAGGCTAAAGTGAACATATTTTCTGTAATTTTTTTCCATGGTAAAATAGTATTTTATAAACAATAAATGAAGAAATAATAATGAAACATGGGCTGCCCCTTGCTTAACATATAATACCAATTTTGCACCTAAGGCAGTGTTTCTTGACTAGAAGTGACTCTGGTTGGCAGTCACTTAAAAATTTTAAAAATAATATATTTAGTTTTCCAGAAAGGTCTGGCCTAAGTGCCAATCTCTTTCTCAAAATCTAAGCTTGGATACAGTTCTTTAATGTTGCTGACTACTGTAAGTTGGCATAAAGATACAAAGATAAAAGTATCAAGTGTTGGGACTTCCCTGGCAGGACAGGGGTGAGACTCCATGCTTCCAGTGCAGGAGGTATGGGTTTAACCTCTGGTCAGGGAACTAAGATCCCACATGCCACATGGCCAAAAAAAAATATCAAGTATTATAAAAGTTTCCTTTGGAAACTTTGGAAACAAAGTAAATTCAAGGCAATGCACAATTCATTATTGTGAGGGCAGAAGATATGTTCATGTCATTGAGCACTGGTTCTCAAAGGAGCATGGAGGGTGGAGGGTACCTCCAGGAGACATTTGGCAAAGTCGAAGAAAAGTCTGGTTGTTACAATTGAGGGGTGCTACCGACACCTGTTAGGTGAGGCCATGGGGTTACTAAACATCTTATAATGCAAAGGACTCTACTCACAACAAACAATTACCCAACCCAAAACGTCAACAGTGCTCAGACTGAGAAGCTTTGCTGAGTTAGTGAATTTAGAAATCAAGATGGGGATGGGACTCCTTTCAATTGAAAAGTAAATAAAACACATTAAAAGAAAAACTTAAATAGCCACACTTACACTTATATGCGCTTTTTCAACAAGGATATACTTCAGATTACATTTTTTCATAAAATGAATTGATAATGCTGGCGGTGAATCTGGATCAACAGGCGCATAAGCAGCAGGGACTTGGAGAATTCTAAAGAAACAAAGGACAGAGTCAGCACAGGATATCTGTTGAAAATAATCTTACTTTAAGATTCCAAATTTTCAGTTCTAAAAAAATCTTACCCTAAAATCCAAGAGGGTAAGTTTATTGTAGGATGGCAGTAGAGACCAATTTCCCGAATGCCTTGAAAGTCACAGTGTAACTGCAGAAAATTCGATAATGCTGAAGCAGCGTTAATCACAGTCTTGTAGGTATAGTAAACTGGAGGCTGGTTGTTACATTCATCAAAACACACAGCTATTTCATCTGAATAAAGGGAGGCAGCCCGATGCACCAATTCCTGAAGAGTCATTTCATTGAAGCTTATCTGAACATCACTGGTAGCAGAGAACTCCACCTATATCAAGACATGTTAGGGGAACAAGGAGTTTCATGGAGTTTGTTGGGGGGGGGATGTTTAGAGAAAAAATTCTATACAATCACTCCTCATAAAAATGGCTATATCAAAGACACAATTAAAGAATCACTGAACTATGACCTGTCTATGGTAACTTTGCTGAGAAAAACAGGGTTGAAATTTTGATACAGTCAACCTAATTCCCTGTCAGAAGTGGGGGAATGCACAGATGAGGATGAAACTAGTAGAAATGCAGAATTCTCTCAAAATAGACCACAAAGTAGAAAAGAAATAAGTAAATTATTACCCAGTAAAACCAAATTCAAAGTACCATATGCTTAGTTTTTAAATTTTTCTTGTTACAGGTTGATTAAAATCATTAAAATCCTGTACGGTAACTTTGAAAAAGCTAATTCAAGTGAAGTCTGCTTTTAGGAACTGAACGAAGGTGAAAACAAAACCAATCTCTGATAGAAAAGAGAAAAAAAACTCTTACATTTATCTAATTTTAGTCCTCTCTATATAAACTGTGCTTATTATTATTTTTAATATATAATACTTTTCAAAGGTCACAGCAAGTCAAGAACTGTTAAGAACTAAGCTCTTCATACTCTAGTTTGAAATATATATTTATAACATATATATTATACACACACACACACACACACATATATATATATATATATATTTTTTTTTTGCAGGATCTTAGTTCCCCAACCAAGGATCCAACCCAGGGCCCCAGAAGTGAGAGCACAGAACCCCAAATACTGGGCAGCCAGGGAATAGTCTCTAATTTGATTTTTAAATTGCCAATAAATTCACTTAAATTTAGACTCTATAATATTACAACTCAATAAAGTATTATATCAATATAAAGTTCTTTGGGCTTATCAACGCAGGTCACATAAAAAGAAAACGTGAAGCTGCATTTCATAAAAAAACCTTAGGTATGACTGAACAGCAACAAAAACCTCACAACCGTCAGTATTTGAACTTATTTCCCTGCTGATTCATCCACATCATTTAATCAATATCAATTGGAGAAAATAAAATATTCCTAAAGAGAGCAAGGGACTTCCTTTGTGGCTCAGCTAGTAAAAGATTTGTCCGCAATGCGGAAGACCTCCCTTCGATCCCTGGGTTGGGAAGATCCCCTGGAGAAGGAAAAGGTACCCATTCCACTATTCTGGCCTGGAGAATTTCATGGACTGTATAGACCATGGGGTCGCAGAGAGTCAGACAGGATTGAAGGACTTTTCTTCACTTCAAAGAGAGCAAAATGAATAACTGCTGACACCCATAAGGTTTAGAAATACTCTGATTTCTAAATACAAACTTCTAAATATAAAATAACTTTAGTATTTGCAGTATTTTTAATAAGCTTTTCTACAAATACTTGCTCTTTCTGTGATGCACAAGATAAAATGAATTCTTTTTTGAAAAGCCATTTTTATGACAAATTACAACATTCACTATAAATATCTATACAATTACTATGTTTTTTAAACTTTCAATTGCCAGTTTTCCTGTAAGAGAATTAAGGCAAAATCTATTCTTGTTGTCTAAGATTCTCGTTTTCATTAACTGAATCATAAATACATTTGTTTCAATAGAGAATACTAAATGGATGTCCAAACATTTCTGGGACCACATAAGGGGAAAAAAGTGGAAAATCTGGTAAACAGATTATATATGTAACGGGATCATTAAGTTTTAACATACTTGCTACTTCGTATCTGTAGAGGCTGCTATTGAGTCGAGAGGTCTTAGGGACTCTTCCTGCTGCTAAGTCACTTCAGTCGTGTCCAACTCTGTGCGACCCCATCCCTGGGATTCTCCAGGCAAGAACACTGGAGTGGGTTGTCATTTCCTTCTCCAATGCATAAAAGTGAAAAGTGAAAGTGAAGTGGCTTAGTCGTGTTCGACTCTTCGCGACCCCATGGACTGCGGAGCCTACCAGGCTCCTCCGTCCATGGGATTTTCCAGGCAAGAGTACTGGAGTGGGGTGCCATTGCCTTCTCCGAGGGACTCTTCCTAGGTTACTGGTTATTTTAAATACTAATAAATAACCTAAAAACTTTATTTTCCGGTATCCACCGGCTTCTTACCGTTCATGAAGCGACTACGATTAATATCTACTTTTTACCCTTCAACACGTTTTTCCAATTGCTTTTCGAAATCATGCTATTAAGAAAAGCTAACTTACATTTGAAATAAGGTGCAGAGAGTCTAACGCAGGGTGAGTGGAGAGCACACTGGTCAAGTTTAATCTTTGCACCACTCCATCCCGCCACACACCACTAACTCAAATCCGAGGCCAACCGGTGGCCAGCCCATAAGCTAAGCAAACCTGTGTTGCAGGCAGCCCCAGACGTCGCCTACTTCTCCTCCCTCACACATGTCCCCACTGGATACCGCCTCCTGTCGAGACCCACTCAGAAGGCCTAGAGGTGAAAGGGTAGCGGGGAAATCTGAGCCCATCCGGACCTTCACCCGCCAGTCCAACACCAAAGCGTCACACACAGCGAATAAATCAATAACTCCCAAGGTTGAAATCTGGCCTAGCCTTCCGAGAGCTGAATGGCGCGGCTTCGCCCGTAATCTTCCGCGTCGCCTTGATGACGTCGCACGGGCGTCTCGGAGCAGACAGCGTCGCTCTGCCCCACCCCGCCCCTTCTCCGAGCTTCGGAGGCCAAGGCCGGAAGAGTTGGTATTTTGCTGGTTGTTCTCGTTTGAAATCTCCCCTCTAGGCGCGTTGGATTTTGGACAGTTTGTGAGGACTTTGGAGTTGACCCCGTTGGAGTCGAACCCTTTCATACTTGCCAAGAAACTCTGAGCGAGAAACTTTAATTCGAAGCAACTGGGTCCTCGTTCACGATGTGACTGGCTAGAGAGATCGCTTGGAGTTGATGCTAAGAGCGATGAAAACATTGTGAAATACATGAGTGACTGGACTTCATCCATTGCACTTTTTTAAAAATAATAATTTGCCCTACCCTGCGGGGGACTATGCAGCAATGAAGCCTGCAAACGGATTCCTTGTCATAAGGCTGGCATTTTAATTGGAAAAGGTGCACTTAAATGATAACTAAGAACATTTCGGCTTAAAACAGTCTGAGGCACGAAAGTTACTTAAGCTACTTATGCTCCTGAATAGCAGTCTTTTTTTAGAGGAGTTGGAAGCATGTAAGTTAATTATGAAAAATGTCAAGAACAATAATGGTGATTAAAAAAAAAAAAAAAAAAGATACTGTGCTGGTAGCAGAGAGGAAAGGGAAACCGAGTTCTCCTAAAACCAAGTTCCCTCGCTGAGTTTATGATCAATCTCTCCCTCCATAACTGTATTCCCTTTCTTGTCTCCTCTGACATCAATCCTGGGTTAATTGAATACTAATCAACCAGAGTCAGATGACTGTGTGTGAAGTTGCTCTGTCGTGTCCGACTCTTTGCGATCCCATGGACTGTAGCCTACCAGGCTCCTCCATCCATGGAATTTTCCAGGCAAGAGTACTGGAGTGGGTTGCCATTTCCTTCTCCGGGGTAATCTTCCTGACCCAGGGATCAAACCCAGGTTTCCCACACTGCAGGCAGACGTTTTACTATCTGATCCACTAAGGAAGCCCTAAGATTGCTATTTTTGATAACATCATTAATGTACTAAAATTGCTGTTGCAGATATATATACATACACACACACACATACATATATATATATGTAGGTAGGTAGGTATATCATCAGCAACATACAAATTCAGGTTGTTTCTCCAGGACAAGATGAGCTCACAGACCTGTATCACCTGGCCAAAGAATTGTAAACTGCAGACAACCTGACCCACAAAACCAGATTAAGAAATGGTGGGGCTTCCCTGGTGTCTACTGGTTGAGAATCTGTCTTGCAATGGAGGGGAGGTGGGCTCTGTCCCTGGTCAGGGAAGTGAGATCCCACATGCCACGTAGCAGCTAAGCCTGTGTGCCACAACCAGAGAGTCTGTGCACAGTGAGAGAGCCCGCCTGCTGAAACTAAGACCAGATGCAGCCAAATAAGTCAGTAAATGAATATTTGTTTAAAAGTTAGAAGATGGTGATTAATCCCAGTTTCTTTGTTCTTGCCCTTTAAAACATGCCTAACTCAAAGACCAAGATGGGGTGCATCTGAGACCTGTCTCCCATGCCTTTGCTTGGCACCCTGCAAATAAATCCTTAACTTTGCCGTAAACATCTGCTGTCAGAGTTTGGCTTTCTGGAGCACTTGCCCAGTTACAAAATGATCAGGATTTTGGTTTTGTTTTGTCTAGGGGAAGGACTTTGTCTAGGAAGCAGCCTGGCATCAACAAACGACGATATAAAGGCATGAGAACACAATGCTCTTGTGTCCTTAGGCATTGGTGGCGAGAAACTGTAGCAGCATCGAAGTGAGAGGCCCCTCCACTTGCCCATGAGTGTGGACCACCGGTCTTTTATCTGGTGTGTGTGTGTTGCAGGGTGGGGAACAGTGTCAGATGTGTATCTTTGCTTCTGTGTTTGGGACTGACACCATTATCCACCCAGTGAGTGGGGGAGAGAAAGCCTAGATGCCCACCCCCACCCAACTTCTTTTTACCCTGCTGGATGCAGTTAGATCCTCTGTCCTCCTGTCCTCAGTCTCTGGACCACTGCCCAGCTGGCCGTATCAGAATCGCCTGTGCTAATGTTAAAATAACACATTCCAGATTCTTGAATCTCCACTCCCAGAGGTTCTGAATTCGTCTAGAGAGGGAGGGGCCTAAAATCTGTATCCTCCCCTGCCCATTTGGGCGGGGGTCCAGCCCCAGCAGGATCCAGGGGAACCCTCAGGATGAACAGCGTCGGCGAATGAGAGAGTGAGACAAAGCTCGGGGCTAAGTCTGAAGTTTATTTTTGCACAGCTCCTTTATACCCTTAACAACATCTTTGGGGGAAGTGCATATTGCTTACACACAGGTCATCTCAAAACATTTACAGCAACTTGACCTTCAACAGAAACAGGATGTCACCCACATACTTTTTCGTTCACAAGAGTCTTTCTTATCATTTGGCCTTCAGGCCTGCTAACATTTTATGGCTTGCACCTGGTGTGGCTTAAGCAACTTCAGTAGCCGACCCTGTTTTTCTTATAATTAATCTATTTCCTTTCTAATAAGCGTCATCTTTATGGGAACTAGATAGGATTACATTTTTACAGAACAGAAATGCGAAGGACTGCAGAAACAGCAGATATGGCACAAAACAGGCTCTTAGTCTAAAAGTTAACCACCTGCAAGAAGTCGCCAGCTAATCTCTATCTAAAGTGTTTTTTGTTAGGCACATTTGTGGCTATCATATTTGTGGAGCTTTTTTTACCCCGTGAAGGGGCCTATGCTTAATAGTTTTTGTTAGCGTACTGTGCTTAGGATGTTTAGAACAATCAAGAGCATTTTGTGCAATGAGAGCACATATTTATCAACCAAGCCAGAATGCCAGCAAAAGGGTTTGAATTGAAGCATTTTCTTCATCTCTCATAGGGTACCAGCGTCCAGAAGATTTATTAATTAGGGTTTTAAGTTGGTCCTCATTCAGTGAAAGAGGAGCAGGAGAGCTCTCGGCAGGCAACACAAGAATCTGCAACAGGGCAAACAAGAACAGCAGCAGAAAAGGGGGAGGATACAGGGTGGGGTAGAGGCCGAGGCCAATCTGGAGGGTCACTTATCCTAGACGGCCTTGCCTGTCAGGTTTTTTCCTCGTGACCTCGTCATGGATGGGGTCCCGGACGGCCTTGCCTGCCCGGTATTTTCTTCATGACCTCGTCACGGGCGGGACCCCCCATAACAGCTCCCGACACATTTGCATCTTTAAAACGCTAACTTTTGCTCTCTTACTTCAGGTGCTCTTGTTCAGCTTTTCCCTTAAGCCCATCCAGCCTTGCGTGGCTACAGCAGGATAGTTTAATTCTCCTACTGCTACCTGCCAGGATAATTTAATTCTGACACGAATGATAGCTTGTTCGAGTTTTTCTTCCCTTTTAGTCTCTGCTCCTTCTGTTGGTTTTGGACTCTCATGTTGGAGGCTTCCACAGGTGTCTGGTGATAATACTTGATTATTTAAAAGTGGGACATTTAAAAGCTGATTGGAAGTTCTGAGTCCGTGGGATAAGTTTTTTGAAAACCAAGTGAGAAAAAAGGGCTGCAGAGCTTGGGAGGAGGTCTCAGAATTCAGTATAAAAATTTTCTCTTAATTTTATTCCAAGTGCCTGCTGTCCTCTAATACAAGGACGCTCTGTTTTACTCTCTCCCAAATAAAAGGGCTTTCAGAGTTAGGCTTTTAGGTTGATGGGTGGTATCATAAGGGTATAATTCACTCTCAAGGCAATTGCCAATCCTTTCTTTTAGTTACCCTCTTTATCCTTACTTGCAGAAGCCAGTTTCTCAGCTTTTTAGGGCCCTGATGGCTCAGTGGTACGTTAAAAAAAAAAAAAAAAAAATCCACCTGCCAATGCAGGGAGGGTTCAATCCCTGGGTCAGAAAGATCCCCCGGAGAAGGAAATGGCAACCCACTGCAGTATTCTTGCCTGGGAAATCCCATGGACAGAGGAACCTGGCGGGCTACAGTCCATGGGGTCCCAAAAGAGTTGGGACACAACCTAGTGACTAAAACAAAATGATGTAAATAGGATTGCTTACTGGCTTTGCTCCCTGCTGGTTTAGTCTTTCAGTTCATTTCAGTCGCTCAGTCATGTCCGACTCTTTGCAACCCCATGAATCACAGCATGCCAGGCTTCCCTGTCCATCACCAACTCCCAGAGTTTACCCAAGCTCACGTCCATTGAGTCGGTGATGCCATCCAACCATCTCATTCTCCGTCTTCCCCTTCTCCTCCTGCGCTCAATCTTTCCTAGCATCAGGGTCTTTTCAAGTGAGTCAGCTCTTTGTATAAGGTGGCCAAAGTATTGGAATTTCAGCTTCAACATCAGTCCTTCCAATGAACACCCAGGACTGATCTCCTTTAGGATGGACTGGTTGGATCTCCTTGCAGTCCAAGGGACTCTCAAGAGTCTTCTCCAACACCACAGTTCAAAAGCATCAACTCTTCGGCACTCAACTTTCTTTAGAGTCCAACTCTCACATCCATACATGACCACTGGAAAAACCATAGCCTTGACTGACGGACCTTTGTTGGCAAAGTAATGCCTTTGTTTTTTAACATGCTATCTAGGTTGGTCATAACTTTCCTTCCAAGGAGTACATGTCTTTTAATTTCATGGCTGCAGTCACCATCTGCAGTGATTTTGGAGCCCAGAAAAATAAAGTCTGACACTGTTTCCACTGTTTCCCCATCTATTTGCCATGAAGTGATGGGACCAGATGCCATGATCTCAGTTTTCTGTATGTTGAGCTTTAAGCCAACTTTTTCACTCTCCTCTTTCACTTTCATCAAGAGGCTTTTTAGTTCTTCTTACTTCCTGCCATAAGGGTGGTGTCATCTGCATATCTGAGCTTTTCCAAATCATCTGAGCCCTTTGTTTTTGGTTTCAGAATTTTATTATCACCATCTATCCTTGAGTTTGTGACCCTAAAAAATCCCTTTACTGTCATTTTCAGGAGGTGTAAGAGGAAGCAAATGTAGAAGACTCTGTTCAAGATACCATTTTTACCTGGTAATCTAGAGTGATCATTCTAAAGCACACATCAGAGCAGTCACAGCATTCTTAAGACGCTTCAGTGGTCTCTCATTGCCTACATGGCATTCAGACTCTAGTAAGGCAAGTGAGATAGTTCATTATCTTTCTAGCCTAAACTCTCACAATTGACCACTGCTTCTTCACCCCACGCTCCACAGTCCCCACACCTGGTACTGTCAGATCCAGCTATAAGACCACCCTAGTAAGTCTTCTGAGCCTGCCAAACCCTTATCCAGTTCCCACACCTGTGCTTCGGCTGGGTCACAGGCTAAAAACCCCTTTTCTCCCCCACTGGCTCGATGAAGTTACTCCTCTTATGGAAACAGCTTCAGCATTGCCTTTCTTCAAACTTTGTATGAGAATTTAGCTATCCTCCTACAACCCCCATCCCATGAACCTAGCATACTGCTGGGAGCAATTGGCCATGGACCCTGAGTGTCCCTGCAAATTCTGACTAAGTATGCAAAGACCACAAGGCACAGGCTGCAGAGTGATCCATCAGAGCTGAGGTAATGTCTTCCCCAAGTAGCAGGCTTGCTTCCACTTACTGTAAAAGGAATGAATTCCCTCAAACTTAGTACTCCTTTCCTGTAACACCACCCACTTTGTGTGCAGACATCCATTTCTGTCTACCTCGGTCACCCAGGGGCACTTTGGAGGCTTGGAGAGCCATCAAACAGGATGCTGTGGCCACGAGTAATGAAATTCTCTAGTCTTTGACCCAGGAACCTCGTGTGCACTGCCAAGAAACAGTAACAGGTTACCTTCTTAGCTTTCAAATAGGGCACAAGCCTGCTGCTGCTAAGTCGCTTCAGTCGTGTCTGACTCTGTGCGACCCCATAGACGGCAGCCCACCAGGCTCCCCCGTCCCTGGGATTCTCCAGGCAAGAACACTGGAGTGGGTTGCCATTTCCTTCTCCAACGCATGAAAGTGAAAAGTCAAAGTGAAGTCGCTCAGTCGGGGCACAAGCCTAGACCGTTCCCCAACTGTGACTTAACACTTGTCATAGAATCTATAGCAGCTGCATTGTTTCCAAGTCTGACCTAATTTAATCCCTCCTGACAGCAGAGACTCATGTGTTTTGCACCTGTTTCCTGAGTATCTATTCTTCTCTATTACATGGCTCCCATTCCCAATAATCAAATACATACCCCAGTATTTTGCTGATCCTTTGCACATGTATTGGTACATTCTCATTTCACTGCTTCTCCTCACCTACTTCCCAACTCATCTCTCAGTTGTCAATGTCACTGTTTCTTCTGAAAATAAAAATTATTTCAAAAATAACTTCCACAGTCCTTGGTCCTACCCTGAGACAAGGTCAGGTCACTGTTAGGTGCTCCTGTAGCCCATGACACGGTTGGGACTGTGTTGTGTGATTTACGCTAAGGGAGCGCAGCTGCCCAGTCGAAGGCAGAGGAAAGATTGACGGGTGGTTGAGTTCACTCAGGCTCGGCACATTTGCCTGGCGACTGAAAAAACTAGAAGGATGAGGGAAGTCAGGCTGTTTGCAAGAGTGAGCCCACTAGAGTTCTCTAGAGAAACAAAACCAATGGAGTAAATGGATCTTTAGAAACAGGCTCAAAGAATTGTGGGGGCTGGCAAGTCTGAAACCTAGGGCAGGCCAGAAATTCAGGTTAACAGTTGATGTTGCAGCCCTGAAACAGCTTGGAAACTGGCAGGGTTTCTAGGGTGCAGGCCCAAGAATTCCAATTCAGGAAACTGCCGTCTGTTGCACAGACTGGATGAGGCCCACCCACACTAAAAATCTGCAATCTGCTCTACTCAGTTTACTGATTTAAATGTTTATTACAACTAAAAAATACCTAGACAGGTGTTTCAACAAACAACTTGGCACCAGAGCCTAGTCAAACTGAAACATAAAATTAACCATCACATCTAACATATCCATCAGTGAAGCCAATTTTCAATGATTGAGGAAGGGTGCAAGGACCAACCTGGGTCTCCTTTGTGTCATCATTTTCTGTTTGACATAGTGCAGTGAGAAATTCCAAAACAGTTAAAAGAATCGATTCCTGCCATCCAACAACTGAGCTACCTGAGAAGAAAATTTCTGCACACAAAAACAAGCTTACATTGCATGTTGCTGTTTACTCTGAAGTGTCTGTGCAGTTCTGCTGTTGAGGGGTCTGGATTTTCTCTTTGATCAACATGAGGGCCATTTTCCTTAGAGAAGTTGACTATACCTACTTGAAACCCAAAGAAAGGCATGAGAAACTCACCCGATGCTCTGGGGCAAGATTCTGAGAGGCAATGATATTATTATGATTAAGTGGATTAAGTCTGTCAAAGCACACTTTGCTAGATTCCAGGGCAGTAGAGATAATATCTAAAATTGGTACAGTGAGAAGTAGTATGAGCTAATTATTTAAAACATACAGAGATTAATGACAGAAAAAAATATTTAAAATGGGGAAGCACTACAGAATACTGGAGATGGCCTCTGCTTTCTTCACTTTAACTATATGCATGTATTTTTATTGTTTTTGTTTTTTAGAGGTAGGACCCTGGTGTCTTTATTTTTATCTTGTGTTTTTTTTTTTTTTTTGTGGCCATGCTGTAAGGCATGTGGGATCATATTTCCTGGCCAGGGATTAAACCTGTGCCTGCTGCAGTGGGAGCTCGGAGTCTTAACCACTGAAGACTGATAAGTCCCCTGGTATCTTTATTTTTACACAGACTGTTTTTATTTTTATTTTTTTGGTTTTGTTTGTTTGTTTGTTTGTTTGTTTTTTGAGCGTTTTCTTTTTTTTAAATTTATTTATTTTTTCAGTGGGTTTTGTCATACATTGACATGAATCAGCCATAGATTTACACGTGTTCCCCATCCCGATCCCCCCTCCCCCCTCCCTCTCCACCCGATTCCTCTGGGTCTTCCCAGTGCACCAGGCCCGAGCACTTGTCTCATGCATCCCACCTGGGCTGGTGACCTGTTTCACCATAGATAATATACATGCTGTTCTTTCGAAACATCCCACCCTCACCTTCTCCCACAGAGTTCAAAAGTCTGTTCTGTACTTCTACACAGACTGTTTTTAAAGCAGTATTAGGTTCACAGCAAAACTGAGCAGAAGGCACAGAGTTCCCATATGCCCCCTGTGCTGTGCTTAGTCGTATCCAACTCTTTGCAACTCCACGGGCTGTAGCCCGCCAGGATCCTCTGTCTATAAGGATTCTCCATGCAAGAATACTGGAGTGGATTGCCATGCCCTCCTCCAGGGGATCTGCCTAGGGATCAAACCCAGGGGTCTCCTGCATTGCAGGTGGATTCTTTACCAGCTGAGCTACCAGGGAAGCCCCCCATACGCCCCCTACTCCCACATATAATAAACTTCACTGTTATCAATTTCTGCCCCCACCCTGAGTGGTCCATTTGTTACAGATCATGAACCTACACTGATACATCATTATCACCCAAATTTTCTAGTCTACATTAGGGATCATTCTTGGTGTCATATACTCTATTCAGTTCAGTTCAGTCACTCAGTCATGTCCGACTCTTTGTGACCCCATGGACTGCAGCACGCCAGGCTTCCCTGTCCATCACCAACTCCCGGAATTTACCCAAACTCATATCCATTGAGTCGGTAATGCCATCCAACCATCTCATCCTCTGTCATCCCCTTCTCCTGCCTTTGACCTTTCTCAGCATCAGGGTCTTTTCAAATGAGTCAGCTCTTCGTATCAGGTGGCCAAAGTATTGGAATTTCAGCTTCAGCATCAGTCCTTCCAATGAACACCCAGGACTGATTTCCTTTAGGATGGACTGGTTGGATCTCCTTGCAGTCCAAGGGATTCTCAAGAGTCTTCTCCAACACCACAGTTCAAAAGCATCAATTCTTTGGCACTCAGCTTTCTTTATAGTCCAACTCTCACAGCCATACGTGTCTACTGGAAAAACCATAGCTTTGACTTGATGGACCTTTATTGGCAAAGTAAAGTAATATATGAGAACCCGATATATTCTACAGGTTTGGACAAATATATAGTGACGTTTTTTCACCATCACAGTAATACAGAAAATAGTCTGACTGTCCTAAAAACTTCCCCTGTGCTTCACCTATTCCTCCCTCTCTCCCCACCAACTCCTGGCAACCACTGATCTTTTCATTGTCTCCACAGTTTTGCCTTCTCCAGAATGTCATATAGGTGGACTCATAGAGTATGTGCTCTTTTCAGACAGGCATCTTTCACTTAGTCATAGCCATTTAAGTTCACTCCATGTCTTTTCATGGCTTGACAGCGTATTTCTTTTTAGGACCAAGTAATATTCTATTGTCTGGATGTACCACAGTTTGTTCATTTATCTACTTTATTTTTATTTTAAAGAGTACTCCATCCCAACAACACACACAGTTTGAAAATCTAAGCCTCCTCTTCTGTGACACCTTCCCTATTCTTGCTAGTGTTTCCCAGAACTTGGCCACTATTGTAGTGCTTACTTAGCACTGCATTTCTAATTACTTTATTCATCCCTCCTACTCCATCAACAGTTTGCCTGGTTCATAAGAGATGTCCTATTATTGAAATGCCTGAATCAGAGAAGTAAGGTATAACTAGGTGATGCCAAGAATGAATCCTGGGTATGACTGTCAATGTGCTGCTCACCATGAGGCACTACCTAAAAATCTCTATTTAGAAAAAGTACACGCACATATTTAAAAACCATAAAATACATACTTATTACATGTATTTGTCACCAATGCATCACAAGGAAGTCACAAAAAGTAGGCTTAGTTTAGTTCACCATATAGATTCCATGAAAGCATATTTCTCATTTTCTCTGCAGCTTACCATACCTATATAAATTTAAAGCAGCTAAACAACATTTGAGATTACACTGATATAAAACTGTAATTCACATTTCAGAAACTTGTGAAATAAAAGGTCATGGTGGAGAAAGAGTCAGAAATCTGTACAATTACTAAAGTGTCACAGTACCATTTTCTTTTCTAAAAACACTTCAATAAAACCAAAAACTATGGAAAACACAGACGTCAAATCAGAGATTTTGGTTTAGTACTTTCCCTGAGTCTCTTGTTTTATTTAAAAAAATCAAATGTAAAAAATGTAAGTAAGGCTAGTTCAAAAGCGACCCAAGGGTCTCACCTCCTCCATGGTGCCACAAAGAATACATTTAAGACCAGAGGCTACATGCACAAATGGTCCCAGGGCGATATTCAAATGCTGTTTGCTGTGTCCCCACAGGGTTATGTGACCACTGCTGCCTGCCACATATGGGCTTAAGGAGCGGTCAACAGATTCTCCTGGCCTGCCATGACACAGCATATGAGACTAAATACTGAACGAAGAGAAAAAGACTATGGTTATTAATAAATATTATAATTCTAGGCGGATTTGGACACTACACCACATCAAGGTAATGCACCTAAAAACATTTATGTTTTAAAAATCTTACATAAGCAAGGACTGAAGGCAAGTCACCTCAGATGTTAACAAACAATTAAAAAAAAAAACAAAAAAACTTAAAAAAATCTAATCCATTAGATCTCAATAAAGTAGAGCAAGTGGTAAATTAATGAATTAATGCTTGGAATTAGATGCACACACTGACTGGAAAAGGTTGTTGTCTCCTTGTTCCTTAAAATCGGCCCCTGCAGTGTCTCTACTTGATCGTCTCATCGCATACACATGTTTGCAAGTGATCAAGCACTTCACCGAAAGGCATATAATCCAAGGAAGGATAAAATGTTTGTTAGAATCTAAAAAAGTTTATCTTTTACTTCAAATGTACTAGGTTACTTCCTGTGCTTCTACCATAAGGTCACTAAGTAGTATGGATCATATTAACACTTGCTAGTCAAAATGTAGGAAAATTTTTTTGCACAGACATCTTTTTACCATCAGGGCATTTCAAAGCTAGGTGGCAGATCACTGCTGTATGTCTCCCTTTTGAAATCTTGACTGCAGACCAATAGCCAACATTTCAAAAGCTAATTCACTGTCTTAAAATTGGGAGGTGGAATGATGGCTCTAACCACCAAAATAACTGCTAGTTATTGAATTTAATAATATAAACACCTCATCGCACAGGTGAGGAAAGTGAGGCACAAAAGGTGTTTTTTTTTTTTTTTAAAGAGAACGCTAGTGATAGATAACTGGGGTATAATGGATTCAAATTTAATTGAATCTGATGTATTGAATTGTATGATATATAATGAACAATGAGCTCACATGTCCTGTTTGCATCACAACACCTTAGTCTAACCTCTTGCAAACTCTTTAAAGCATGGACCTGGCAAATGACACTTAACCACGTGTCTTCTCTAACCAAGCTAGCTAATGCTTGAGTGAAAAAACAAAACAAAACACATATTGTTGTATTAAATGCAGTTAGCAATGTTCAATTATGAAAATATTCCATAAGTGAATTTCAATAACTCTTAAACATTCCACAAAATTTCCTAAGAACCTGTGAGAGTATAATACCTGGCAATCCTCTCTAAAACAGAAACTCACCTATCTGCTGCATTACTGCTGATGATCTGAAATGTACATGATCTCTAAAAAATAACAGTACTGAATAAAACTGAAAGGATCATCCAAATTCCTAGATAATGCCAAAGTATTTATCCAGGATTACTGAATAAATCATAGCAATTTCGTATCCTTTTCAGAAAAAAAAAAATCTCATAACTTACAACACAAGCATGTGGCATTTCACATTGTACCAACTTAGTAAACGGAGGTATAACCACTACAACTTTTTCACCAACTTCTGTGTCCTGAAATACCATGTCTGCCCCTGGCAGCTACCATTCCAATTCCACAGGGTATTTTCCAGTCAGACAAGCTGTACAATGATCATTCTTTTCAAAACATTCCAGGCCATTCCCATTTTCTTGAATCATAATATCTTCCTTTGTACAATGACCATTGTTTTCAAAACATTCCAGACCATTCCCATTTTCTTGAACCATAATGTCTTGCTTTTTCTCTCTCTGTTTTTTCAACGTTATTCCTTCTTGTACAGATGAAACCAGTCCTTCTACTGACAGATACACAACACTGCTTGCTCCTAAAGGAGGAAAGAGGGGGAAAAGGTCATGACACTTCCTTTGGAACAGAACTGCCTAACAGAGAACAGTTACAAACAGGAAAACATAAGCCAGAATAAAAATTTCTCCTTTAGCCTCTCTCTTTTTTTTAAATTTATTTTTAAAAAATTTCAATTATTTACTAATTTATTGGCCGCATGGCTTCTGGGATCTTAGTTCCTCGACCAGGGATTTCAACCTGGGCCCTCAGCAGTAAGAGCTCATAGTCCTAGTCACTAGACTGCTAGAGAATTCCCTCCTTTAGCCTCTCTTAGAAAAAAAAGGAGGGGGGTGGTGGTGGCTGGAGCATCAATAAAACACAGGGTCTTTATTATTTTTTAAAATTTTAAATTGGAATTTAAGGGATAACATAATTTAAAATAGCACTGGAGAATTTGTGTCTAAAATGGATTCAGAAGGCTTCAGGAGTCAGTTTTCTTGAATAATAGATTTTGAAGTCAGGAAGATCTGGGTTCACATTTAAGCTCAAGGTCATTTACTTTTCCCAGGTCTATATTTTTCATCTATCAGATAAGGGAAATACTAACTATAGCATTTTTGTAATATTACAATAATATATATACAGTCCTGGCAGAGTGAGTGTTCACAATGTATCAGTTGGGTAATGTTGGAAATGCTTAACTGGTAAGGTTCAGACCCAACCAGGCATGACCAGTTAAGAGAAACACCAGCCATAAAGCAGTGAATGCGGTGGGCATACCACACGGATGAACATGTAGATGATGTTTATAGTTTATACCTCACCTGAATTTGAAAGGTAAATGTCTTCCCAGGATGACCTCCATCTGCAAGTCTTCTGACCTCATTGTTAATGATGCGTCTACACAAGCTTTTCACTTCTGATTTGTACCCACATCCAAATAGTTTTATTAGAAATCTGTGGTGAAAGTACTTGTTTTTCTTCTGATCTGAGCTTCGGGAGATGTGAACTAATATGCAATCTCTGCTGTGAAAGCCCTTCTTCCTTCTCCTCCAAGCTCACCTGGCCTAGCTCTCTGTCACAGCACTCACTATCGTTCGTCTGCTCAGCATACATAACGTCTTCGTTTAACAAATATCGAACACTATTTTTCATTAAAAGTGTAAAGATTGATAAGCTTGGATTTTCTGTTAAAAAATGAATAAAGATCAAAGTTTATAGAAATTTTGATACCTACCTAGATAATCTGAAATATGCTCAAATTCTGGTTTATTGGCAATAAGCTCTTCTTTTGTTGGTATGTTTATTCCCATGAAGCATGGATATCTAATTGGTGGTGAAGCTACGCGAATATGTACCTTGGAAAGAAATCATTTCATGCATTAAATAGTTCGACATTCACTGGAAGAACAATTATGCAAAATTCTGTCACTGGCAAATCTAACATAAAATTGTTTTACAGAATGTTTTAAAAACATATGGGCAGCAAAGCATACTACAAAATTTCTTTCAAAATAACAGGTAGAAAAAAATCATGTGATATATATACAGAACTCCAAGTGTTCAGTCAGAATTACTTTTATAATTAACTTAAAGAATGACCAAGAATCCTACTTGAGCAGCCCTGTTCTAGACCCTAAAGTGACCTGGACAAGAATTTTGAAATGTTATCCACTTGTAAAGGGTTCTGTATACAGAGCTGCCCATTGTTTCTTTCTGTCACCTACTGACAAGGATATTTCTTTCTTCTGATCTCTCCTTTCTCATTTATTACATTCCTAGAACCACCTTCATTTTTCTCTTCTAACACTTGAAAGGAACTTTTGCCTACCTCTTATTTTACCATTTTATTAGTATAAAGAAAACAACACCTACCAGGATATAATTAAAAAAAAAAAACAAAACACCTTACTATTACAAATAGCTATATTTGTCTACTTTTCTAAATCTATCATTATTTTCTGACTTTTGTCAGGAAAATTTACAAAGCTATAATCAGTGTCCACATTTACTTTTTACCTCTCTTATAACAGCAAAGATTTCCCCATGTTTAGCAGTCTGTATAGTTTTTAATGGTTGCATTGTATTTCATCATACTGATGTATCAATTTACCAAATTATTTCCTGCTGGTAGATATATAAGCTATTTCCAGTTCTTGTATTTATTTGTGTCTTATTCCTTTTTTACTATAGTATGGGTGCTGAACTAACTTTACACTTCTTTGTCTTCATTACATGATTTTCACAGAATTCCAAAGAGATTATCATAATCATAACCAGTCATTAAAAAAGGCTAGAAGTCTTAAGCATAATTATCTTAAGACTGTCATACTGCTTTCTATATCGTTTTCTCCACAATGGATTTTATTTCTAAATCTGATCAACTATTAGTAAATGACACATCTCATTTAGTAATATGAATTATTGAAGTATTTAGTTAGAATAAGCTTTGCGATGTGATAATATAACCCAATGTGTCAAATTATTACAGCAGGACTGCTTCTACATCTTCATAAAAAAGTAATCAATAATCCCACAAATTTAAAAGTATTCTATTTTATGATTTGTTAGTTTCGAATTAGGTTTATAAAAATTTTAACATAAAATTTTACCGATTTTATCATATTGTAAATTTATAGGATAGGTGTTTTAATATTACTTACCTCTTTTGCACCAGATTCTCTGAGTAACTTGATTATGGGTGAGATGGTATTGCCTCTCACAATTGAATCGTCTATAAGAACAATTCTTTTTCCTTTAAAGTTGTCTGACAGTACTCCAAATTTTTTCGCAACACCAAGTTGTCTTAACCTCATGTTTGGCTGAATGAATGTTCTTCCTACATACCGGTTTTTACATAGCACCTCCACGTACGGAAGCCCACACTACCAGAGAAGGAGCAAACGGACAATGAGCAGCCATACATGGAGAGATCGAGGGCCCTGTCTTCTCTAGGTCACGCTTCCATTAGAACATGTGTGTAAAAACTTTAAATGCAGTTATAATTCTGAGCTCTCCATCATCAGATTATAATTTTCCTTCACTATCTAAACTGTAGGGAAGACAAGGCAAAAAGAAAAATTATCAAAAGTCTTCTACTTCGTGGGAAAAGCAATTCATTTTACTAGAATTTGTAATGTTTCTTTCTTATGTATTGTTATTTCTCTGTCTTGGAAGAAAATGCTAAGAATGTGAACATATGACAAAGAATAAATCACTATGAAAAACATCCACATATTGTATGCATATTATTTCTTTAGAAAGTTCATAAACTGAACTTCCCAACACAATGAATGTTGGGTATTATACCCCAGAATCACTATAATTATATAATCTACTTGGTTATGAAAAATGCAGTTAAGCATAGTACTAAGAACATTATACAAAATTTTAAAAATAGCTTTATTATTACCCATACTCAGCAGGAAACAATACACCAGTGGCTTATGAGGGTACTTTATAATAAGTAAATATTACCACTAAACTCTATATATAGTATGATGATATCTTTCTAAAATGAGGGGATCATTCTCCTAGTCTTTGGGTGAATTTTTTGTGGATCTGCTAAAAACAGTGCCACTAAATGAAAAGGCTGGAAAATAAGTAACTCTTGTAAAGAAACACTGTCTTTTTCCTTACTCATAAATTGATGAGTTTCTCTTTATATACATGGATTTCTAATCCCAGTGCTAAATATGCAATTCACTGTGTGTTAAGGAAGAGAAAATAACCTTTGCTGCGTAACCGAGAGCGGCAGGTGTAGCGGATTCTGGGACCGTGCTAACCAAATCTGCATCCACGGGGGCTTCAATGGCCAGCTGCTGACCACAACGGTATCTTACTGTGTAAACCATCTGGTCTAGAATATTTGGAAAAGGAAATAGATTTTTACTTAGTATAATATAGCCCAGCACATCATTATTGTAAGAAACTAGCTTGTTCGAACGCTATAAAATTGAGTACCAAAAGAAAAGCAAGACAAAAAAACACTAAAGTGGAAACACATAAATCAGGGGGAATTCACTCTTTAAAAAAAAAAAGAAAATTAACCTTGGGATTTCCCTAGTGGTCCAGTGGTTAAGAATTCAACTTGCAATTCAGGGGACGAGGGTTCAATCCCTGGTCAGGGAACGAAGATCCCACATGCTGCAGAGCAGCTAAGCCCATGTACTCTGGAACCTTCCTGCCACAACTAGAGAGCCAGGCTGCTGCAACTAGTGAAGCCGGCGCGCTACCCCAAGAGAGTCCACACACCACAGCAAAGGATCCCACGTGACATAATGAAGGCCCGAGGTGTCACAACCCAGACCCGAAGCAGACAGATAAATATAAGTAAGTTAATCAATTAATCAAAAAAATTAACCTTAACACATAGCTAAAAATCATAATCTTTACTCCAAAAAGGAAAAAAATCTGACAGTCAGAGGAACTGTAATCTTTTCACAACATATATCTGTGCCTTCAAAGCCTTTGGGCCCAAGTACTTTCTTGTTTCAGTGAGATAACAGATTTATGTCACTAGTTAGAGATATTTTACTTACCTTCAAATATACTATCTGGTCTTGCAAAATAAACATATTCAAAGATGCAGAAAGCCATTGCGTTTCCTTCAGACCTTGGTATAATATCAAGAGTTTGGACTTTATGTCTGGATATTTCCACAATTTCTCCAGGCAAGACTTCACGGTAATATCTTGGGAAACAATGATAAAGGAGACTTGAAGCAAACCAGTCCTTAAGGCTAATTATCTATTATAAAGTGCACAGAGTCCCTTTCCTTACAAAGGAAAAAGGGTTCAGTTTAATAGAAAGTCTATTGGCTTTAAAAAAAATATTCCTCCAACAGTAATTTCTATAAATCTGCTACCCTACACTTGAATTTAGAATTAAAAAAATAAAAGTCCTGCATTTTGTTGATTTGTAATGGAATGAAGGTTAACGAGAACATTTTTATCCAGGCTTAAATTTTTTTGTTCATAACTATTCCTTGTTGCGGAGCTTCTTCCCTTCTAAAATAAGTCTCACGGTATTTTGAAAACAAGATCCCAGGTCCAGGATGAGCAGGTACTGCTGGCACGTCAGGGTTTCCCTAGTGGTTCTGGGGTAAAGAATCTGCCTGCCAATGCAGGTGACATGGGTTCCATCCCTGGGTTAGGAAGGTGCCCTGGAGAAGGAAATGGCAATCCCCTCCAGTATTCTTGCCTGGGAAACCCCAAGGACATAGAAGCCTGGTGGACTACAGTCCATGGGTTCACAGAAGTCAGACACGACTTAGTGACTAAACCAGGACATGAATGTCAGTGCAACTGCTGAGCACAATGTACACAAGAAACTGCATTTAAAAGCATGTGTTCTTGCAGACATCAGAAGCAAAACTTTCATGTAAAAACTTTTTTAATTGATATGGAAAAGTTGTTATGTTGAATGATACAAAATTTACCTTGCACCGATAGATAAAAAGCTACAAGATTCTGAAGACACCACCCATCCTTCTGTTTCTGATGGTTTTTTTTCTGTAAATCACAAGACAATTCAGTTATTGAATTCAAGAAATTTAAAAGAGGCTACCTATTTCAGGAGAACAGTTAAACACCAATTTTATAAACAAAAGTTCTCATACACTATCCATGACTATGACTTTAAGAACTCCTAGTTTGACTAGCACCAAAGATAAGATCGCAAGCTTCCTTCAAACAAAATGACTTCCTGGCTTGAATAAGACATCTGACAAGTCAAAAAGAAAATCACTGAAATCATATTGCGCAAATGAAAAAGCTGGGCAAAGGATATGAATAGGCCGTTCAGTCAGGACAAAATAGGAATGCCCATTAAATATATTAAAAGTGGCTCATCCTCAGAAATACTCAAGGAAATGTACTTTAAAAACTAAGTGCCAAGACTTCCCTGGCAGTCCAGTGGTTTAAAAGTCGGTGCTTCCAATACAAGAAGTACGACTCCGATTACTGATCAGGGAACTAAGATCCCACGTCCTACCTGGAATGGCTAAAAAAGAGGGAAAAACTATGTGCCACTTTTTTCTTTTTATCTAGCTTTTTTATTCAGTAAGTTCCTAATGCCTAAAGATTTCAGGGTGTGCTATAGTAGGACAATGGCTTGGAAAAGCATTATGAAATTATTGTATTTCTTTTGAAGTTCATTACCTTTATCATTTATATCAGAAATAGGAATAAGACGGCCAATGCATAGAGGACGATTTCCATAGGGATCTCGGACTGCATAAATCACATCTTTGTGCATTATAAGCAGAGAGTATGCTGTGGGTGCTTCTTTCATTAAATTTTTAATCCTGGAATCAATTAAATAATTCAGTGAATAATCTTCATTATAAACACATGCAAGACAAAGGTCACATTATCACAGCTGCAAGCTCAGTCTACTTTTACAATTACCTTGCTACCCAGTCTGGGGTATCATCTTGTTCCTGAGGAGGGGTATAAGCCAGTAGCTGGGTGATCATTTCACTATCAGAACTTGTTGACAGACCAATACCATGACGCAGAAGCTATTTGGAAAGGAGAAAAGTCACAACCGTTAGAGGGGAAGCTTCAACTCTCCCTTCACCCAGCAGCCTGCCATCACAGAAAGATATCAGATATTGTGTGGATGATGTTATAGAATCCTGCATTCTAACCAATGGTAGGTATGTATATCTAATAATATACTAATAAATACTGTATATCTACTGCTGGAGGCAATGGGAAGTCTCTGAAGCTTTTCAAACAGGAAAAAAAAAGTGCTTTAGGAGGTATACAGGAAAGCCTTTGAAAACTAAGTTTTACCCTGCAGTGGGTAGGTCGGGGGCAGATGGAGACAGCAGGAGGGTTTGGGCCTGCGGTTCTGACTGTCTCAGGCCAGTCCTGACAAATAGGACACATTCCCCATAAGAGTGGCATGCTGCAGTAGGGACTTTCCACCGGTTTGCCCCTGCGGTGACGGTGGCCCCCCACCCTCACTGGTCAGCCCGGATGCAGTGAGATGTGCTGAGATGAGCCGAGTGCTTGCGTTAAGGGGTTAGGTCTAAAAAGGTATTGTTTGGAGTTGAACTTTTGGTGGTGATCTCTAAACAGTGAGTTTTAAAATAATGTTTACTTCATATTTTTATTTTTGACTGAATAAAAAATTTGTTTTCATTTGGTAGCAAAAAACTGTATTATTACAATGACAATGCCAGAGCCTAAGAAGAGGATAGGACACAGTTCTGGGAATAATTAAATCAATTTTCCAAATCACCATTCCAAAGCAATGCATCAGAACCACCTGAGGGGCATATTACACTGCAGATTAGGCGACCTCATTCCCACCCCAGACTCTGGGGGGAATATCTTAGAATTTGAAATGAGAACAAGTACTCTGGGTAATTCTGTTACAGTTGTCCTTTGCAATTAGGTAACAGGTAGCAACAACTAGATAATACACTTTACCAAGACCCTCCATACTTCTTTTCAATAATTTATCACAATCATGAAAAAAGCATTAAAAAAAAAAAAAAAAAACCCTTACCTTTTTCCTTAAGCGAGCAGCATTAACTAATTCACCATTATGTGCCACGGCTATTTTCCCATGAAGTGTTTCAACAACAAAGGGCTGGCAATTTTCTAATTCACAGTTTCCTGTAGTGGCATACCTTGTGTGTCCAATTCCAAGATTTGAAGTATATAATTTCTTCAAATTGTCTTCAGTAAATACGTGATTTACGAGACCCATTCCCTTCAAAGTCAAAATAAAAGCTCATCTTAGGGAAAAAAACACTAGTAGCACTTTTATAAGCTTCTGCTCAGACAATTCCAAATTAGAAAATGCAGTTCACTTAATTTCTCTGTGGTTCAGAATTCTAATCTTCAAAAAAAAAAAAAAAAAAAGACTAACCTAATTGTAAGAACTGTGAAGCATTAAAATATATACCTGAGGTGGAATTCATATAACAAAATTAATCATGCTTGTTTTATAACATTGTTGTTTAGTCACTAAGTCGTGTCTGACTCTTTTGCCATCTCATGGACTGTAGCCCTCCAGGCTCCTCTGTCCATGGAATTCTCCAGGCAAGAATACTGGAGTGGGTAGCCAACCCGTTCTCCAGCGGATCTTCCTGACCCAGGGATTGAACCCGAGTCTCCTGCACTGCAGGCAGATTCTTTACCTACTGAGTCACCTGTTTCATAAGATACTTCTTGATAAAACATTGAAGAACAGATGTACTAAATGGTTAACATTTGTCAACTATAATAAACTAAATTATAATTTTAAATTCAAAGTATGTTAAAGTATTCAAATAAATAACTTGTCTGAGTCAATCTAGCAAATTATCAGTGGGAGAGAAATGCACTGTAGAAGAAAAAATAAAAACGTTGACCCATAACAATACAGGCTTGGACTGCACAGGTCCGCTTATTCATGGATTTTTTTCCAATAAATAGATCAGAAAAAAATTTTGGAGATTAGCAATGATATAAAAATACAGTGAGCCATGTAGCCTAGAGTAAAAAATTTAAGAAACTGAATATGTCATGGATGCATAAAACATTTGTAGATACTAATCTATTTTATCATTTACTACCATAAAAATATACAGAAACCTATTATAGAATGTTAACATTTATCAAAACTTATGCACACAAAAAATACAAACCATAACTGGTGCTATTTGCTTTTTCAAAAAATGTAAACAAGCATAAGGGTGCAGTATTAAGTAACTGCATAAAATGAACTGTAGTCCAGACTGCACTACTGAAATTATTTTGGAGCCACCTCCTGTTAATACTGTGGGGAGTTCAAGTGTTGCAAGTATCCACTTGAATGCAAGTATGTCATCTAATGTTAATCACCTCTGGGTGAACCACTCATCTCTACATCAAGTTGCTTACTGCAGTGAAAAGCCTCTCTCCCAGCTACTGAGGATTTTCCTTCGTGTTTAGTGCGATACTGTAAACCTTGAGGGACACCCTGGGACTCACACAAAGCGACACTCGTGACACTGCAGTGCCCTCAAGAAGCAAAGCCGTGACTTCACAAGAAAAAGGTGAACTGCTTGAGGTCTACTGTAGATTGTGGCCTACAGCTGTGGTGGCCCTGCCATTTCAAGGTAAATGAATCCAGCATACAGACCATTGCAAAAAAAAAAAGAAAGGAAAACACATGTTGCATTGTTGCAGAAATGCAGCTCTTAGGTGGGTTCAGGATTGCCATAAGAAAGGCATACCTATTAAATAAGATTTGAGAAAAAGTGTAGTTATTTAAATGAGGACAATGCAAAAGGAAGGTGAAGGATCTAAAGCTGGAGAATTAAATGTTAGCGAAGGATGGCTGGAGATTTTTAGGGAAAGGTTTGGCTTAAAAAACATCAAGATTTAAGGCCAGAAAGGATGGACTAACTCTCCTGTTTCATGCAAATGCAGTAGTGTTTCTAATTAGGACTGCCCTTAGATGTAAGTTGCGAACCCCTGAACCTTGAAGGGAAAGGACAAACAGCAGCTGCCAGTCTTCTAACTCAGGACTGAACCATAAAGCCTGCACAACATGAACTGTTTTTCTGGATTGATTGATACCATTCATTGATGCTTTATTCCTGAAGTCAGGAAGTACCCTGCCAGTAAAGCACTGCTTTTTAAACTTCTTTTGATATTGGGCAATGCCCTTGGCTACTCAGAACCCCATAAGTTCAACAGTGTTGAAGCCAAGTGGTCGAAGCGATCTGCTTGCTCCCAAACACGACATCTCTAATTCAGCCCCGATTGTAGGGGGTCATAAGGACGTTCAAGGCTCATTACAGTCTTATGAAAAGGACTGTCGGTGCCATGAAGACAACCCCAACAGAAAGAACGGCATGAAAGTCTGAAAGAATTACACCACTGACGATGCCATTGTCGTTACTGAAAAGGCTGTAAAAGCCATCAAGCCTGAGACGAAGAATCCATGCCAGAGAAAACTGTGTCCGGACGCTGTGCGTGACTTCACAGGATTCACGGTAGAACTAATCAAGGAAATCACGAAGGAGACTGCGGATGTGGCAAAAAATTAAAAATAACTGACGCAGATGAGTGCTTTTGAACCACTGCCAGATGATAAGGAAGAAAACATGAAGAAAGCAGTGCCAGAAAACACACTGACATCAGACAGTCCAGCAGAAGGGTTCTGATTATTTAAGACTGCTTTTGACTTATTTTACAAGATAGACCTTTCTATGGCCACTAAACTAAAGCAAATGGTAGAAGGACTGGTATCGTACAGAAACATTTTGAGAGAAATAAAAAAGCAAGTACGTGAGACAGAAATTACGATGTATCTGTCAAGTTACACGCAGTATGCCCGCCCCCAACCCCACTATCTACTTCCACACCCGAGACAGGAAAACCAACCTCTCCTCAGCCTACTCATGAACCATGACTACTAGGATGAAGAACTTTATGATGATCCACTTCAATTTAATCAACAGTCATTAATCATCATATTGTATAGTTAACAAAGTTATCTTACTGTGGGTGTGTGAGAGGTTTTGTGTGAAAATCCAATAACCATATGGTAAAAACCATATGAACATTTTTGTGTCAGTACCATTACCGTCACCTAAGCAGTCAATGTGTAGAAGATTATGTGCAAGACTGGTGTTAAAGTAGATAGCCCATCCTTACATTTGGCATAAAGTAATGATATAACAATTCACTTATTATGTATGGGCTAGGCAACCAAAAAGCAATCATATTGCTATTCCTTTGTTATCAATGCATGAATTGTTATCCCCTAAACAGGAATTTTTTCACATTATCTTTTCATTTTTGATGTCTATGTTAGCAATATGTATACCATGTACAGTGTTCTGTACCAACTTAAGACTATACTAACACAGATACCAACAACTTATATTATAAAAAGTCAACATAAGCTTATTGTATCTACAAAGACAGTACTGTACTATAATTTCTATTCCTTGTGATTTTAATAATATTTTCTTTTCTCTAGCTTACTTTATTGTAGAACAATATATACAGTACATATGACATACAAAATATGTTCCTATACTGTTAAAGGATCAACTATGCTTCTATATACAAATTATTTTTATTCAAAGTTCCCCCCCCCCCATATACTAGCTGTCTTCTGATTATTGTTACCTTTATCATCAACACTTTTCAATGTTTAAAGATACCTTGTGTGTTTTGAATGTTGGTATCGAATTTCCATCACTGGTCACAATACCAGCACTCTCCTGACCCCTGTGAATATAAAAAGGTGTCAAACTGTTAGATTTACCCCATTGATAAATTTCTTTAGTGAATCTTATGGAACATACTTTTCTCAGTAACATCCACGAACTCAGTCTGACAACACGTTAAATGCTGCCAGCAGCAGGGCCACTTCCATCATGACGCTGACAATGATTGGAGCAGCAGACGAGACTGCGTTATGCCTAATAAGCCAGGCACTGTCTTAAGCATGCACATGAATGATCCAATTTATTAGGCTTTCAAAACAATCCAACGAAGTAGTAACTATGATTACTGTTCACATTTTACAGATAAGGACAACACTAAAGAAACAAAATTAACTCATCCAGTGTCACACAGAGAATGGTGGCATGGCCAAGATTAGGACACAGACAACCTGATTTCAGACCTTGTACTTGTAACCTCTGTAATAGGTGACCTCTAAATAAGGTTGAGTATGTAGATATAACGTAAAAGCCCCAAATAAAATGGCAGGTAAAATGTCTGTGGGTACTGGAATCATAAAATTAATGTTTTTGTTTTGTTTTGCTTTTTTGCACTTCCCAAATGTCTTCTGACAAATAACTACCTCTTTTTTCATCAGAAAACAAATGCTGCTTCAAGAAGCCCTGAGCTGATCAGGCACTCTATCTCATTTCCTGACTTAGTGCTATGAGGTGAGGACACAGAGAAAGCCAGAGCTAGGCTTCCAGCTCAGCAGGGTAACACACTGGTAAGACTTTAAAGGGTCTGCACCACAGTGGAGTATAAACTCAAAAGATAAACTAAAAGCTCCACTTTTAGTTTAACAATTTTAGCTTAACAATTTTTAGTAGTTCTGAACAAATGCTATAAATACTAGATGTTTGTTAACAAATTTTTGTTCCAAAGAAGAGGTATCAGGGTAGAAATAAAAATTAAATCTCAACCATATATGTACATATACATTAACAATTACTAACATGATTTATTTTGTAGAAAGGTTCTTTTCTAAAATTATAACAGGCATTTTAATGACGAGAGAAACTACAACATTAAATGCATCTGCAAAGTAAAAATCTAGAAAATTAAAAGTGAAGTAATTTTGCTAAATCACCAATGCATTAAATACTGTGAACTATTATGCTGAAAACAGACATGCATAATACTATACATCCTATACAACTGAATAATTTGTGACTTAAGATTAATTTATTTAGTGAAATCATGTGGTCTTCAGTTAACCAATGTCAGAAGAACTAAGTGATTCATATCAGAGGGAAAAAAAATAACCTTAGTCACAAACCTTTACCGTAGAAAGAACCTCTGCCAACCATTTCCAAAACAAACAAGCAAAAAATCAACAATCACATAGTAAATTAGAAATAAACAAACACAAAAAAAGGTTTTCTTTCCCTTTTGTCTCAAGGGTAATTTGTCCTTTAAAGCTGAAATGAGTAACCTTAGGGATCTTCTAGGTCCAGGCTTCTTTAATCAGGAAGCCTGCTTATTTGGCAGTTTCTCAAGTTACTCCCCTGGGGCAGCTCGAACCAGTTAAACTAGATCCCTTCAGCTCTGCACGGCTTATTGACAACCAGCCGGCTGGTTTCCTAGGAAACAAAACCTTGGCTAGAAATAGTGAATCATTTCCAGGTCACTTTCAACATGGAGAGTGGAGCAGGAAAGCACTGGACTGAGGAAGAGGTTAAAGCTTTGCTAAGTGTCTGGGCAGAAAAAAATATACGAGAACAACTTTATGGAACACTGAGAAATAAAGGAATATTTATTTACATTGCTAAAAGGCTGCGAGCACTAGGAGTATACAGAGATTGGAAACAGTGCCGGGCAAAGTACAAAAATCTCAAATATGAATACAGAACAGTTAAATATGCCCACAACTCTGGAGACAGCTCTAAAACTATGAAGTTCTTTCATGATTTGGATGCCATCCTGCAGTATGAACCTGCCACACCATTCACAGAGGAAGATGCAAATGACAGGTGCCTGGCAACGCTGAGCCCAAGTACAGCCCCAGGGACCACCGAAGGTAAAAAGAAAAAGTACCCTTCTTTTGTTTTTACCTAACAAACTGTAAGAGAACCAGACTTCTGAGTCCATATGATAAATATAGCCTGAAATATCAAGGTTGAGAAAAACAACTGACCTGTATGTATATGCTATTTTGCACAAGGTAAACATTAATTTTAAAAAAATAATTGAAATAATGCCACCATTAAAAAAATCTGTTAAGTAAAAAAACAAAGACATTAAAATGGTACCATCTGCTAATGCCAACTGCTCCTTACTCCTGTCTGATATGGTTTTTGGCAAATGGATTGGGTTCTGAGAGTATTTTTAATCTTAATTTTATGAGTACTGAAAAATATATATATGTATTGCTCAACTGTTGTTTTCCCAGCTCCAAAATAAGACAGAACTTTCTGCTCTGTATTAATGTTCCCACTTTCCTAAATTTATAAACAAAAGCACTAAAATACTAGTAACTGATAAAAATGTCATTGCTAGTTTGGAAGAACATCTCCATTTTAACAGAAAGTAAAACAAATGGATTTGGCAGGTTAAATTATTTATGATTAAATGCTTTAAATACTGACATACCTTGAGGATATTGTGCATTGGGTTCTAGATCTCAGCAATAAAGCAAATATCCTGACAAAGCCAAGTCATACAAACTTTTTGGACAGGGAAGACTGGCGTGCTGCAGTCCATGGAGGTGCAAAGAGTCGGATATGACTGAGAGACTGAACTGAACTGAATACATATAAAATTTATATCACACTATAGTCTAAAAAACTGTACATACCTTAATTAAAAAATACTTCATTGCTACAAAACACTAACCATCATTTGAGCTAATAGCGAGTTGTAGTAGTTTTCATTTTTTAAAAAAAATATCTATTCATTTATTTTGGCTGCACCAGGTCTTATTTGCTGCATCCATTATCTTTTATTGCAGCATGTGAACTCCTAGTTTCGGCAGATGGGATCTAGTTCTCTGATCATGGGCAGAACCCAGTCCCCCAGCGACTGGACCACCAGGAAGTCCCGGAGTTGCTATTTTTAAGGGCAGAGTTGTTTAATTCAAACTCTGTGCTGTTGTGTGTGCTGAGTTGTTCAGTTGTGTCAAAATCTGCGGTATCTCCTGTTGTTTCCCCCTCACATACAGTATAATCTACTACCTCCTCCCTGCGGCACAGCTGGTGGGGTCTTAGTTCCCAAAGCAGGGACTGAACCCAGGCCCCGGCAGTGAAAGAGCCAAGGCCTAACCACTGGGGCACCAGGGAACTTCCTACAACCAATTATCTTTTGTCCAATTAAAAATTATCCCAGTAGGATAGACTATCAGAAGTTCAATTTCCGGTCAAGGTGTGGGGTATGATTACTTTGAAACATATTACTAAAGTAACTTCTTTCCAAAAGAACTGTACTTTAACAATGAAATGTCCCTTTTATAGAACAGGGGGCCGGGGCAGGGGGAGAGACTTTGCTGATTTAATAAATAATGGAGTATGCTAATCTGGGGCTTCCCTGGTGGCTCAGTGGTAAAGAATCTGCCTGCCATGCAGGAGACCAGGGTTCAATCCCTAATCGGGAAGATCCCTTGGAGAAGAAAATGGCAACCCACTCCAGTATTCTTGCCTGGAGAATTCCATGGACAGAGGAGCCTGGTGGACTATAGTCCATGGGGTCACAAAGAGTTGGACACAACTAAGCGACTAACACTTACTACGCTAATCTAATAAATACATATATAACACATATATAACACTGTATGCAATCAATAACTGTTTACTTTGCATTTGTTTAATTAAAAGTGCTGTGGAACATTTTACATATATTTACTCAATTTTATGAACTGACTGTTCATGTCAGTTGAGGTCTTAGAAAAATTTGCATGACCTCCTTTCACCTTATAATTTTGGCTGATTTTTATTTAACCCACAAAAGTAAAAAGTTTTAACATAGTCAAACAGCTTCTTTTCTAAGGCTTTAAGTAAAGTGAATGAAAGTCACTCAGTCATGTCCAACTCTTTGCAACCCCATGGACTATACAGTCCATGGAATTTTCTAGGCCAGAATACTGGAGTGGGTAGCCTTTCCCTTCTCCAGGGAATCTTCCCAACCCAGGGATCAAACCCAGGTCTCCCATGTTGCAGGCAGATTCTTTTACCAGTTGAGCCACAAAGGAAGCCCTTCTAAGGCTTAGACAGCCCTTCTTTCTCCAATTCTGATTCATTTATGACATCTTCTGATTTTTCTATGGTGGAACCAGCAGAATTTTTACTGGTATATGGCAAAAAGAAGGCAAAGAAGTGAATGTGTGTTTCCTACTGTTGGGATCAACTTGTTTCATGCAAGGGGCCCTCTTTCAAGGACAGAGGATCTGGTCCCTTTTGTTAAGCCTTGGGAAAGGACTCTTAAGAGGCTTCATCTTCTAAAAACTATAATCATCCTCAATCTCAGAATACCCTTGGCCTACTGCTTCTGTATCACATTCCTTCAGTGACCAATTTCCACTCTTTCCCTTTTCTTACTGTATACAAATGCATTAAGAATAATGATTTAAGGGTTTCAATATAAAATCTCCACTGTGTGGGTCCCCTGCATATAATTTTGGGATTCTTGCTAGGAATGATCAACCTGAGGGAAAAAAATTCCCTGAAGAAGGTGGAGAGAGATATTTCTTTTTTGCCCTCACCTGTATGTTCAGCTCTAAGATCTTATCAATAAACAGAAGCAGGCCCTAAAGCAGATAAAAGAATAGTAAACCCTACCTTTCCTTGCTGTTCTCATCAAGCTCAGTCAATAAATTACCTGATGTCAGTATGTCAGTATCTTTTCTTCTTCTCTCTAAAGAGAGTTCTTATGTAATTTAAGATTTTTATTTTCCATATTCCCAACTAAATCAAAAACATTCCCTAACTGCAACTTAGCCTCAAATAATTGTGAAACTCAATTTTAAAATGACAATTTTTAAAATTATGTCATGTACTTTGTGCTAAGTCACTTCAGTCATGTCTGACTCTGTGACCCCATGGCCTGCAGCCCACCAGGCTCCCCTGTCCAATGGGATTCTCAAGGCAAGAGTACTGGAGTGGGTTGCCATGCCCTCCTCCAGGGGATCTTCCCGACCCAGGCAGTGAACCCATGTCTCTTATGGTCCCCTGTGCTGGCACGTGGGTGCTTTACCACAAGTGCCACCTGGGAAGCCCTTTTAAATTTATGTAACTATGCCACTTGAATAATTATGGGCTTCCTTGTAGCTCAATCGGTAAAGAATCTGCCTGCAAAGCAGGAGACCTGGATTTGATTCCTGGGTTGGGAAAATCCCCTGGAGAAGGCAATGGCACCCCACTGCAGTACTCTTGCCTGGAAAATCCCATGGATGGAGGAGCCTGGTGGGCTGCAGTCCGTGGGGTCACTAAGACTGAAGTCGGACACGACTGAAGCGACTTAGCAGCAGCAGAAAAACATGTGGTAATGACATAATCAAGGAGGGACATCTTCATCCTGTAAGGTTGGCAGGGTTCTTTTACCGTATTGCAGGATTTCTCTTTCACATTACTAGTATCACTTAAAGGGCCTACTATGTTGAGGTACCTAAAATACAAAAATGAAAAAATATCTCACTTTAAAGACACAGTTTAACTTGAAAACTAACTGCAACCATCCTCAGAAACTTCATTCTAGGGGATGCTCAAAATGTCAACAGAATGGAGGAAGTTAGATTTCTCTTTATATACATAGATATTTAAACCATATTATACCACTATTATAAAAAACATCTATCATAAATCTATGATCCTTCATGCATACGATCAAATTCAACTAAAACTATTAGCGTTATCAGTTGTTAACCCAATTTTAATTTTCCTTGGCATTTATTTCTAAAAGGAATCCTCTCTTTCCAGGCAAAATGTCAGTTACATCAGAAGACAAGGAAGACATCTCAGGAAATCCTTTACTTTTGGTTTCTCAAGTCAGACCAATGGAACTAGGTAGGTATGGTACAGTCTGTTCAAAAATATAATGAAACTGATCTACATCAAATTGGAAAGTAAGACTGATACCAAATCTGAGAAAATGGGTGATTTTTTTCCTGGTAGAAATACTTTGGAAATATTAGCTTCAAATCCCCAGTCTTTATGCTTTAAATATAGTAAGGAAGCAGATGGCCAAAATTACACATAGTAAGTGTGGTACTTAATATAGCCTTCAGCTATCCTGGAAGCTAAGAAAAGCAGAACTTTACATTTGAAAGTAAATAATATAAAATCCATAATGAAGTCAAGGATGATTTTATTCACCCAAAAAGTCAACATAAGTCCCATTCTTGCTTATAAATTCTTACTGAAAGTTAATGCAAGTGAGGAAAAGTGCTCACTTGATTTAAGATGAAAAACATGTTAAATTTAAAACATCTTTAAAAATTTTTTAAATAAGAACATCTTAAAATTAAATTAACATTTAAGATGAAAAACATCTTAAAACAAAGACATTAAATACAGCACAAAATAAAAGCACCTCCATACCCAAGTAAATACTATGGTAATTTTTTTAATGACTAATTTTATAGATGCTGAGGTCCAAACCACCTTCTTATTAAACATGAAATCTGAGTAAAATAATATGGTTGTGAAATAACCAATATAATGTCAAGAAATGCCATTATCATAAAATGAGTTGCAAAACTGTGCAGAGATCTAACACCAATTTATTAAAGGATTTATAACTAAGTAGAGACATTCTGCCTAATGCATTATGAAATTTCTGGCACATTTCTTTTCATTAAAAGGATATAATACTTCACTTAAAATGGCATTTGGTCTTTAACCAATGGGACATCTTTTATTTTCACAAAGAGTTAAGAAGCACCGATTATTAATGTGCTTCCTCTAAGCCCTTCATTCATGAATAGTCTTGGCTCTCAGTCCTGAATTGCACACTAGAATCACAATCTGGGGATGAAGGATGGGGGCAGTGGTTTATAAAGGCTTCAGCAGGAGATTCTGACATGGAGCAAACGGAAGTCATTAGATACAGAAAAGGCATGGGGAGGAGATAAATTGCTCACACTTATGGAAAAATTGTCTTCAACAAGCTGTTTTATACATAATTATATTGCTTTAAAGAAGTAAATATTACAAAATTATATATTCAACTTTCACTATACACTGACATTAATCCCACATACTAAAGGAGCAGAATGGAAGAGAAAGAAGTGCTAAAGAAGAAAGATGATCAAGATGTAACTAATTAAAAAAACAACTTTATTAAAGTCAGTCACCATCACAATAAGGAACAGAGTCACGTTCTGTATTTTGATTTCCCAAGTAGTTTAAGACAAAAGCTACACTGTAATTTGCATTCCATCTCCCATAGAGAAAATTACTGTCTTTAGTAATGTTGCATCCAATTATTTACCTTGTCTGATATATGTAACCCATGGATCTCTTTCCCTCCCCACCCAATACAGGTGACTCTACAGCAATATTGGAGCCCCCTAACAACCCAACTGTCATCCCAACTGTAGCAAATGAAGGAGGAAAGCACTGGACTGCGCCAGAAGTCAGGGCTCTAATAGGCATCTGGTCTGATCAAGGGATACAACAGCAGCTAGAGGGCACAATGAGAAATAAACGGATATTTGAACAAATTGCTGCCAAGCTCCAGAAACTTGGAATAGAGAGAGACTGGAAGCAGTGCAGAACGAAGTACAAAAACTTAAAACATGAATACAAGATTGTAAGAATGGCTAGAGACCTAGGCGTGGCTAAAAGCATGAAATTTTTTACTGAGTTGGATGCGATTCTGGGACACAAGAAAACAGAAAACTCACAACAGGAATCCCAAGATGAAGAGCAAGCCACAGGATGTGCCCATGTAAAGATGGAAGAGGATCAGACAGGTAGGCAAGCAAAGAAAAGTAATCTTAACATCATGCTACCATATAAAAAAATGTCAATAACCTGAATATAGTCTAAGGTCAATGGCAACCCACTCCAGTACTCTTGCCTGGAAAATCCCATGGACGGAGGAGCCTGGTGGGCTGCCGTCTATGGGGTTGCACACTACTTAAGAGTCGGACACTACTCAAGCGACTTAGCAGCAGCAGTCTAAGGTAAATAGGTTTTACTAAATGAGATTCAACAAGCTAACTGCTCAATTTATCATGAAACAGATTTCATGCAAATTTGATCAGAACACAGAATGGTGTAGAGTTATACAAAACAAGAAAAGAAAATTGGATTTCTAGAAGTTTAGAAAGACCAATTTTACAGAAGTAAAAATAAAATTCTTGATGGCAGAAATTCAAAAAATTTTTCATATCAGTTGTGGTAAAATTGTGAGTAAACAGAAAAAATGCATTGAAAAACTCAGAAAAATATAAAACCTGTGAGAATGTGAGTTCTCCTAGGACACATCATAAAATTCTTCAAAATGAGTTTAACCTAAAGAGTTGAGATGCAATGTACACAAAGATATGACTGCATGAAATAAACTGCACGAGTTCTAGGCCAGGAGTTGGGAAATACAAGTCCTACCTCCGTCTCTGTGGAACTCTGAGCTCAAGAGTACCTCCTTCAGATTTGCAATGTAAAATGGTGGAATGGGTGAGATGTTATTAAAGACCTCGAGTGGCCACAATGTTTCTAGATCTTAATATCAGCCTTAAATGATACAGTCTTAATTCTTTTTTTTAATTTTTATTCTTAATTAGAGGATAATTACTTTGCAATATTATGATAGTTTCTGTCATACATCAACATGAATGAAGTCCTAATTCCTAAAAGTATGAGTGGGAAAGAGAGGGAAATGACAAAGAGTTAGGATTGGGAAATGGTGGTGAGAAGTCCTAAAATGTTTCACTAGTAGACAAGGAAAGAACTGGTCTGCTGGAGAACTATACATCTCCCCCATTGAAATTAAAATGTAAAATAACTAGTGATCAAGTAGCCCAAAAGCAATGGCATGATTGTGTTCATACAGTAACTATTGGAGATGCAGGTGAATATAATCTTGTCAGTTTTATGTAAAGACCTAGTTAGACTTATAACACCAGATGCTTATAGAGACCTAAGACTAAAATATGTTTAACGATGGGGAATCTAGAGAAAAATAAACAACCACAGTTTTTAGTATCAAGTTCACTCTAAAAGGGAAAATACTATATTAGAGCTTAAAATACAGTTCTAAAAGTAAATAAAAAACACACCACCATATATCCCACCGTGTTCATACAGTTATTGCTGGAGATGCAGCTAAGATGACTTGGTCAGTAATATGTCAGAAGACCTAAGAGAGACATATATGAGACAAAGCCCTTGCACAGGTAAAACAACATTCTTGTTTTTATGTGTGTGTATGTAATGCAATGCATGTTATTATAAGGTGCTGTACAGACTCAACTGTGTCACTCCCAAACTCATCTGTTGAAACCCCAATCCCCACTGTTGCTACATTTGGAGATGGGGTCTTTGGGAAAAAATGAGGTTTAGATGAGGCCATAAGGGTGAGGCCTGCAGCATTACCATGGTTTAATTTACTTATATACATTGGGCTTCCCAGGCGGCTCAGTGGTAGAGAAACCGCCTGCCAGTGCAGCAGAGGCAAAAGACGTCGGTTCGATCCCTAGGTCAAGAAGATTCCCTGGAGGAGGGCAGGGAAACCGACTCCAGTGTTCTTGCCTGAAAAGTCTCACAGTCAGAGAAGCCTGGTGGGCTACAGTCCATAGTGTTGCAAAGAGTTGGACATGACCGAACACACACACCCATCATATACATTATATAACAGCCACAACATCTAACATGCTATTATAAGAACATATACAAGTATAGCATTATACAGTATTGTTGAATAATATTCACATTTCCAAAATGCAGAAATGGAAGGTGGAGATTATTAATGACAGTGAGGTTCCCTGTGGCTGCTGTTCATAGCAGCATCGGCATCATCTAGGAACTCATTCAAAATGCAAATTCTTGGGCCTCCTCCAGAACCAGAAACTGGGGGTGAGTTCCAGCAGTCCGATATGTATCTCGGTGATTCTGACACATGTTGAAGTTTGAGAACCATTGCCCTGTGGTGTAGGGCACTTAGGGTGTGTCTCCTCTCTGATAGTTTGCCTTTTAGACAAACCAAAATTGAGGGCAGGGGGGTGACCAAGCTCCTAAGCGGAAGCCTAGCCGTCACAGACCTTGTGCTGGTCTTTCAGTCCAAAGTTTCCCGCAGCATCAAAAAGTTTAAAAACCAATTCTGATCTGGAAACCAGGTGCCCCACAGTCTTGGCAAACTTCACTTTAAAAGCTCAATGGGAGAAAAGGAAAGCGGCTAGAACACTGACAGGTGAAAATGGAGAGAAATTACGGAGACTAACCAAACAGGAACGTGCAGCTGACTAGTGGGAAAACAAAGGTAAACAAAACTCTGTGCTCCTAAGGATTCTAAAGGAACAACTGCAATGACCCTTTGTCACTGGAAGTTAAAATCAGATTACCACATACAGTGTTTAATAAGAAAGAAAGATTTTCATGAAAAAGTTTACAAACTTTAGAATATTTTTTATGATTTTTAAATCCTAAAACATTTTTAAAGATTTTTCAAAAAAATTCAGAAGATTAAAGCTTGTTAGTCCTCTGGAGCACTCACTTAAATACAACATCTCAGTATAACTTCTTTTATGTAAAGGGAAAATATTAAGCCAGATGTAAACTGACAGGTTTTAAAAAATGGTATGTTTACATGTTAGTATGGAATATATCTAGAAAATATGAAACAGGATGTTTACAGTCATTCTAGAAATAATGGTATTTTAAACTTCCAAATAAATATAAAAGTAAAGGTATAAAACCACATAGATCCCAGCAGCTAAATATGTAAGAAAACACTTTATATATACTTTGTGATGCACAAGTTGCTAGTCCACTACTTGGAAGACTGTTATGTTTAGCTAAAGACATGGATATCTATCTTTAGGGAAAAATCAGGTCAATAGTTAGAGGTCAGCTCATTTTGTTTTTATGTGCTTAGTCGCTCAGTCATGTCTGACTCTTTGCAACCCCATGGACTGTAGCCTGCCAGGCTCCTCTGTCCATGAGGATTCTCTAGGCAAGAATACTAGAATGGGTTGTCATGCCCTCCTCCAGGGGATCTTCCCAACCCAGGGATCGAACCCAGGTCTCTCTCATTGCAGACAGATTATTTACCATCAGAGCCACCAGGGAAGCCCATTTTGTTTTTATAGATTTTTACTAATAAATATTGTTATCGGAGTTGTCATTGCTCCATATTGTTAACATTCACACTTGGTCATAAAACTGATCTCCCCAAATGTAACACTTTACTATCTTAAAAGTATACTAAGCATCTTTTTTTTTTTTTGTATTTCAAGGAAAAATCCAGCTAAAGCTATGGACCCCCACATTCTGGATAACTAATTAGTTTCCAACTTAGAACCCCTGGAGGTTTTGGTTTAGTGTTATGTTGTACAGTGGATTCAAGCTCCTGTATTTTTAGAGAAGATCATCAAGCATAGCCAAGGTGTCATGTTTTTAGAGAATAAGACCAGCAGAGGGCTGAAAAGAGTTAACACATAAGATTCAATTTGATTCCAGTTGGGAGAAAATTAGCTACTTTGAGTAAATTATCACTTTAAAAATGTATGACCAATGAAATATGAAGAAGCTAATCACTGGGAATTATCATAGAAGACTTAGGCTCTGTCTATTACAATAAGTAAAAGGAAATGATATCTTGGTATCTCTTATTTTCTTGAAGAGATCTCTAGTCTTTCTCATTCCATTGTTTTCCTCTGTTTCTTTGCAAAGTGAAGGCTTTCTTATCTCTCTTGCTATTCTTTGGAACTGTCCATTCAGATGGGCATATCTTTCCTTTTCTCCTCTGCCTTTCTCTTCTCTTCTTTTCTCAGCTATTTGTAAGGTCTCCTCAGACTACCATTTTGCCTTCTTGCAAATTTCTTTTTATTTGTGAAGGTTTGATCCCAGCCTCCTATACAATGTTAGAAACCTCCTTCCATTGTTCTTGAGGCACTCTGGCTATCAGATCTAATCCCTTGAATCTATTTGTCAAACATGTCCTTCATAAGAAGATGAGGTTACCCTGATGTACATCTTCACATACCCACTGCAGCAATATGCTTACAGCCCTCCGTCTACACTTTTGCCTCAAGGTTTATTAATACAAACAATTGTCTAATTGCAGAATAATCATTCCAAGTAACTATATAGACACCTATACTTAATAACATAGAATTCTTTTTTAAAAATGTTCCAGTGTATAGGGAAGTACAGCTGAGACAAAAGACTACCATAACATTGCTATACTTCAACACAGCAATCCAACATACACATATGAGGAGGAGCTTTCCCCAAATTACCAACAGCGGGGTTGTAAACATCCTGAACATAAACTGGTCCACCAGGACAAATTCCTGTTATATTTACCACGCTAAGCATTTTAATTTCCTTAAAATGTTAATCACTGTCTGCTTAATACCTCAATATGAAGACTGCTAAAACCACCTAATCTTAGAGTCTTATTATTCCTTTACAGGTATTGCAGTAAGGATTATTCTTAGTTACAATGAGGACAGAATGAAAAAAAGAGCAGCATTAAAATGTAACAGCGAAAGTTGTTAAACAAATTAGGTCACAAAGCACTTGCGTCCTTTCAAACCAAGCTTCCTGCCTTGTGACTTTTAAGGCAGACTACTTTCCAACGCTGTGGTGTTGGCGGTGAATCCTCTAAGGCCACCTTTAAATTTGGTTCAAGATGGCAAATGCTCTTGGCTTTGAGGTTACACTCTTGATGCTGGGATCCAGGCTGACCACGTTTTCAGTGCAGTCTTCACCTGCCGAAGTGCATTAGGGTTCTGTGAACAACATTTAAATTACTACTCTGTTTTCTGACAGAGGAAGACACTGCAAGTAATGCCTCAGATGAGGTGGGCGGCCTCACAGCGCCACACGGTATCCCTGGGTCAGGTAAGGGATCTAAATTGTTGAATTTCAAATGTTCTTTTGATTTTTAAAGTCTAATATATACCAGTTGAAGTAGTTATAGGGAAGATCTCTACTATGTATGATCCCAAATGCCTCATTATATTGAATACCTGAGTTAGTAGAGTATATGGTAGGGGAGTAAAGAAATGTCTATTCCTACTTCTTACTAAAAAAAAAAAAAAATCTGTAAATACTGAGACACTCTGTATTCATAAATATGCAATCAAGGATACCTGTTGATGAAAAGCAGCTAAATTACTCTCACTAATATTGGGGATTAGTCTGTCTTATTTTAAAATATTTGAATATGAATGTATGAAAAAAATTTTGATCCTCATATTGAAATTATCAATGCTTTACGTCAGTCCAGTTTGCTTTAAATGAATGATACTGAAATACAGGATGTATCTAAGTTTGAATAATTGTGAATCATGTTGATTCATAGGAAATCATATTCCTTTAGAAGATGCTAAAGTCATTTACAGATTATAACAGTGAGTGACACAGGCTGGAGAAAGCTGGTGTGACAAGGCGGTCAGGGCACTTATAAACATATGGCCTTATGAAAAAATTAAGCAAGTGCTGGAACGGGGCCACAAGAAACAAAGAAATATTTGAGGAAATTGCCAGAACATTAATGCAGTTTGGAATAGACAAGAGACTGGAAACAATGTCATACCAAATACAAAAATTTTAAATTGTGAATACAGAGTTTTACAAAAGAAAAATGTCAACCTTCAAAGAAAAATGAGATTTTATGAAGAAGTTGACGGCCTCCTAAGACAACCATCTCTCAGAACTGCCAAATGGAAACAAGGTTACCATGTAACCTTGGAATTAGACTTTTTAAAGTGAAAATTTTATAAACTTTCCTCTTTGCATTTAACTTAGCAAAAAATTCTTCAATAATAAATTCCTAACACTATTTTATGTTCAAATGGTTCCCTAAATTATTATAAACCACATACCTATTAAGTGAAGGATTTCAATTTCTTTTCAAATCTTTCCTAAAGATTTAGGAAAGATTAGTACCAAAATATTCCTAATTCTTGAACTCTTTCATCTGTCCAATCACTTAAATGTTCTGTGTGTACTTGAATGCTTGAAAAGTAATGCACTTTTAGACGATGTCATATAATGACTCTTTTCCTATGTTCTCTTGTTTAAGAATTATTTGAAAATCATACCAAAAACCCAAGAACTTTGAGCATCAAGAGAAAAGCACTTGAAGATGGTAAGAGTCTGAGATATACCAACTTTTCCCACATTGATTAAAACTGCTGTAGCTTTTTCCTGATACATGTTTATTCTTGTCCTTGACAAATTGAGACTATTGTTTACGAGCTGTGTGAGAGCAAAAAATGCTGAAAAATTATTTCTTTCATAGCTTATTAAGCGTGAAAGTAACAAAGTAAACATAAACTTTCCCACCTCAAATTTCTGCACAACTATCTATTCATCGTTCGCCTTTAACTTACACTTTTCTGTGATTGCCATTAGAATACGAGGATGTAAAAGGAAACCCCCCACAAACTAGTAAGTTCTGAATTTTGCTTTTCTCCAAAGGTAATTAACAATGGCTATAACTTTTTAGTAATTCTACAAAAACGGAGAAGCCAGCTAATTATGACGCTGTCATTACAAACCGACCCACTATAAGTTAACAGGTTACTCACAATGTGCGTACAAGCTGAGGGGCTTCAGTCGTGTCTGACTGTGTGTGACCCTACGGACTGTAGCCCACCAGGCTCCTCTGTCCATGGGATTCTCCAGGCAAGGATACTGGACTGGACTGCCATGCCCTCCTCCAGGGGATCTTTCTAACCCAGGGATCAAACCTGCGTCTCTTACATCTCCTGCATTGGCAGGCAATGTCTTTACCACTAGCACCACCTGGGAAGCCCAACCTAATGTAGTATAGCATAAAGAAAAACACAGAATATAAGAAAAGGCACTGGTCTGAGAAACAGAAAACCTAATTTGTCCAGTTTCTCTTTACCCTTAAAACTCAACATGGAGCAAATGACTGCATCTCTCTGGATCTCTAAGATAATCCAACTTTAGCATTTTATAGATTTATAATTGATCTAATTGTTTTGAGTTCACATAAATAGTTGAAGACCTCAAAGTGAAGACACCTGTGCACCAACCACTCAACTCAAGATATAAAACACTACCAGCAAAAAAAAAACAACAAAAAAACCACTACCAGCACCCTAAACACCCCCCCACTTCATTAATTCTCCTGTTAGCCCCCATGCGTGCATGCTAAGTCGCTTCAGTTGTGTCCGACTCTATGGGACCCTATAGACTGCAGCCTGCCAGGCTCCTCTGTCCATGGAATTCTCCAGGAAAGAATATTGGAGTGGGTTTCCATGCCATCCTCCAGGGGATCTCGCCAACCCAGGCATCGAACCCGCATCTCTTATGTCTCCTGTGTTGGCAGGTGGGTTCTTTACCACTAGCACACCTGGGAAGCCTGTTAGCCCTCATAAAAGTTATCAATGTTCACTACCATAGGCTAGTTTTATTATTAGAATCATACAATGGTCTTTTCCTTTAGTATGTATTTCGTAATGTCAAGCTTCTTTCACACAGCATTGTTTGAGAGTCATCCATGATTTTACTTGCAGCAGGAGTCTGTTCTTTTTTGCTGCCATAGAATATTCCATAATAGGAACATACATCCCTCTGCCTTCTCTATCCAATGTTCCCAGACTGGGGCTACTCAGAATAAGGTTGCTCTACAAATTCCTGTGCATGTCTTCCAATAAACACATGTATGCATCTCTGTTGAGTACATACCCAGCAGCGGGACGCAGGGCCACAGGGTATGCATGTATCCAGGTAGTGTTCTAAGCACGTTACATGTCAACACATTTAATCGCGACCACCACTCTATGAGGTAAGTGATCCCACTATCCCCATTTACAGAGGAGGACATGGGGGCATGAACAAGTCGGCTCTGTTGAACCAGCTGCTCTGCTCCCTCTCCGTGGGGGCAGGGACCACGTCAGCCTTGTGTCGTACAGTATCCCTAGTGTCCACCACGGGGCCTTGCATACACACAGGAAGAGCTCAACAAGTATTTTTCGAATAAAGTATTAGAGAAGAGCAGGACTCCACTCTCCCCAACCCTGCCCAACAACACTTATATCTCACGAAAGCTGAAAATTTTATCCTCCATTTTTTGACATAAATTCCAAATCAGATGAGTTGCCTCACGTTTTCCTTCTCTCAATGCCCTTTAATGCATGTGCAACTGAAAAGGGAAACTGCTAAGGATTAACCACACGTAAGTATCATTCCCAATGCACTGAATTTGTGCACCGGACCTTTAAAATATATAAGTCTAGCCCAACAGGTGAGAAACAGTCAGAAATTCGGAGACTTTCCCAAGATCAAACTACTACTAGGAAACCAGGTAGACTTCAAGTCTTCTGTTAAAGAGGCTGTTCCCAACACTCAGAGGCTTGGGCAAGAGGCTGTTCCCAACCCAGAATGACAAAGCAATAGTACCTTAAGATCCTTTGGGGGATAAGGCACTTTTCCAACTAAGGGAATGTAAAACACTAGCGGAATGTAACTTGTTTGGCTATTATTTCTAAGAGATAAAAACAAAAAAAGTTAACTCCAGCCTTAATATGGCAATTCAAAGCAAGTTCTCTGACAATCTACTCCTGGGTTTCCCAACAAACTAAATGAAGACAACTGGGAACAAATTCCATAGGTTTGTCTGAGTGCATCCCTCCCCTCTACCTCCCAAGTGCCTTTCTAGTGATATATTATATACTTTTTGCAGAACCGGCAGCTGTATCTCTTAAGAAAACTGCTTCTGAGACCGCTGCAAATCAATTTCCTCAAAGAACAACAGAACCAAAAGATTCTTCAGAATATTTCTGCAGTCAGGAGACTCCCTACGTGACCCAACTTCATCAGGTAAATGTCATAAATTTTTAGAAAAGGTATGAAAATATTTACCAGTTATAGGGTTCAATTCCTAACACAGGAAAATGATAATTCACTGAAGGGCATTTTCGTCCCCTAACTAACCAAGGAAAGGCTAACTAGCTGATTCATGTGATAAATGTATGAAATTTTAGTAATTCCTCTTATGGAGTCTTCAAATATGTCCATGTCATTCTAGTCTCCATAAACTGTGACTATGGTTTAAAGATAAAGATCTCTAATCTACAATGGGGTGTATGGTTTGTCCCAACTCTGCAAACCTCAGAACTCATTGATGTTTTTAGGTCCGAAAAAGTACTTGATTATAATTATGTGGCATGAACATGCAAACACACACAGCTTTATAGCTGATGAGGACAACCAATTAGCTTAACACTGAAAATTCCCCCTGACAGAAAACAGAGCTATGGTATAAATCTGCAAATAGCCAGACTACTAAAAAAGAAGGACTTCTGGATGAACCCATCTGGATTAAGCATCCAGTGCATGACTGTTCAGTAATTGATATTCCATTTGTTTTTATACATAAAATACATAACACCACAACTTTCAGGGGTTCTGTCATCCCTGACACTAAATATCTATGCCTGAGAGAGAACCAAAAACAATGCAAAAGTGATAGACATTTCAGTTTCTAGAGCCTTCTGCAACAGACCACCACCTGCCAATGTACACTGTATATAACTAACTCTATATTAAATTATAACAACCCATCTAGGCTTCCAATTTTGACATTCCTTGATCTACTGTCAAATGAAAACATTTTTTGAAAAATTTATTTTATTGAAGTATAGTTGACTTACAATGTTAGATTAATTTCTGCTGTTCAGCAAAGTGATTCAGCTATATTTATAACATACATTCTTTTTCATATTCTTTTCCATTATGGTATCACAAGATATGTAATATAGTGTTCTGTGCTATACAGGAGGACCATGTAGTTGTTATCCATTCTATTAAAAACATTATTTCTTAATCTTTCACCCCTACAGCAGCAGATTTTATCTTCTAGACATAAAGAAGTTTCATATTCTTAGAATCAGTTTCCCCAATGTGTGAGGACTTTTGCTAATCTAAAATTGTGAATTGGATAGGATTATGGGCAAGAACCAGTGCTCTCAAAGAATCTTAATGATTCTATACCTGCTGCTGCTGCTGCTAAGTCACTTCAGTCGTGTCCGACTCTGTGAGACCCCATAGACGGCAGCCCACCAGGCTCCCCCATCCATGGGATTCTCCAGGCAAGAACACTGGAGTGGGTTGCCTTTTCTTTCTTCAATGCATGAAAGTGAAAAGTGAAAGTGAAGTCACTCAGTCGTGTCTGACTCTTAGCAACCCCCTGGACTGCAGCCTACCAGGCTCCTCTGTCCATGGGATTTTCCAGGCAAGAGGACTGGAGTGGGGTGCCATTGCCTTCTCCAGATCCTATGCCTACACAAGGAAAATTTAAATGGTTTTCCACTAATACCTTTCTTCTCAGAAGCTATTGGGTTTTTTGCCACTGTTACTGAAAGTATCACAAGGTCAATCTTCAACACCACAGTTTAGCAAATACTTGCTCTGTCAAATAAGCAGCCTGATAGAATCCATTTAGTTTTCTCTATCATCACGTAGTAATCACATTTTTATTGCCCTTAGCTTGTATCAATATTATCTAATCTCATTAATTCTTTCACTTAGAAGCAACTGTAGAGAAGTGCATATAATTAGGAATAAAGTTATTCATAAAAAAAATCACCCTCCTTTTCTTTACACACACATTTAAATAGGAGATCTTGGGGATGAACTCTCTGAGTTAACTAAAATAGTAAATAGTTAAAAAAAAAACCTCAAGGTCAGTTTCATATCTTCCTCACACACCACCAGGCAACTCTAAAGATCCCTTGCGTTTGTACACCTCTTCTCATGACAGGATATCCAAAATAACTTCTCTGAAGAATGTTATAAACTCATGTTGTTATGGAGTACCATATGAATAGCTTTTAGTTTTTCCTTGGCTTATATATATAATCCTCTCAATAACATAAATGTATTTTAAAATAAGATCTCTATTATGATCAACCCACAATTATACAAAATTAATTCAAATTAAAAATATTTGATTTTTCCTAGAATTCTAAATTACTCTCAGCGTTTAGTAAACAAGAATATACAAGATGTGAAACTCAAACCCAACTATTCTGGACTCTGAAAAATGCAAAAAGCCTACTTCTAGTTTAAATTTGGTGGAGGGAAAGCTAATCATTTGGAATGCATTTATACATATTTCTCCCGTATTGCTGATAAGTGTTATCACCAAGTTCCTTAACTGTTCTAGAAATTGTTGCTGAGGTATCCTCTTATGGAAACTTTGTAATACTTTCAGTGATGTCAAACTTAGGTTTCTATTTTTTACCCTTAAGAAAACTGTTTATATTAAAACTTAGTTCAGTTAGTAGGAAATGGAAAGATCACAGAAGCAAAGTTATTTTTTAACTCAAAGGATCTATCAGTTTTTCAAAGTCAATGTGTATCTTGTCATACAGGAACTATTCTCTCCATCTTTTAAAGAAGGGAATTATTTTGGCATTTCCTTACTACTAATCTTTTCATTCATTATCTAAAATGTTTACCAAAGAATTTTTTGTACATGCACTATTCCTCCGCGATTGGATTATTATCTGTTGGAATTCATGAGATCTAGAACCGGTAGTTCCTTTTGACCATCAACCGATTCAGCTTCCCCGGGTTTGAATCCTTACGTTCCCATAGCTATGACTTCGTTCAAATACACCATCTGCCCAATAGCTCTGCTCTTGCAAACAAAAGCTTGTGGTGGTTGCAGGCTCCCCGCGAAACCTCAAAGTGTTGTAGGTCCAGGACTAGCAAACACCCCACACAGTTTTATCACAAGAGCAGCTTCAGGCTGTGGGAGATCAAAACGCGCAAGGAGACGAGGAAGAACCCCGACTGGGCATGTCCAGCCGACTGGAGCCTTACAATCTGGTCAGATCCAGGAGGGGTGCACTACACGGGAGCGCGGAGAGCCCCTAAAAGACCGTTAAGGGTGGCGGGGCACAGGCTGAAGTCCAGGGAGACAAGAGAGCCCCGGCGCACGCCTTGGCAATCTGGTGGATGCCACAGGAAGGTACCAGTCCAGGTAAGAGAGAGGTCCGGCCCCTGGTTCTCAGCCGCCCGCGAGATCGCCAACTCCGGCCGCGGGAAGCGGATCGGGCAGATGGAGGAGAACACGAGCCGCCATCCCCACCCCTCACCCAGTCGCTCACCGGTGCTGCAGCCCCACGAGTCCCAGAGTGATCACATGCGGCACGTCTAGCTGCGTGGGCCACTCTCCTGAGGCGATGCACCCAAACACGCCACATTCCTCTCGGATCCCCAACTCCTCTAGCTCCATGTCGCCGCCGAAAACACGTGGTGGGACCCGCCGCGGCGCCAGGGGTCTGAGCACCAACCAGTAGACTGCGCGGCCTGGAAGCCTCCGAAGCTCGGGCCGGGGACAGCCGCTCCCTTCGCAGCGGCTCGACCCTCGCTACTGCGGCGGCGCGTGCTCTCCCCGCAGTGAGAGGGATTTGTCGGCCCCCCGGCACTCTGCCCCGCCCCTCCGGGCCCGCCAATGAGCGAGGGCGGAGGGCGAGGCCCCGCGGCTGAGGGGCGGAGCCACGGGCCCTGTGGGGGTGGAGCTAGCCCTCCCCCTGAGGCCTGTGGGAGGATAATTTTTCTGCACGTGGAACTCTCCGTTATTTTCTAGCACCAAGACGAAGGTGGTGGGACTTACGGGGTTAATGTCATTTCTCTCCCAGAGGATACACACTTTGTATGTCCCTCCTCATATGCTTTCCCCCGAGCCGTCACTACTTGGTATGCTCCAATTTCTGACCCGCTCTCTCTGGCGAGGAGGGGGCCCGGTCAGCGAGCGGCGGTAAAGTGGGGAGGGGCCGCCAGTGCGCGCCATTTTTCTTCTTCCAGGAACTGCGCCCGCGCGGGGGGGGGGGGGGGCGGCCCGCGTCGCTGCGCCTGCGCAGCGGGAAGCCTTGCTCCGGGATGGGTTCCTCTGGGTAGGTTAGGGACCCCCAATGTTCCGTGGCCGCGGCGATGTTCGAAGAGACCCGGAGGGGGCGCTATGGGTCACGCGGCCCGGCCAGGGGCGTGTCTGTGGGCGGTGCCTCCCTCCCCCGCCCCGTGAGCCTCTCTGATCGCGCTTCTTTTCCAGAGTCCTGCGTCTCTTCCCAGCGCGGCCGAAGCCCCCGGACCACCCCGGACAATGGCGGCAGTCGAAGGTGAGTTAACTGGCGTCCGCAGGAGTTGGGACTCCGCGGTCTTCCCGCCTCTCTCACGCTGGCCTGTGCGCTCTCTCTGGCTCCCCACGGCATCCTTCCCCGGACTGTGCCCCGTCTTCCTGCGCGCGCCTCTCTAGGCCACTGGACGCGCGGGCACGTGTCCCTGACGCTGCCGAGCGGTGCGTTGGAAACAAAGCGCTCCGGGGCCTCCGAACTTTTTGTAACATCCAGAACTTCTCATGGAATGAGGAAAAGGCGCAAAGGGTCATTGGAACGAGAGATGGCCAGAAGTTGGAGAGATACCTGCAATTCGCGTTTGCAATCAATAGGTATTGCAAAACAAACGCAGGAACATCTAATGTTGACTCCCGAAACCAAAGTCTTGCTTTTCCCTTTAGGTTAATAATAACCTGTTTCAGAAAGTTAATAACTGAACCTTCTGAAAAATTTTCTATTTCCTGTCGAGATTTTGTTTGTTTTAGCCATTTTATGCCAATGAGAGTTCCAAAACCACCAGGCAAAAAATTTCTTGCTTCACTGTGCATTTATCATGTTACATATTTATATATAATTGTTTTGTCCATGCGTGATTAGAAAGACAGTTTGTGCTATTTTTACTGATAAACTATATCCCAAGTAGTACCATTTCAACACATAATCATTATAAAAATGTGATTTTTGCTAGTTTTTAAAAAAATATTGAAATCCACTGTGTATTTTACACTTACATCATCTCAGTTTGGAGTAGCCACATTTCAGATGTTTCATAGGCACCTGTGGCTAGTGGGTACCTTTATTGGACAGCACCATCCTAGATGTTCTTATCTTTTTGCGGAAGTTCTGTACTTTAAAGTACTCTTAAATTTCAATTCCATGAATTATTCTCAGTCCTCATCAGCCTCTTTTGAATTCATCTATGAATTTATAGCAAGCATTTTGACAGTGGTAGCAATTGTCTTCTATGATGTTATGTTATTTCTATTAATGGATAGAGATGCAAGTAGGTAATAAATAATGATTCAGGGGATTCCCTAATGGCCCAGTGGTTAGAACTCCATGCTTCCATTGCAGGGGGCAGTTTGGCCAACTAGGATTCCACAAGCCACAGTGGTATGGACGTAAGTAAATAAATGCAGATTCAACTGAATTGAGAGGGAGTAGCATTGGGTACAGACTTCTTTTTATCTAACCTAGGCACCATCCTCAACTTTCCCTTCTGTTGCCCATATTGAATCAATTGTTATTAAAACTTTTACCTTTTAAATAGCTTGAGTCTTACTTATCCCACATTTTTTTCTTTAGCCCAGGTTATGTGTCACCTGGCTTGCTGCTACAGCATCCTAACTGGTCTGTCCGTCGGTAGTTTTCTTCCACTCACCCCTACCTCATCTCATTCTCTACACAGCAGCCATAATGGTCTTTGTAACAGACATCTGCCATTTTACTGATGTGGTTAATTAAGCTTTGTGGTGGTTCTCAGGATAAGGTCTAAACTCAACCAGCATGGCCTGTGAGACCTGAAAGAGATGAGTAGTGGAATGGAAGTGGAGGAAACAGTGTTCAGGGCCTACGGAGGAGCATGTCGGAAGCCTGAGAGGAGGATTTAGAGATTACAGGAAGTTAGGTTCTCAGTTCAGTCGCTCAGTCGTGTCTGACTCTTTGCGACCCCATGGACTGCAGCATGCCAGACCTCCCTGTCCATCACCAACTCCCAGAGTCCACCCAAATCCAAGTCTGTCGAGTCGGTGATGCCATCCAACCATCTCATCTTCTGTCGTCCCCTTCTCCTCCCGCCTTCAGTCTTTCCCAGCATCAGGGTCTTTTCAGATGAGTCAGCTCTTCGTATCAGGTGGCCGGGAGTTTCAGCTTCAGCATCAGTCCTTCCAATGAATATTCAGGACTAATTTCCTTTAGGATGGACTGGTTGGATCTCTTTGCAGTCCAGGGGACTCTCAAGAGTCTTCTCCAACAGCACAGTTCAAAAGCATCAATTCTTTGGTGCTCAGCTTTCTTTATAGTCCAACTCTCACATCCATACATGACCACTGGAAAAAACCGTAGCTTTAACTAGACGGACCTTTGTTGGCAAAGTAACACCTCTGCTTTTTAATATGCTGTCTAGGTTGGTCATAACTTTTCTTCCAAGGAGCAAGTGTCTTTTAATTTCAAGACTCCAGTCACTATCTGCAGTGATTTTGGAGCCCCCAAAAATAAAGTCTTATCACTGTTTCCATTGCTTCCCCATCTGTTTGCCATGAAGTGATGGGACCAGATGCCATGATCTTAGTTTTCTGAATGTTGAGTTTTAAGCCAACTTTTTCACTATCCCCTTTCACTTTCATCAAGAGGCTCTCTAGTTCCTCTTCACTTTCTGCTGTAAGAGTGGTGTCATCTGCATATCTGAGGTTATTGATGTTTCTCCCAGCAATCTTGATTCCAGCTTGTGCTTCACCCATGATGAACTCATGATGTACTCTGCATATAAGTTAAATAAGCAGGGTGACAATATACAACCTTGACATACTCCTTTCCCAGTTTGGAACCAGTCTGTTGTTCCATGTCCAGTTCTAACTGTTGCTTCCTGACCTGCATACAGATTTCTCAGGAGGCAGGTCAGATGGTCTGGTATTCCTATCTCTTTAAGAATTTTCCACAGTTTGTTGTGATCCACACAGTCAAAGGCTTTGGCATAGTCAATGAAGCAGAAATTGATGTTTTTCTGGAATTCTCTTGCTTTTTCAATGATCCAGCGGATGTTGGCAGTTTGATCTCTGGTTCCTCGGCCTTTTCTAAATACAGCTGAACATCTGGAATTTTCACAGTTCACGTACTGTTGAAGCCTGACTTGGAGAATTTTGAGCATTACTTTACTAGCGTGTGAGATGAGTAATTGTGTGGTAACTTGAGCATTCCTTGGCATTGCCTTTCTTTGGGATTAGAATGAAAACTGACCTTTTCCAGTCCTGTGGCCACTGCTGAGTTTTCCAAATTTGCTGGCATATTGAGTGCAGTTAGGGTTCTGGGAAGGGAATAAAGAAATCTGAATTTGGAGTGCTAAGCTAGTGCTACATCTTGGAAGGACCTTTTAAACCTTGTCAGTGAATCAAGACATTACAATAAGAGGATGGGGATTGGTCCTCTGAATTATGTACCCTGCAGATGCAGCCATTGAACTGAGTTGTAACTGTCTCATTTAATGGTTATCTTCACTCCCTGTTGATGTGACCTCTGCCTCTTCTTCAGGTTTATCTCCTGCCTTTCCTTCGACTTCTCAGCTGCTGCCCCCACCCCCTTCTCTGCCCAGCAGGAGTGTACACACACGCAGTGGTGCAAACATGCTGAAGTTCTGCCATGCACTCTCACACCCTGGCCTTTCACTGCCGCTCCCTACCGCTTGACCGTGCCTCGGATCTCAGCCTAACCCTCACTTTGTTCTAGATGACAGAGGTTAGGTTAAGTGGTCCTGCTCTGAACCTGTGATCCCATACTCTGTACATTATACTTACTATGATGGTTAATTTCAGCTTCTCTCAGACTCTGGCCTCCTGAGAGCAGGAACGTGGTTTACTGGTACATCCTTAGTACCTGGCACATGGACCCTGAAAAATGCAGATGCTGAGAATGACTCAGTGTTGTGGAAGAATGAGGGGTGGTGGTTTCTCCTCCTGGAAATTTTAAGTCCTTGAACTTCTGTTATCCCTGATCTTCATCAAAATCATTCTTTCTAATGACCAAAGTCTACTTTTCTTTATGTCTGATGACCTGCATCAATTGGATGCTCTTGCACTTACTTTTCACAGTTTTCTGTAACTGTCAGTGAGGAGGGGGGTTCAAGGGTAGAGAAGCAGGAGTAGAAAAATAGAAGTGCTTCCGGGTCGGTTGACTGCAGTGGATGGAGGTGCCTCCTCTTGCACATTGACTTGAAATCAAGAAGACCATCTGGCTGAACTTGCCCATTTGCTTGCCATGGAAAACAGAAGTAGGGAAAAATACAGCATTTCCTCCTGCAAGCTATTCTAGTTAATTCTATTATGAGTATATATATGAAATTACTAGTTGTCACATTAATTTTAATGTATCTTAACTGATTCTACTTCAGTTCTAATGTGAGAGACAAATTGAGGGTGGAAAGAGCACAGTGTACCATTAGATATCAGGAGACGAGGTTTTTTCTGGCTCTGCCATTTCTTAACTATGTGGCATCTTTTTGGTACTTAGTTTCCTAATCTGTATGATAATTTGCATAATTGTAATTCTTGACAAAATTGTACGGGTGAAATGTGATGGTGCATTGAAAATACTTTGTAGGGCATAAAGACCTAGGCAGATGAGTTAATTTTTTTGTTAAAATTTGATTGCTCTGTATGCATACTGATTCATCATTCTAGATAATTCTTCTCAATTATCTTTTGCACGAAATTTCCTGAAATTTGATGTTTCCATTTTATTTCCACAGTACTGAAGATTGGTAAAAAACTCTATGAGGGTAAAACAAAAGAAGTCTATGAATTGTTGGATAGTCCAGGAAAAGTCCTCCTGCAGTCCAAGGACCAGATTACAGCAGGAAATGCAGCCAGAAAGAATCACCTTGAAGGAAAAGCTGCAATCTCAAATAAAATTACCAGCTGTATTTTTCAGTTGTTACAGGAAGCAGGTGAGTGGCTCTCCCAGGAGCCTCCCTCTTTGTGGTCTCTCTCACGTATACTTACTGGTTCTTTTTATTGGGAAATGACATTTTTTGGTTTAATAAGATGTTGATTACCAGTTGATTTTTTTTTTTCCAGTTGTTTTAGGAAGCAGGTAAGTGACTCCCCTTTCACACATACCACTCCGATCTCTTTAAGGAGGTTATTTGGATTAACAACATGTTTGGGGATGCCTCACATGCTACACTTATTTAAATTATACCGAAAATTTACATATAACTGTAACACTTTACTTGGTTTGGAATTACTAAGTAGTATCATTTAGTTAAGAGGAATTTCAACAGTTTGCTACAGTTTTTGTCTTGCATGTATATCTTCTCTGCAACTTCCCTCTCCTAGGACATCTTAGGAAAGGCTTACCTATGAAGGAACTTAAGGAACTTAACCTGTGAAAGAAATATATTCTGGTGTTTGGCAGCTCTGATTGATGAATTTAACCCCTAAAAGTCTGTGTGCATAAATTTGCTCTGCCCCTTGGAGGTAATACAGAATTTCAAATCCCTCTTCCACTTGAAAGCCCTGAAAAGTAATTGAAGACTACAACCACACCTTCTCATCCTGCCATTCCCCACGTGAGGGATTTGGACTAGATCAAGATGTCCAGGGTTACCTCCTACTCTAAAACTGAGTAAAGACTGTTTCCAATAGTGAAATCTATTTGAAAGATGAAATCCAGATCAAAACATTCTGTGGAGGGCAGTTGGAGTGAAAGAAACAAGGTAATTCAAGTTAAATTCTTTCCGTCAGTATAGAATACGTGCTTGAGTACTTTTGCCTTTTCCAGAGTACCCTGTTTCCCATTTTTAATTACTGTGACAAAAAAATATGTTTAATTGCCAACCTAAATTGTCATCCATATCATAAATCGCCTATACATTGAAGGTAAAAATATTACATAATTTTAAAGCACTTCCCTCAGTTCTTAAATAATGCAATCCAGGATTTTTACTTCACGGTTTCCTTGAATGGTGGTTTTCCAGTAACTGAGTAGATTTCTAGAGAGAACATCAAATTAGTATTAGGTTCCTCTTGCAGTACAGATAAGTGATCCTTTGATCCTTTTTTAACCTCACAAGTTATCTCCTCTCCGAACATGTTACAAATTTTTATAGTTGCTTAACACTATAAGTTGTTAACAATATAACTAGCTTCTGTGTCCCCATAGTAGCACGTAGCTATGGGATTAAAGCAGTGGAAGATATGTACAGGCCCGAGTTCTTTTATTTGCTTATTTAATAAGACACCTATTCAGTGTACTTGCCAGGGCTTCAGGAGAGTGAATTAGGGTGATGCAGTCTGACTCTGAAAGGCCTGCATGCAGCTGGGAAAGTTGGTCACGCAAATGAAGTACTCCAGCAATTATGTATTTAGCACGCTGAACGAAAGTTACTTGGTTCACAGAAGGTGTGGAAAGGTGCTATATACTGGGTTTTATATACTGTGCTGCTGCTGCTAGGTCGCTTCAGTCTGTCAGACTCTGTGCGGCCCCATAGAGGGCAGCCCACCAGGCTCCCCCGTCCCTGGGATTCTCCAGGCAAGGACACTGGAGTGGGTTGCCATTTCCTTCTCCAGTGCATGAAAGTGAAGAGTGAAAGTGAAGCCACTCAGTCTTGTCTGACTCTTCTGTGACCCCATGGACTGTAGCCTACCAGGTTCCTCCGTCTGTGGGATTTTCCAGGCAAGAGTACTGGAGTGGGTTGCCATTGCCTTCTCCATTATATTGAAATGGAGGCAAATTAAATGTGAAATTAAGGCAAATCTAAAAGTTTTAAAAATTCATAACAGATTGTTAGTTTTAGGGTACAGATTTAAGCCTTATTTATGGAGTTTTTACTTGCTAATTGTTAAATGGTATGTCTAGTTGACCATCAGTGGTCTGTTTAAAACTGCTTTCTTTATAACCATGGATATGTTCCAAATTAAGGTATTTCTGGAAATTTGAGTGAGAAAAGCACCAAAATGAGAATCAGTAAATCAGGATTCTAGTTTTCTCTTTGTCACTCATAAACAAACTATAAAAGACTGCACGAGTAATAGGTATAGATATAGGAAATAACACTGTACATGCTATATAGTGAACTAACGCTTATACAGGAATTTTGAAGTTCCTGGATTTAGTCTCTGTGCTTAAAAATCAAATGTTAACCTTTGATGTTTCAGTTCCTTCTTGCACAGAAACCCGCTGTGGTTACATTGAGACGTGGTAGTAGTGATATGACTAACAGTCTCACAGTTAAACCACAGTTGGGGGGCTTGGAACCTTAATACAGGGATGGTGCCAGGGTTAGCTGGGCTGATTAGCTGTCATACTTGGACGTTGTAATTCATAATGTGAAGTGACGTTTACATTTTCTTAGTAGTCTTGATAGGAGTTTTGAATTTTGTAAACAACTGAGACTAATGGGGGAAGTTCTTTTGCGTATGTGTTAGAAACAATCATTATACCATGGAAACTGAATCCCTTTGTCTTAGAAGCAGGGTTTTTTTGTATGACTACCATAAGTTGATTCTGTGTAGTTTTGATTGCCTTAGATACAGGGAAGGACTTTCCTCTGAGTTACAGTAATTATTGTTTATATTTAAGCAATAGATTTGTAATCTGTAAAGCTTGGTAGACAATGAGCAAATATGACTACTGGGTAAAAAGAGCTCTTAGACCTAGTTATGTAGTTACCAGCTCAAGTCAAGGATTGATTTAAATCCTGACTGCCTGTGAGCCCAATCATTTGTTAAAGATTAAAGTGGCCTAAGTATTTTACATACACTTTTAACATTCTTTCCCAGAGTTCCTGTCCGCACAGTATAGAATAGTTTATTCTTTTCCCTATTTTAATTGAATCTTCCTGGTCAAACCCAGAGGGAGTACAAAGAAAATCGTACAGGTTTCAGAAGTGGATATAGTGCATTTTAGGTCCAGGCTCCATTACTTACTAGCAGCATGACCTCACTTACTAAATTATTTCTGTGAGCCTCTACTTCTTTTACTGTAAAATGTGAATGATAGCAGCTAGTTCAAAAATTTTATGTATGGTTAAATGAGCTAACATGTAAAACACTTAGCGTGATGCAAGGTTTCCATAAATGTAGGTTCCCTTCACCTGTGGATACATACGTAGGTAAGATCAAAGATCTTCAGTCCTTTGATGATAAAAATTTGATCTTATTAGAGGTTTAGATTGGGATTGGAGGTGCTAATATTGTAGCCTAAAGATGAGCATAGTTATGTTAAACCCATGCAGGTTTCCAGGAGGTATTTTAATTCACATTAGTGTGATGATACAGTAACACCTCCAGGAGAGCATAGAGTAAGGCAGCCTGCAGAGTTCAGACTGCGTTGGAAGCCCTGCCTTGCCTAGTTGTGGCCTAGTACTGTGCCTCAGTGTCCCCTGTTTCTTGGGAAGATCATCACACCTTATCAGGTGTCATGAGGATTAAGCAAACAGAAACCGAATTTATAGTGCCTGACCTAAGGTAGGTCGTGCAAATTGTGGTAAAATATACACATGTAAAATTTACCTTGTTAACTGTTTCTAAGTGTACAATTCACTGACGTTTAAGTATGTTGACAGTGTTGTGCAACCCATTGCCACTGTCAATTTCCAGAACTTTTTCATCATTCCAGACTGAAACTCGAATCCATTAGACAATAATCTCCCCGGGTAACCTCTGTCCTACTTTCTGTCTCTGTGAATTTGCCTACTTTAGGTATCTCCTGTAAGTAGCATTACAGTTCTAACCTTCACTTCACTTGGCATAATGTTTTCACGAATCATCCATGTTGTAGCATGTATCAGAATGTTCTTTTTGTAACTGAGCAGTAATTCACTTGTGTAACTACACTTTGTCTGTCCACTCCACTCATCTCTTGTTGGACACTTGGGTCCTTTCCTCCCTTCTGGCTACTGTTAATAGCCAAAACACTGTGAACATAGTGAAACTGGTGTTCAGATACCTGTTTGAGTCCCTGCTTTCAATCTTCTTGTGTATATGTGGAATTGCTGCAACATACAGCTTATGATATATTGTAACTGTTATTGGAGAAGTTATTTTCCAAGGCCACCACATAAAGTAGCCCCAGTCCAAACATCACAAGGCAGCTGTTTATCCTAGTTTTCCAGTAACAGTTTGAGAAAGAGAGAAGAGAGGAAGAACAAATATTTTCTTTGCTCTTAGGCAGATTGGCCACTGTGTTCTTGCTGGTACCTGTTGAATGCCTTTTTCAAGGATTATTTGCTTTAAATATTAAGAGAAAAATGCTGTCCAAAATTTAGGGCTCTATCTGATTGTGATAAATTAGTATTTTATAAGGCTCATATAATACTGGACCAATGAATGTGACAGTCCTGCCACCGGATCTGATTCAGAGATAATTTAGTGCCATTTAGGTACTTACATGCCTTGTGCAGTTAGGTGCACAGTGGTAGAGGAGACACTCAAATATTTTTTGAAAGAATGAATGAAGAGACACTGGAACTCAGATTTTTAGAATCAGTATATAATTTGCCTTGCAACGTAAAATGAAATATTCCTGAATATTTTGATAGGCAGTAGAAAGCCATATTAAAATTTTTTTCCTACTTCTGCCTGTTTTTAAAAAATTATATTTATTTTTGATAGTGCCATTTAAGGGTAATGCATTTAGCTATGCAGGATTTTTTTTTTAATTGGAGGATAATTGCTTTACAATATTGTGTTGGTTTCTGCCATATATTGACATGAGTCAGCCATTGGTATTGGCATGTCCCCTCTCTCTTGAACCTCCCTCCCACCTCCCTACACAGAGTTTTTGTTTTGTTTTTTATAAAGGGTAGAGTTTTATTATGCCTCAGATCTAACTTTTTAAATATAATTTTAATGCTTTTTTTTTCTTTTTGTTATCAATATGTAGGTATCAAAACTGCTTTCACCAGAAAATGTGGGGAGACAGCTTTCGTTGCACCGAAGTGTGAAATGATTCCAATTGAATGGGTTTGTAGAAGAATAGCAACTGGTTCTTTTCTCAAAAGAAATCCTGGTGTTAAGGAAGGATATAAGTTCTACCCACCTAAAGTGGAGATGTTTTTTAAGGTAATTATTTTATACTTCCCTGTCTTACTGTAACTGAGCAACAGGTTTATCACAGAGTCAAAAGATTTAGATACTATTTAAGCTTTATTTTTTTCTATTTAAGTTTTTGATACTAAAATTATCATTCCAGAAATATTTGTGGCGAATGTACACTTCAGTTAGTAATGATAATTCAAAAATTTAGGAGAAAATGTCTTTGAAAATCTATTTATCTTACATTGGAACAAGACGATGAATAAAAAGAACAAATTGAAATTAGCAGTCATTAGGAAGAAGAGAAAAGGAACAATTCAGTAAATTTTAAAGTCTACTGTTGAAGGCTAATATGAGGGATCTTTTTATGTTCTAATACAGAAAGTTGTTGTTAATGTGTCTTTTAAGCAGACTCATACAACAGAAGATGTAGGAGTCAGTAGTTATGAGTTTGTGTTGGTTTTCTTTTCTGAACCTGCTTCTCTCTTTTCATCTCTTTTCATGCTTTTAAGCATATTTCTTCTATTTCAGAAGCAGTGTCATTGTACATCAGTGAACTGCACAGTTTAAAGCATTTGTCTTATGATTATAATTATACAAATCAAGAATCCATAAAAGAAAAACTTCATGTACAGTTGGGACACTACTTAGAATAAAATGAAAGTATTTGATTTTTTTACCAATCTCTTTACATTGTATGAGTCTCTTGAATTACCGAGTAACGTTCTTGAAGACTTATAGTCTTGTATAAATTCTTACCGAAAGTAAGGTCAAGGGATTATGAAAGTTGCATTCTGCAAGGATTTTGTTGGAATAGAATGTGTTTTGGTCTTCTTACCATCTCTGTTGACTGATTAAGAAAAAATAAAAATCATAAACTTCTATTTAAATTATTTATATAGAGAAAACAAATTCTTTAAAAGTACTTTATGACTTAGAATAAGTTACTCCAAAATACTGAATCTTAAAGTAGCTATTGAAAATAGAAAAGTTTAAAATGATTGTTGTGAATTAAAGGGTATTTTAAACAAAAGTTAAATCTTTAGCAAAAGTGAATGTTTCTGAGGAATTCATCATGCTCAGTTTGCTGAAAATTTCAAATATTTTATATTTAAGTTACTTGTACTCCTATACTTTTTTCTCAGGATGATGCCAATAATGATCCACAGTGGTCTGAGGAACAGCTAATTGCTGCAAATTTTTGCTTTGCTGGACTTGTTATAGGACAAACTGAAGTGGATATCATGAGTCATGCTACGCAGGCTATTTTTGAAATACTGGAGAAATCCTGGTTGCCCCAGAACTGTACACTGGTTGATATGAAGGTACAAATAAAATGGAGATTTGAAAGTAAAGATTATAACTGAGAATTGTCTTTAGTAGTATAGTGTTGAAAAACTCTTTGTTGATATGCTGTTTCTAGATTGAATTTGGTGTTGATATAACCACCAGAGAAATTGTCCTTGCTGATGTTATTGATAATGATTCCTGGAGACTCTGGCCATCAGGAGATCGAACCCAGCAAAAAGACAAACAGGTAGGTAATCCTTAATCCTTTGCAAGATCAGGCTGGGATAGAAGAGAAAGGGAAGATGGGAGGAAAAGGAAAGGTACTTATTATTTCTGATGACATGAGCCCGAGTTGTTGATTGCTATTTATTTTTAAAGATAAATATCTTCTATGTATAATATATCCTGGAGAAAAGGATAGGTATAATACTTTACATTTATGAAGCAGATTTCTCATTTATTATCTCAGAGCAAATATTACCCTTTTTTGATTAATTGAAAACTAAGGCTCTAAGGTTATAGATATCTTCACAATTAACAAGAGTAAGTGACAGGGCTTTTCTGCTAAGTGGCCTGACCTGAGGTGACCTATAAAAATGGTTTGCTATTCACTTGACCCAGAGAACTCTACAAAATCATGCAAATCAAGGGGTTCAAATCTTCATGTTAAGAACACTCATGAAAATGCCCAGGGTATGCATATCTGAAAAGCCACCAATCTGAAAGATGTCCCTTTATGGAAGCTATATGTGTCATCCATCGTTACAATGGTAGAGTTGGTAGGTGTGCCGAGGCCAAACAGTGGGGCTGGACGCAGGGTCAGTGGCCTAAAAAGAGTGCTGAATTTTTACTGCACATGCTCAAAAATGCAGAGGGTAATGCTGAACTTACGAGCTTAGATGTGGATTCTCTGGTCATTGAGCACATCCAAGTGAGCACAGCGGTCAGATCATCCCATACATGAGCTCTCCCTGCCACACTGAGATGATCCTTCCTGAAAAAGAACAGGTTGTCCCTGAACCAGAAGAGGGGGTTGCCCTGAAGAAACGATGACTTAAGCCCTGGGAATAATTGCTGACACCCCCACCAAATGCAAATAAAAATCTCTAAAAAAGAGCAAGTGGCAGACGTGGAACTCTACCCCAGGTCTTAAGCTCTTACCAGGCTCCAATTCTGTTCTCTCCTATGAAAAAACAAAATTAGGGCACGATCTTCTCTGTATTTAATATGTAAGAACTGTCAGGGCAGCTAATAATTGCTCGTGTAGGAAGCAGTTATCTTTGAATGAAACTGCAAGAATTCATCACTATCTGAACTTCTCTAGTCTAATTCAAGAGATGAGTTTGTAGGCTCAGATATATTTTTCAGATACATCTTTTGCTATGCAAACTTCATAATCTGTACCCTAAACTCAGAAACCAAGTCATTTCAGATAGGAAGAATATTACTAGTAGAATACTTTACCCAATCTCCTTTTCAGTCAATAAACTCTGGCTCTCTGAACTGACTTGGGTCTGGGAATTGGGTGAGAGGTCATAAGTCTCTATAATGGTGGCTCAAATTAACCCACTCTGCTTGCCGGAGGTAGTTGCTGGGTGTTTGGGATGGGGGGGCTCATGCATGTCTGGTATTTATGTTCTAAGCTTTCTTATTTTCTAGTCATATCGTGATCTCAAGGAAGTAACTCCTGAAGGGCTGCAGATGGTAAAGAAGAATTTTGAGTGGGTTGCAGAAAGAGTAGAGGTAAACCTTTCATGTCTTATGTATTTTTCTCCAAGAAAATTTTGCTTCAGAAAGAAAAAAAGTGAGAGGGTGCATTGCTTTTCTTTTTTCCAATGACTTTTAAAGAAGGGAGCACTTTAAAAAAATGTCCCAGCTGAACTGTCCTCACTGGGACACTGGAACCCCTTGCAGTGAAACTGGCCAATCTGCCTCCCAGATACTACTGGGAAACCTTGAATCCTTTCCTCCTTGTCCCCTGCAGGGGAACCTTACATTTCCTACTCACCTTTCTGTTGCTACTCAGAGTCCCTAGCAAGAGTATAGAATTGGAACTCCATGTGACATTAAAATGTCACTTTAAAGTTTATATTTTTATTATTGCTATAATTCCATAGAAACTGAATGGGGTTTATGGTTATCCAAGGGTAATAACTACTTTTTAGAACATCATTTCCATGGGAACGTGCATTTTGAATTCCACACAGCTAGCTTGCAAATATTTATAACATGACTTCTATCTTGGCTTAAAACGTGTTAAACAGAGTGTACTAAAAATCTTTGATGAACTATTTTACAGCTTCCTGAATATTAATTGTTTTTTATTATAATAGTAAACATAATTTATGTGATTAAAAATCTTACTCATTAGGTCTTAATTAGGAAGGCCACTTTCTTTTATATAGAGAGGTTATTTTGAAAAATAAATCCTCTATCATTTTGTTCTGCTTGTCTTAAATTTGGTCTCTTAAGAACGGAAATACTGTGTCAAGTTGTAATTTTACTGTAAACTGTTCTTACAATACTCATTCCCATATTAATCCATTTTTATCTTTGCCTTCTTTTGCATATTCATGTTTTTCTTTTCCAGTTGCTTCTGAAACCAGAAAGTCAGTGCAGGGTTATAGTATTGATGGGCTCAACCTCTGATCTTAATCACTGTGAAAAAATTAGGAAGGCTTGTGGAGATTTTGGCATTCCATGTGAACTTAGGGTCACCTCTGCGCATAAAGGACCAGATGAAACTCTGAGGATTAAAGCTGAGTATGAAGGTAAATGTTGAATAAATAGAGCATTTCAGGAAGTTCTCCTGATTCTGCCCCAAAATTTTATGTTTAGACTAATAATGCTGAAAAATAATTTTCTGCATTTCTAAGGGAAAAAATTTTAAACTTTGATGATGTTTGCCTCCAGAATCTTTAAGGTGCTCTAGGAGCTTGTAAAAGAATGGATCAGAGAGGAAAAATTGAAAATGCAAGCATGGGAGGAAAATGAAGACTAGAATTAGTCCTTACCTAATCCCCTCAAGCACTGTTTCTAGTACCCTGTAACAGAAAATAGACCTCACATCAATTACAGAAGAAAGGGCTGAGGTTGAAGCTGCAGGTCCTCTCAGGTATCTCTAATGGTCGGCCTTTCCTGGGAGACAGTCAAACATGAAATGAAGGAACAATTTCAGAATTTAGTATATAAAAGAAATGTCTTGATGGGATAGCATCTAAAATAAGGAGCGCTATAGACTGGAAAGATTCTCAACTGGAGAAAATATTGGTTGTATAGTCCTTCTAAAGGTAGTTGCTATAGGAGTACAGTTATTGAATTTTTAAGAGCTTTTTTTGGGAGGTGGGTGGAGGCCAGACCCCTACAATAAGCTAATAAAAACCAGGTCTCTTTCTCTTCAGAAAAATGCAAACATAAAATTTTGGATTCCAAGTAGACTGCTGTAGGAAACAAATAACTTACGAATTTATGAAAGAATAAGATGTTTATGAGATGTGAGAAAAAATTTATTGAAGAGTCTTAAATATTGGGGTACTCTGTTATTGAATTCAGTTCCTTAAGAGTGTCCCTCAACCTCTAGTGTCTGTTAACTGCGGGTCAGGTGGTGTCATTCTTTGCTTCAGTGAGCCAAAGCAGCAATGGTAGCAAGGGCCTTTGAACATTCCCTCTCTCACACCCGTGTGTTAACACCTCCTTAATGCTACAGATCTCAAAGATGGTCAGAACTATTCTTGCTACTGCATTGCTTGATATCCAGTAAGTGGCAGGATGAACCTTGTATTTTGAATATATATTTAATAATAGTGTCTTTTTTAGTGCTTTATCTAGAGACTCCTGTTAAAGGAACCCAGGGAGTTACTACACAGGGACCCCTTTTTTTAAAAACTATGTTGAAATCTCTTTTGAGTGCTTAGTGTAATTACAATTTGTCGTTTACCTAGGGGATGGCATTCCTACTGTATTTGTGGCAGTGGCAGGCAGAAGCAATGGTTTAGGGCCGGTGTTGTCTGGTAACACCGCATATCCAGTTATCAGCTGTCCTCCTCTCACTCCAGACTGGGGCGCTCAGGATGTGTGGTCTTCTCTTCGATTACCCAGTGGTAAGATAACTGAATCTTCTGAAGACTTTTATTCACAAGCTTCAAATATGCACAATGGTAGAGAGAATAACATAATGAAATTTCACATACCTGTTACCCAGCTTCAGAAATTCACGTCTTGCTGCACCTGTAGTCCTCTCCTGCTGCATTATGTAAAGCAGATCTGAGGCATGATGGCATTTTATACTTAAATACTTATTTTCTAAGTGATAAAGACTAATTTTAAAATCATAACCATAATACCACATTCACATCTGTCTTCTGACATGTTCCCAAAGGAACTGACTTTTCTTAAATTAATTTGGCTGATATTAGTTATGTAGTAAGTAGTGGGTCTGTATAAATTTGAGTTATTAATACAAATTAAATATCCTTGTGATTTATACTTTATTCTTATTGGGGATCATGAGACTCAAAGAGCCTGATAAATTCCAAGAGTATTTAGGGAAATGGGAGCTTTTGGATCTGTAACCTATCTAGTCCTTGACTCTAATGACATAATGGTATCACCTCAAGAAACTGCCTGATGAACTTACTTGGTTACCAGGGAGAGCAGGGGGTATGGGATGAACTGGAGGTTAGGACTGACACATGTACACTGCTGTGTATAAGACAGGTGACTAATGGGAGCCCGCTATGCAGCACAGGAAGCTGCTCCGTGGTCTGTGGCGACCTACAGGGGAGGGAGACTGAAAACAGACCCGTGTTTCCGTGTGACTGACTCCCTGCGGCACAGCGGAGACTCACAGGGCACTGTGAAGCAGCTGTCCTCCAATGAAAACAAGGCTGCCACGGCTTTAGCTGAAAAACCAAAACTCAGCCTGAGCAACGCGTGGTCCCCTAAGAAGTTACTTACTCTACTGTCTTACAGATCTACTGAACTAGTATTGAATTTATAACCTAATATTTCTTAAAATTATTTTGTGGATTTGACTTTTATTGCTTCTTTAAAACTATTAGAATGAGTCAAGTGCAAAAACAAAAGGAATAGCTAGAAAATTACCAAAATAACGTACCTCAAGTTTGTCTAAGAAGAGATGATTCTACCCAATTAGTCTCATGCCTTATTTTGTTTCTGCTGGCCTTTTACCAGGGAGTTAAAGGGTAGTATATATGAAAAGGACTTTGCAAAAGGTAAATTGCAAGTAGATTCAATGAGAAGAGTCATAGTTATATATAAAATACCTGTTCCTAGCCAATGAATATTATTTATCACTTTATCACTCCAGATAGTAAAGATGGAAACTCCATCCACAGATCCTACTTTAGAAAAGGATAATATAGTAGCTTTATTGTCTGTGGCTAGTGGGGCTTCTGAGAGTATAAAATAATTTGCTAGGTGGTATTTTCACTTTACTTACAGCTCAATGTTGCATCTTTTCTGAACCAATAGGTCTTGGCTGTCCGACCATCCTTTCTCCAGAAGGATCAGCTCAGTGTGCTGCTCAGATATTTGGATTAAATAACCATCTGATCTGGGCCCGACTGCGAGCAAGTGTATTAAACACATGGATTTCCTTGAAGCAGGCTGACAAGAAAATCAGAGAGGCCAATTTATAAGAAAGAACATCACTGCATTTTTTTAGGAGGAAAACTATAATTTTCTAGTTCAGCTGCCGCCCCCAAAAAAATCAAGATGAAAAGATTTTAGATGATTGAGAGAAAAATAAAATTTGTAAGTGAATAAATGCTTTTCTCGATTCATGGATTAGTAAAATGTGTACATACTTATTAATGTCTCTTTATAAGTAGTGAAATTACTATACATTCAAAATCTGTTACCCACATGGTCATTGTTAGGTAGACAGTATAATTAATTATATTTATTAAATGCTAATAATGTCCTATTACAGAGCTCTAAAGTTATTACTTTCTACATCTCAGCCCATAAGTTTTAGAAATGTAAAATGGTTGTGTCTTAGAAAGGGTGGTTAAACACAATACAGGCCTTTTTCACAGTATGATCTTAACAAAATTCTAAGGGCATGGTTTTTTATTTGCAGTCACTATGTCAGAAAATGATGTTGTATTTAGCTATAAGTAGAGATGAAGTCTGGGTTTGATATTGCCTTTTTTTGACCAAAGCTGAGACTAATGCTAGGGCTAAGACCGACATAAATAAGATGAAGGGGCACTGAGGAAGCCATATAGAGAACTTCTGAGAGCTTCTCCATTAAGTGTTAAGGCAATTTCCAATGGGAAAAAAAGTAGTTACCTTTGTCATTGCCAATGAAAGATTTAATAAATCTTACAAGGCTCTGTAGGTCATAGAATTCTTTTCATGCTAATATATATTGTATTCAGACTAACAATTCCCAGCCTACCATCATTTTCAGAAATTGGAATCTCCCAGTTAATGACCATAACTAGTTTCTTTCTTGTTCATAGTATTAAGCCTGGGCAGTATACCGAGCAAAATGCACCTCTAAAGGAGCAGTTGTTACTGAAAAGTATTACAGTTCATCATGAGTCTATAAACCATATTTGGAAGTCAGTATTACATTATGCAGCCTTGGGAATTTTACAGATCATTAAAAGTTTTATCCAAGTGTCCACACAGCCCTTAAGCTTGCATGTAAAAATTTATGTATATGTTCACTTTGAAAAGAGGGCAGTTTTTACCAATTAATCTGTGTCCCTCCCTTCCTACCCACCCACCAGCCCGAGTGCTGAGTCTCCACTGCAGATGAAGTCCTGAAAACTTTTGCCACTGGCCTACACTGTGCTTTTTCACCTTCCTCTCAACTGTTAACAGGCTAGCATCTTATCACTTATTTAACATGATCTCTTTAGGGTATAACTGGCCTGATTATTCCTTTTCTTGGGCTAGACACCAAATTGTTCCAACCTCAGTCTTGATCATTCCTCATATATTACTTTTTACTTAATTATTGGTATTTCCTGCTGTTCAGTCCATTGTTTACAAATAGTGCTAGAATAATCATCTTTATAGTGAATGTCTGTAGACTTGTATTTTCAGCTTTCCATTTCCCTCTGAATGCTCCAAACTTAACCCATCTTCCAAGCCTATAGCTGGCTATACTCACTGTCCCAAATCAGAAGCTTAATTTTATCCTTGATGGTTTTCTCTGACCTTTCATTTTTAACTCATCACCAAGTCTTGAATTTACCGTTTACCCATCATCTACAAAATCTCAAGCAAGGGTCAAATTCTGTTATTAGCCTGGTCTAGAAGATCTTCATTCTCAACCTAACCTTCTTAAAGATTGTCCAGGGACTTAAAACACAAACTCTTAAATAAGTTTCTTTTGCAACACAGACTCCTTTGAAAATAAGAATGCTGCTGATCCTCTGTCTAGAAAATTGCACAGAATTTCTCAGTGTGTTCCACTGGTTCCTGGGTTCCCTTGAAATCTGTCCATAGTCTGTAGGTTAAGAATCACTGATGTAACCTATCAAGAGAACTTGCTTTTCTCATAGTTTTCAGATTTAGAATGTCCTCGTGTGTCATTAAAATCGAGTTACTAGGGTTTCATCTTCACTGTCTCCATTAAACCTTCCCTAATAGACCTTCCTCTAGCTACAATGACTACAAGTACTTTCTCTGTTGGATTGTAAGTTCCCAAAGAGGAGAAAATATACTTTTACAGTTTATTTGCCTTATGCTCTGATGTGCTATGCCTAGCTGTCTGCTAGAAATGGGGGGAATTGTAAAAATCATGTCCTGCTTAGTTTTCTATCTTAAATTAGATCACATTAGATCACAAGAGCAATTAAAAAGATTTGATCTGAACATCTTTGAACTTGGGATTCTTAAGGTCTCTGAATAGTTGTTATATTTGTTGGCTGCTATTTCAGCTCTTCTATCCCACCTAGCAGAAGCTCTGCCTGTTCTTGTGTAGTACATAAACATGTCAAACATTGAGACTGGTGTCCAGGACTGACCTTTATTAATGGTCATAATAATGTTCACCATTAGTTTCTTAATAGAGTACATATATCCTCAATGGTATAATTCATCAGTGCTAGAGTAAATACTTGTTTAAAAGTATTTTAACTGTGTTCTAAAAAGTAACTTACACAAACCTACCTGGTTTGCCATCTTTGGATGTTTAGACTTTGTGGGCTTGTAGTTAAAAAGAGGAAGAAAAATTGTGTCCAAATAACTCACTAGTTTATAACATAAAGCCACACCTAAAATTGCTGTTGCTTTAATGCCTTCTGAAATGTAAACAATGCCTCCAAATAAAAGACAAAGATAAGCTCTTGTGTGAAGCTTTATTTGTTTATCCATGTGTGAAATACATGTTTTGCGTGATTTTATTCTAGGCCCTAGGAAAGTAACAGAGACAAGGCCTTCACCCTCACAAAATTTACATTTTCTTTGGGATAGCCATAAAAGATAAATCGGATAGGTGCGAGGAGGCATAAGTGCACATGAAGAATACCCAGGGTAAGAGGGCGGTGACTGGGTATGAGGGATGTGTTTGAGGCAAGCAGGGCAGGATGTGAAGAGCAAGCCATGCAAAGATACGGGGAAGTACCTTCCCAGACTAAAGGAACAGAAAGTAAAACAGCTTTGCCTTTTTGAGAACCTGCAAACATGCTGATACTGCTGGAGCCCTGTGGGCAAGGGAAGGGTTAAGAGTGGAAGGAAATGTTGACGAAAACAAAAACTAGATCTCTTAGGGTCTATGGGCCACCCTGAAGTGTGACAGGAAAAACTGTTGGTAGGTTTGAGCAGGAGCTGACATAATGTATTCAACAGGTTTCAAAGCATTCTCTGCTGTTATGTGGACTAGAGGAGATTGGTTAAGAAGTTAACTGTAAATAAATAAATAGTGAAAAGAAAAAAAAAAGTTAACTGTATCCAGTTATCCAGTTGAGAAGATGTGACCTTCAACAAGTTATTTAAATTTTTTTGTGCCCCCATTTCCTCATGTGTAAAGTGGGACTAATACTACGTATCTCAAGTGATTATGTGAATTAAACGAGTCAATGTATGTAAAGTACATCCTAGCACATGAATACATCATGTAGAAATTCTATTTGGCTGACTGTAGAGGACAGAATGAGTGGAACTGGTTCCATGAAAATTACCTTGAATTTGATATCCCTTCAGCTGATTTAATCTCTAAAAATAGGAAAATAAGCACAGAGCATGATGTGACTTAAATAAAACATGCCATGCCATGGGACAGTCACAGTTTCTCCCTGCCATCTTCAGCCCAGCAGTCCTCAGAAAGCCAATGAAAACTTACTTTCAGTGGAGCTTTTTGCATTTAACTTCTCACAACTTCAAACAGTTGGGGAAGAGTTGTTAACCTAGCATGGTGGTACAGTAAAGATAGCAGTGACCATGAGCTGGACATAGTTTCTGTTCACAAGGAACTCAGATCAGGGCAGAAATAAGCAAAAACTCATTCAGTTAAAAAGCTGAGTACCAACTCTATGCAAGGATGTGGGCTAGATACTAGGGATGCAACAGTAAACAAGGCAAATATAGTCCATCTGGAGAGAGGCCTTAAACAATGAGCAGTGCTCAGAAGTAGAGAACTCCATTAGAGCCTGTAATGAGGAAACTTGCATAGTCTGCAAAGACAAAAGAGGTAACTTTTAACCTAGGACCGGATAAGATAAAGAACAGAAATACTGAAGAATGAAAAAGAATGAGCTAGATTGCTGGCAAAGAGGGGGCAGGACAGTGGCAGGAACCGGTAGAAGCGGGACAAGAAATGAGTGCAGGCTAGGTGTTCAATAAAATGTTCATTCTCATCAAGAGTACCCAACAAGGACTTCTCTGGTGATCCAAGTGGCAAAGACTCGGTGCTCCCAATGCAGGGGGCTGGGTTTGATCCTGGTCAGGGAACTAGATGCTATACACCCGCCACGAAAACACCGGACGCCCCCACCCCGCCACAGCTAAGACCTGCCACAGGTCTTATATGAATAAACAAAATTTTTAAAAATAACAAACATTAAAATATTCGACAGTATTCTGTCCTGACATTCAAACACATCTTAAAGTCTTACAAAAACTCCACCCCGCCCCCATGTCTACTTGAGTGCTTACGATGCCAGGAGGCATGAAGTATCGTTTATCCCTGGAACAATGATTATTATCCCTATTTTTACAGCCGGGAAAACTGGGACTTTAATATTAACGTTCACAAGCGAAACATCTAGCGAGTCACAAAGCCAGGAACTGAACCTGGGTAATTCTCACCTCAAAACACATTACCCTTCGGGTCTTACTGCTAATTGCTCTCAAAATGCAAAACAAAGGATAGACAAAAGATTTTCACCAAATTGTTTTGCACTTGATTCTTTTCTTCCGTGCGTCTCCTCATACTCGCTTCTCTGCGTGAACTTGACCCAAAACTAACCCGTTTTCCTAATCACCTTTCAAGATCCCCTTCAAATAGCAATACCTCTATGAAGTATGCCCAGGCAGCAAGAAGCCGTCTCTCTCTCTCTCTCCCCCCCTTCTCTCCTACTCTCAAATGGTTCCCTACAGTTTCTAGTTGGTATTTTATCACGCCATAGACCTTTCATCTTCCACAGACTTCTGCCTCGCTCCGCCTTTAGAGACCTGGACACTTCTCCGCCCACAGCGGTCGCCCCGGAAACGCACGCTACTTTTAGCTGAATCTGTTCTGTGAATCCTTTTCAGCCTCCTCCTGGGGTCCGACGCCTCATTCCTCCAGACCCGCTTTATATAAGGTGTACCAACTCTATCTCCGCAAAGTTCTAGCTACAAGAACTACCACCGCTGTCTTCGACGCTGACTCCGGGATAGGGACGCTTCGAACTCCGAAACGCTTAGCAACCACCGGCTTCCTTCTCCGCTTTCCCACCTCCGAGATCCTCTTCCGGGGCAGAGGTCGGCTCGCCTCTCCTCCAAGATGGCGAGCGGCGGCAGTGGGGGGGTTTCGGTGCCTGCGCTTTGGAGTGAAGTGAACCGTTATGGCCAGAACGGGGACTTCACGCGCGCTCTCAAAACCGTCAACAAGAGTAAGTGTCGGGGCAGAGCCGGGCGGGTGGGAGGATGCAGCCCCCTTGCGACGCGCGCGACAGTCTCCGAGCAGATGCGGGAAAGGGAGACCCCAGCCGCCCGCTAGGGCAGGAACGTCCAGCGGGCGCGGGTCGCAGTCCATTTGTTCAGCCCGGCCAGCTCTGGGTCCTGGGTGGCTTAGAGCCACGTGTACTTCCCTCTTTAGCTCCCCCCGCGAGAAGCGAGGGAGGGATTTAAAGAGACCGCAGCTCCCAACGTCTTCTGTAAACTGTTTTTATTTTACTCCGTTGTTTTCACGCCTTATTTCGCAAATACTCCACGTTGCCTGCTTTTCGCTTTCCTTGTAATGGAGTGATCAAGACAGTATTGCTAAGGGAGCTTTTTCTTTTGGGCCCCAGCGCGGGGGAGGAACCTGCACACGTAATTTGGAAACTAGTGCTGACGAAGTGGAAGCTGAACAGACTCAGGGTAGAGGGAAAGGTTGGATCTGGATGTTGGGCCTGTCATTGCCACAGATAGAATCCCTCCAGCGTCCCTAGACAAGAAAATGTGTGTGTGAAAGCACTAACATTTGAAATAATGTTGCAAAAAAAGAAAGGTGTATTCTGTTTTTTGTCCAGTAACTCTCGTTTTTCGAGTAAACTGTCTTCGATGTGACGTTCAGTTCATTATATTCTTTTATCATTTACTACCTAACTGTAATATAGCCATGCTTTTTAATGCTCTCTGTCGTTCTCAATTCTTTACTGAAGATATTGCCTGTATTTGTTCGGTTTAGAAATGTAGTTACCTGGACAGGGTTTGACTGTTCAAAGCAGTAATAACACACCAAGGTATGTCTGTAACATACAAGTATGAATTTTCAATAATCTATTGCTGAGTTAATGTGAAAAGAAGTGATTGTGCCCACAATGCACTTTTTGTGATTTCACACATTGAGGAAAACAGCTACTAATGAGAATTATTTGATTCTTATTTTGAATTAACTTTGGCCTTTGGCTAGGCCTGCTACCAATATTAATCATCACTGTAGTATTTTGCAGGCATTCTTTAATCAGCAAGGGCTGTCAGTTTGTTCTCCAATATATATTTTCTTAATTGATAGAAAATACTCTGATTCTTAGACTAAGAGTTGAATTCCTATAGTTGCTCAAAAGCAGGAGAAGTGATCCTAGTCATTTTGACACTGAACAGTGCTTTAGCATTGACACTTTGCCAACTGAATTCTTCCTTGTATTTCTTTCTAGTTACATTAGCTGAAAAGGGAAATTTTGAATGGTGTTTGGAAATATTGCCAGCAAAATAAATTGTATATTTTACAGTATACAAACAAACACAGTTTATTTATACAGAGTATTCTCATGTAATTTTCTTAATAACCTTGTAAAATAGGTAATGCTTTCATACTCATTTTGCAATCAGAAAGTTGACATTTGGCAGTCAAAAGACTTGCCCAAGACCTCAAGGCAGTTAGTGACAAACTTATAATCAAACCTGTCATTTGCTGGTAAGTTCTGTGTGAACTTTTTTCTTTCTCTGTGAAGTAATAAAATATGTAGGATATAGTATGCGTCCCAAGATGAAAAAGCAATAGAAAATAGCGTCATTCTTTATTTCACTGTACTTTTTTTTACATGCATCTTGAGAAGCTATCTCACTGGAAAGGCTAACTAGCCCTCCTTATTGTCACTTCTTAACTTAAAGATCAGCCATTTAAAAAATATTTTGACTAATCATTTTTGCTGCAGTAAAATTGGTGTTGTAGCTTCCTTAGGTGGAAATGTGCAAAGCGAATGGATTTAAAAATTGCTTCCCTAAAATTGCTCTCTAGTACTGCAGATCAACAAAGATGACGTTACTGCCCTGCATTGTAAAGTGGTTTGCCTTATCCAGAACGGAAGCTTCAAGGAAGCCTTGAATGTCATCAACACTCACACCAGAGTGTTTGCCAAGTAAGTGATTTAATTAGTTGTTTGTGCACGTTTACCACAGCTATAACCATTTCCATGTCCCCCCATTATTCAGTGATTTTTTTACCTTTTTCCTTCCTTTCCTCTTTTTTCCTCTTGCTTCCCAGTGGTGTTTCTGAAACTGGAAATAGCAGTAGTAACCTCTGTTCTGTCATGCCTTAGGAGCCTTTTCTTTACACCTGTCTTCCCTTTGAAGGGAAGGGAAGAAGAAGGGAAACTCTGGAGGGGCATGGGCCATAAACAAGAGTCATAAGAGTTCTTGAAGGATGTAGGGAGAGCAATTCGGCAGAAGTTTAATTTGAAAAAAGGGGTGGGGGACAGAGGAGGGCAGAACACATAGGGTAGGGATGTGTAAGTCAAGACCTCTAGGGTGGTTTGGCAGTCTTAGCCTGACCTCTGTGTCTGTCTCCTTTGAGAACTGTTTAGGTGAGTATGATCTAGGCCAAGATCTTTCAGAGTTCTTTAGCAGTCTTTAGAATATATAGTAGTTTTTAAATTTTATTACTGTTTATCATTATTTTGGGGTTGCACTGGATCCTGGTTGCTGTGAAAGCTTTCTCTAGTTGCAGCCAGCAGTGACTACTCTCTGTTGCAGTGTGTGGGCTTTCCCCTGTGCTGGCTTCTCTTTTTGCAGAGCACAGGTTGTAAGCACACAGGCTTCAGTAGTTGCAGGGTGCGGGCTCGAGAGTGTGCGGGTCAGTAGTTGCAGCGCATGTGGGATCTTGGTTACAGGACTCGGGATCAGTGAAACCTGTGTCCTCCTGCATTGGCAGGCGGCTTCTTAGGCGCTGCATCACCAGGGAAGTCCAGCAGTCTTTTATTGTTATTTCATTTTTCATTTCGTGAAATGTGCACTTAAATCTGAATTGTTACTGTAATTTCATTTTTCTTTAGTTATGCCTAAGCCCCAAATGAAATGTGTATTGAAATGAAGGTTGTATCATATTTATTCTTTAATGTTTATAAGGTACACAACAGTGTACTATATACTTCCTCTTGTATGAGAAAAGGATATAAGAATTTCTGTGTGTATTTTTGTGTGTTTGCAAAGACAAACACTTGATGCAGAAGCAGTAAATAAAAATAGTCAGTTGTAGGAGGTGAGGGGAACACAGTAGATTTGAATAACAGTGGAAGTAAAACCTTTCAGTGTATACCTTTTTGTTTTTTTACTGGGGCCAACTGAGTGTATTACGGATTAAAAAAATTTTTTTAGACTTTACTAAAAATAAAAGGGTAATCAAAGGAAGCCCCAATAAAAGGTATACTGTTTTCCTGTAATTAACATGTTTACACTAAAATTCAGTGTTTTGATTTTGGGTGATTTTGTGAAGTGGGGAAGTTTTCAAATAGTTTTTTGTTAAGTCTAGTGAATAAAGGATATTGCCATCTACTTGATATTGGTTCTTTCTTGTGGATTATGGTTGAAACTTCCAAATGAGTTTCATCTGTGACATTAACGTAGATGAATTCTTAAGTCTGTGTGCGTAAGGAGTGGTTTTGTAGTTGTGTGTTTACCAGTTGTTCGGTTACAAGTGCTATGCTCCTTTAAGATTTCTAGTTACTTTTTCTTTGCTGATTATTTACTTCTTTAACAAGTTAAAACAGCATTTTATGGCTTATTATTTCATTAATAGATTTAAGAAACTTATATAACAACCCATTTAAAACAATGTTGAGATTGTCTTTATATGTAAAACAGTTTTTTTTTAGCTAATTCAGAATTTCATTCTTATAAATTTGTTTCAAAAGGCCAGTAATTCAAATAAGAATATCCATGAAAACAAGAGAGCCTAAGGAAATGAATGTAGTATTTTCTGTCACTTTTGAGCTGTCTGATTTTAGACAAGTCACTAGCGTTTGTCATCTTATTAATGATTCAATAACTTAATATGTATCAAGTGTGCTTAGAGCAGTATCTGGCTTACAGCGGGTGCTCTGCAGTGTTAGCCAATAATCACATATTGGTTTTTCCTTTTTCAGTAACTCTCTTTCCTTTGAGAAGGCATACTGTGAGTACAGGCTGAACAGAATTGAGAATGCCTTGAAGACAATAGAAGGTGCCAACCAGCAGACAGACAAACTAAAGGAGCTTTATGGACAAGTGGTAATTACTGCTTTAAAATCCCTGTTTGACAGTCATCCTGAGTGAACGAGATTCTGACTAGAGCAGGGAGCGGGGATGAGGAACCCCAGCCCATCCTGATGATCCATTAAACTTGCCACCAAACCAGTTCTTGAGGTTTGAGCATGTTTCCTCTCCTTGATCTTCATACGAGCAACTGCATATATAGTCTTCTGTGAACAAATGACTTCCTCAGGGTAATTGGGAAATTAAAAACTATCCTATGAAATTTGAACTTTGTAGTTGGAAAGATGAAGGCCAGTAAGTTTATATACTATAGTTTTGAAGTAGTCTTTATAGTTTTTAACTGGTATTTTATTCTAAGTGTAAAATGAAGAAAATCATGATGAATAAGAATTTGGATGAATTCAGATAGTTCATGAAATCTCTGGAAATACCTTATTTTCAAAGAGTTTTGAGACATACAAATAAGCCTAATGTAAAGTAGTGTTACTTATGATAAGAAAACAGAAATGTTATATTAGAACTAGCAAAACCCTCTTAAGATTTTTTAAAATGTCAGTTTAGGGCAAATAATGTTGTATTGAATTATCTATTGTCCCTAAAAGATAGTGTTAGTTTAACAAAGAAAAATTTGGGTGCATTTATGGATTATAGGTCCATAAAACACTTCTCATGTAAGCTGGGTTAGTTTAGGGTGAATGCCTGCATTTTGGTATTGATAAAGGGTACCCATCTTTGCATACATGGTAGACTAATTGACCCAGATTGGCAGTTCTCACTGCCCTTTGAGAACAACTTGAATAGAATAAACAAGAATTATGTTGTGTATACTTGATACTACCTAATACAATAGTTGGTTTCTGGGAAAGGGAAATGAAGATGAAGTATAATGAACCCCTAGAAATAGTAAGCCCTTTTGTTAACATCTAATTTTGTTCCTGTTTACTAGGGCTTAGTAATCTTCTGGAAAATTTTTTTTTATTGCTGAGTCAGACTTAGGTAGCAAGGTTGATTTCTGCAGAATGATTTTCTTTCACAACCCACTAAGACACTTACCTAACCTCAAGATGGGAGTTGATACAATGGCTTTTCTCACTGAATCATGCCTACAAATATGCAGTATAGTAGAGATTCATTGCAAGTAACTTTGGGGAAGTATTAGTAGCATGCAGAACTAATTGAAAAATTGTGAAGGAAAAACAGTTAATTTCCCACATTATGTTGAATTAGGTTTCTTATATAACAGTTCCAAAAGGGGTTTATACGGGGTCAAGGATATAACACAATACTTGTCTTCTCTGATTTTTGATCTGCTATTTATCTCTTAGTTATACCGGTTAGAACGCTATGATGAATGCCTGGCTGTATATAGAGATCTTGTCCGAAACTCCCAAGATGATTATGATGAGGAGAGAAAAACAAATCTTTCAGCCGTTGTTGCAGCTCAAAGCAACTGGGAAAAAGTGGTTCCAGTGAGTATCTCTGTATACGCACACAGCCATGAAACGTTGTTCCTGTCTGGTGTGTGACTGGTGTTTTGCTCTGTGGCAGGAGAACTTGGGTCTGCAAGAAGGCACACACGAGCTATGCTACAATACTGCGTGTGCTCTCATAGGACAAGGCCAGCTGAGCCAGGCAATGAGAATTCTGCAGAAAGCTGAAGGTTGGACACTTGTTAAAATTATGTGTAAACATAACATGCATATAACTTTGCAAAGTATTTCCAAAACCTACATTTGATTTCTGGGATGTTTTTAAGTAGAAATTATTGATGCAGTGGAAGTTTCTCAGACTCCATCTAGCCCTTCTCTTAGGATCCTGACTGTGTCTCTCTCATGGTCTCTTATCCTTAAACCAGTCTTCTTGTCCATATTCAACCACGCCAAACCTTAAGTTTGAGTAGTAGGTTTTTGAACAAGTTGCTGTGAATGGTAAACGCAAGTTAACAGAGTTAATAAACATTTGGTAAATGTTATCATTATTATTGGTATTAAGTACACAAGTATAGTAACAGTATGGTATGCCTGTGTGTGTGCCTCAGTATACACTACATTTGTTCATTGATAACACTATTTAAGCACGTTTTCACTCCACTTAGTATGTTTCCATATACAGTACCTGTATACTTGAAAGCTGTTAATTAAGAGAAAAAGAAACTAATTTATTAGAGAACTTATGACTGGTCTCAACTCCTGAAATATTTTGACTTGCTTCTGCATACATATTCCTTGGAAGCTATGAAAGTGATGTAGAACTGCAGTGAATGATAGGAAGGAAAAAAAGATGAAACAGGGTCTGGTTTATTAATACTGATGGTTAAAATAAGGGCCAAGGTTAGAGCACCATGAGGCAAAAACTACGTGTAAGAATTATGATTTCTGGATCATACCTAGATTGAAGTGATATGTATGAGGACACCCTCATACATAGTTTGAGGTTTGAATGTAAAAGTAATAGAGGCTTTGCAGTGGGCAGTTTGAGGCAGTGTAGCAGATTTTGAAATTTGCATACCCTTTGATCTAAGAATTTCATTTCCAGAAATTTAAGGAAAAACTGGATACCTTCATATATATATATCTGTATGAATGTTCATAAGAACAAAAATTAAGAAACAGGCATTTCTGTCCTATTAGAGGACTAGCTAGTTTTATTATAACCATAGAATAGATAACCACAGAATAGAATAACCATGTGGTCATTAACAGTATTCATGTTAAAAATAAAAATGTAGATGTATCTTTGTTATAAGGATGTCCTTAGTATATTAATGGGGGAAGGGAGGTTTCAAACTAGTAGAATATCCCACTTTCATTTAAAAATGCAACTGTGTATTTACATTAAAAACAATAGCTGAAATGCTAAAGAATGGTTACTTCTGGCTGGCAGGAGTATTAGCTTTATACTTTTCTATAACTGATTTTTTGCAGTCAACGTTTGTTACATTTATAGATTTTAAATTCCCTTAACAATTTTTTCACAGGGATTACAAGTGAAAGAAAATGCCAAAGAGCAAGAATAATCAAGGATTGATATTTATGTAATATGTTTGATGTTAATGATAAATCTCAAATGTGCTTGTTATCAAAATTATCTTAAATCTTCTGCCTAAGAATTTTGTTTTTGCTTGTTGGAACATAAAAGAAATGAGAGTTACCCAGCAATGTTAATTTTAAAAACATTTTTTCCTATAGATCTCTGCCGCTGTTCATTTTCAGAAGACTCTGTAAGTATTCCACTGTGGTTAAGCCCAGATATTATACTGTGGCTAATATAAATTTGTAGTAGACTTCTTTGTAGTATTTACTGACTTTTTGAAATGATGCTGATTCATTAAATAGAAATCACAGAAACCCTCTGGGATCTTATTTGATGGAATAAAATCAACAAAAACCCTTATTTGATGGAATCTCTTAGGGTGAGAAATTATAATACAAAAATTTTATATGCCTTATGCATTTCATTTTATTTTATTTTTTTTGCATTTCATTTTAAATTCATATGAATATAAATTCATTCTCCTGTTTTAGATGTAGGGCTCAGGTCTTTGAGTAAGGGTCTATTTGTGGGAATTCCAGGCATATTTCTTACAGAATTCTACACTCATGATCTCCAGGGTTTTTTTTAAGTGTAATAGTATTTTAAAGATAGTCGTGAATTACTTTCATTACAGAATTGTTTTTTCACTGATCTCTTACTGTTTGCTTGCTCATACCTAATTAGATAGTAATTTTCTTTAGGAACTTACCTTTGTCAAGTATTTCTGAGAATTCAGCATAGTTAATCATTGAAGCCAGTCTCTTTTCTCACTCATAGTTCATGTCTTACCATAATACTTAAGTTTTATTATTTTCTTATCAAACACAATGGCATAATGTAATTGGAAACAAATGCACCTGACACTCCTGGTAAACATATTCTTACCAGGTGAGAGTAGGAATGCCAAATATGGCAAAAAAGAGCAGCCTCCTAGCCTTGAGGATTCACTGTGTGTGGGCATCAGTCAGCTTCTCCAAAGGAATGGAAAATATAGATTAGTCTGGGGCATCAGTTAAGAGACTTGCTACTTTAATTACAGAGTTAGTTTCAGCTCTTGAAGTTCTTTACGAGTGATAATTACTAGTTAAAATTTTGTAATCTTTGGATTAGAATTAGATTTAAGAGTAAAGCATTCTGAAAATGTTTCTATGAGAAAACTGTTTATAGAGTTCAGGGGTATTGTTGTAAAAGGTTAAACATGCATGCTGGTTTTTACTGTTTTTTAATTCTTAGGTTTTAAAGAATAGAAATGATCAATGAATAGTATTCCTGAACTTGTTACCATGTTCTTCCAGAATCTTTCTGTCATTCTCATTTAAGCTTCCCTGTTTTGATGGCAATTCCTCAATTTAACGAACTGACTGTATAGGAAAATTCCTGAAAATTATATATTTTCTTTCGGTTTATATAGTCTTTTGAATATGTGGATCAATTTGGAGAACTTATCGGGGAATAAATTTTCTTCTTTTGCTTAGGATGGGACTGAAGAAGACCCCCAGGCAGAACTGGCCATCATTCATGGGCAGATGGCCTATATTCTGCAGCTTCAGGGTCGTACAGAGGAGGCTTTGCAACTTTACAACCAGATAATAAAATTAAAGTAAGTGAATTATAAAAATGAAGTGTCTTTTATAGGGGGTAAGGTTTCTTTTTAAAGGTATCTTCCTTTTTGACGTTACTTTTTTGTTCACAGACCAACAGATGTGGCATTGCTAGCCGTGATTGCAAATAACATCATTACAATCAACAAGGTATGGACTATCCATGGTTTCCCCACACTTATATCTTAACACTAGAAGCATATTACCCCAGCCTTGTTCTAGGATAGGTTTTTCCATGACGAAGTCCAATTGCAGCAAAATCACAGTGAGTGAGTGAGTGAGTCAGTGAAAGTCGCTCAGTCATGTCCTACTCTTTGTGACCCCATGGACTGTACAGTCTATGGAATTCTCCAGGCCAGAATACTGGCGTGGGTAGCCTTTCCCTTCTCCAGGGGATCTTCCCAATGCAGGGATTGAACCCAGGTCTCCCGCATTGCAGGTGGATTCTTTAACAGCTGAGCCACAAGGAAAGCCCAGGAATACTGGCGTGGGTAGCCTTTCCCTTCTCCAGGGGATCTTCCCAATGCAGGGATTGAACCCAGGTCTCCCGCATTGCAGGTGGATTCTTTAACAGCTGAGCCACAAGGAAAGCCCAGGAATACTGGCGTGGGTAGCCTTTCCCTTCTCCAGGGGATCTTCCCAATGCAGGGATTGAACCCAGGTCTCCCGCATTGCAGGTGGATTCTTTAACAGCTGAGCCACAAGGAAAGCCCAGGAATACTGGAGTGGGTAGCCTGTCCCTTCTCCAGTGGATCTTCCTGACCCAGGAATCAAACCGGGATCTCCTGCATTGCAGGTGGATTCTTTACCAACTGAACTATCAGGGAAGCCCAAAAATCACAGTGGAGAGCGTTATTTAACTCTCATAATGATTCTGCAAGGTTTGTTCAAATAATAGAACTATTTTGTAGCTATATACACTGGACTTTAAAATCTTACCTTTTCCCATTATTTATTAGAATAATCATATTCTATATGATTATATTATTATGTTAATATAGCTATAATATTTCCCTTATTCTCATTATATGGAGAATATTTGTTAGAGAAGTAAATTGTTTAGCCTTTGATTCCTTCATCTAGTATGTCTGAATGCGAGTTTTCTGTGGATAGTTTTTGTCTTTCTAGTGGCTTTTGTTTTGAGGGAGAAGAGCCATGGGCAGGTTTTCTCTTTCTCCACCACCCTCCTCAATCCAAGCCCTGAGTAAAATATTACAAGCATGTATATAAACAATCCTAATGAGTACTGTGTGAGTCAGAATAAACACCTGTTGGAACATTGTTTTAATGGGAAGATATTTCAAGTTCAGATTTGAAATTCAAGTCAATAGAAAATGAGAAAAGTAACAGTTTCTTTTGGTAGGCTGTGTGATTTTCCAAGCGCCAGCTTATTTCATCCTCACAGTTACCTCTTTAGGTGATAGTACTTGTCTCCAATTTGTAGAAGTATAATCTGAGGCTAAAAGGAGTTAAATGACTTGTATAAGATCACAGCCAATAAGAGGTAGAACTTGGATTCACATTCTAGTCTGACTCCAAAGTGCTGTCCTTCTAGCCATGAGTGGTATTTCTCACCTCATTTGGCAGAGATTCAGAGGGTTCACAGGTGTGGGATAGTGGCATTGAAAGGTAGTAATTACAGGATGTTGCAGGCCGTTGTCATGATGTAGGTTTCCAGAAATTGATGCTGGCATTTGATTCTTAGCAGCAAGATCTACCTGCTTATGTTCATGAACAATTTGAAATGCTAGTGAGGACAAATTGTTTTTAACTGATATATAAATAGTGGGGAGGAGTGTGTGTGAAGTACTAAATATCTCAATCTATTAGATTAGTGCAAAAGTAATTACGGTTTCAGACCCTGAATTTTAAATCCTTATAACTAGGCCAACACATCTTTATTAATAGGAAACATTACAGTCAACACATTTTTGCCAACGAGAAATAAGTTTGTTTATCCCTAGAGCATAAAAATTCATGCTTTGGGATTTGATGAATTCTTGGAAAGCATTTTCTTCATCCTGCTTGCTGGTTGTGGAAGTGTTTTCCTGCAAAAAGTGGTTGAGATTTTTGAAGAAGTGGTAGTCAGTTGGCAAGAGGTCAGATGAATATGATGGATGAGGCAAAACTTTGTAGCCCAATTCGTTCGACTTTGGAAGCATTGGTTGTACAGTGTGTGGTCAGGCGTTAACACGGAGGAGAACTGAGCCCTTCCTGTTGACCAGTGCTGGCTGCAGGCGTTGCAGATTTCGATGCTTCTCATCAATTTGCTCAGCATACTTGTCAGATGTAATGGTTTCACTTGGATTCAGAGAACTGTAGTGGATCACACCAGAAGCAGACCACCAGACAGTGACTGTGACCCTTTTTGGGTGTAAGTTTGACTTTGGGAAGTGCTTGGTGCTTCTTGGTCCAGCCACTGAGCTGGTCATTGCTGGTTGTTGTATAAAATCCACTTTTCGTTATATGTCACAATCAGAGAAATACTTTGTTGTTGTGTAGAATAAGAGAAAACAACACTTCAAAGTGACGATTTTTTTGATTTTCAGTCAGCTCATGAGGCCCCCACTTACTGAGATTTTCCACCTATCCAATTTGCTTCAAATGCCAAATAACCATAGAATTGTTGGCATTGAGTTCTTGGGCAACTTCTTGTGCAGTTGTAAGTGCATCAGCTTCAATGATCCTCTCATTTGGTCGTTGTCAGCCTCCAATGGCCTCCCACTGTGCTCCTCATCTTCAAGACTCTCGTCTCCTTTGCAAAACTTCTTGAACCACCACTGTGCACTGGATGTTTATTAGCAGTTCCTGGGCTGAATGTGTTGTCGGTGTAGCGAGGTGTCTCTGCTGCTCTATGACTCATTTTGAACTTGAATAAGAAAATTGCTCAAATTTGCCTTTTGTCTACCATCATTTCTATAGTCTAAAGTACATATGAAATAAACAGCAAGTAATAATTCATTAGCAAAAACTATAAAGCAAGAAATGTGCATTAAAATGATGTATAACATAACTGCATTTATTTAAGAGTTTATTCAGTATCAAATAGCAAAGTTCAATAATACAAAACCAAAATTACTTTTGCACCAACCTAATAAATATATTTATATACTGAATTTTTCTTCAGTCAACATTTCTGAATTTTTCTTTAGTATATTGCTGAATCCATTAGGTATTGCAAAATAAATACGAACCATGGTCTTAGTCATTGTGTAGTATTAAAAATCTCATTCTGGTATTGAAAAAAATTATGCACATTTAAATTTCTAGTCAGATACTTTGTAACTGTGGTATTTGGTGAGAAAAAAGATCTCTGAGTTGGCTAATTTGAGCAGAGCCTTGAAGGAGGGATATGATTTGAAGGCTAAGCATTTCCCGTGCCTAAGCATATGCAAATAACTTTTGAGGGGACAGTGAGAGAGCAAAAGATACATACACGGTAGCTAGTTTCAAAACAGGCTAGATTTATTGATGATCAAGGTGTGGGAGTCCTCAGAAAATATAAAATTTTATTAAGTGCCATGATGGCAAAGTTGAAGAGAAATCTGGCAGTGGCATGCATGGTGAATTTAAGTATTAAAATAGTGACATAAGAGTACCTACTAGAAATATGGTTTCTTAAGGATTTATATGTTTCTTGCTATATGTTTAAAATAATTTAACATTGGATTGAAGCTTCACACTCAGAAAGTAAAATTTATTTTAGATTTCTTCTTTGCCTCCTTTTAGTCTTTAGTAGAAAACCTGGTTTTAAAAGCACAGTGATAACACATTTGCAAATAAATATTTAACAAAGCTAGGATGCTATGCTAGTAGACACTCAGATGTCTGGTTGTCCCTCTCAGGGTGCAATGTGACTTAGTTCCTTCCATTCTTACACCATGTCATTTGTTTATGTATGACAGTATGTCAAAGAGGAGTAAGTTAGGTTACTCATCAGTCATGTAAATGCTTAAGATAGTTTGTAGAAATTACAAATTTAGGTATTTTTGTAGTCCTGATTTTCACTGTAAGATTTGTGCAGTCCCTCTGTACTTTTCATTAAAAAGCTAAAAACAGTCAGTTAATAGTGGAAAGGTAAAACCAAGAACCCAAGCCAAATTTATATGCATCATAGTAGCATAGGCACCTCAACCAGGTATATTATCTTCCAAGCTGTCTTGTTGTGTTAACATAAAATAAGGCCTTGGAGTGTTGAAAGAGTTGAAGTCTAAGATTGCTGTTAATGATGAGTGAACTTTTCTTTGTCAGGACCAAAATGTCTTTGACTCCAAGAAGAAGGTGAAGTTAACCAATGCAGAAGGAGTGGAGTTTAAGCTTTCTAAGAAACAACTGCAAGCTATAGAATTTAACAAAGCTTTACTTGCTATGTACACAAATCAGGTAGGTAACAGAATTCTGGTCCCCCTGACTAAACCTTTTGAAATATGGTACGTGATCCATAATGGGTGTATCAGTCCAGTCTGTATTTTCATTTCTTGTCTTTAATTCATGCATACTTCAGAATGTCATGTATCATAGATTTTAACTATTAAATAAGTAATTTGCCCAATTCTTTGTAAAGGTGTGCAGTTGGTGGCTTCTAAGAAGAAAACACTGTTCACAGTGTAAATGAGATAATTTTCTCATTACCTTATTTCTAATTTCTCTGAATTAAAGGAAAAAAGCAAAGGTGCTGGTCATGAGTATAAATTTAAGAGCCATCTTCCATTATAGTTTGTGCATAATCACCTGAGCTATAAATGAGGTCGATTCTAACTCTCATGTGTGTAAATTCTAGTTAAGTTCTGATTTTGTACTCTTCTAGAGCAGGGTTTCAGTGGACTGAGCGGCAGTAACGTTTTCACTATTTAGAACTGAGTCATATTGTTCTTAAATAGTTTAGCAGGAAATACCTGTACATTTTGTTGCAAATGAAGCCAGGGTGACACTTAATATGTGTGTGCATTTAAACAAAATTCTGGAATTTAAGCATCCAAAGGAATATTTAGGACTTATTTTTCCTAAATGCTTTAAGAACCTGTAGTTTATATTCAGTAAATGGAAATCTTTTTTTTATAAGAAGAAATTGAGGCTACTGTAAACCACCTCTCTCGCCCTAAGTGGTTCTTCACCTATGATTTTGTTTGAACTGATTTCCTTCCACCTCCCCTATGCTTCTTTTCCCTTTGGTCATTGACTTAGTGTTTGATTTAATTAACCAGCTTATGGTGGGGTGGGGTGTGAAATACTGTTTTTCAGGCAGAACAGTGTCGCAAAATATCTGCCAGTTTACAGTCACAAAGCCCTGAGCGTCTCCTTCCTGTGTTGATCCAAGCTGCCCAGCTCTGCCGTGAAAAGCAGCACACAAAAGCAATCGAGCTGCTTCAGGTAAAAGAACTGAGCTTTTCCTGAGCTGTCAGATGGCTGCAGCCTTGTTTCATTTTCATCATGTCAGAATAATGTAAGCCTTATACATTTCATGGGCAAATGATTAAGTATTGATAACATACCACTAGATACATGCCAGAGTGTCACTTTAATTAATTCTTGGGCTGCAGCTTTCTTTATATAAGTTTGCGTTAGTAAATGTTTGCCATAAACTCTGAAGAATGCTTTTTATTTGGAGATCAACTTAACAGTAGTTAATGATTTGTTAATGGAGAAGAAAATGTCAACCCACTCCAGTATTCTTGCCTGGAGAATCCCATGGACAAAGGAGCCCAGTGGGCTACAGTCCATGGGGTCGCACAGAGTCGGACATGACTGAGCGGCTGACACACACAGACAATGGTTTGTTTTAGGTTTAAAATACCAGTAACGTATTCTCTAGTTAAAGCCCTGATCCAGAGCACCAGTTACAGAGATACTGACTTGATTTTCAATTAACTAGAATGAAGTGTTAAATCACATTGAATTTCCTGAGAGTAGACCACATTGGAAAGTTGGACAGTGTAAAATTAGGACCATCTTCAGGGGAAATGTTGCTGAACAGGGATAAGGAGTAAGGAGTCATAATTTTTTTTTTTTTAGTATCTTAAAAAAAATCTGTGTAGTAATCTTATTACTATTTTTCTGTTGATGACTTCTTAGAAACTTGATGTTATTGCATTTAATAATTTTGAAGCCAAGAGCATAATTTTGAAGCCAGGTGGGTATCGAATAAAATTTTTTCAGATTTAAACATTTTTTCTGAAACCAGAAATTTAATATTTTAAAACTAGATTTAAAATTTTAATAAAGCTGAAATAAGCGGTTAGAATATGTATGCTTAATTGTGTAAATTAATGTGATTTTTTTTTCCCCCCAACTATTTAGGACTATTCAGATCAGCATCCAGAAAATGCTGCCGAAATTAAGCTGACCATGGCACAGCTGAAAATTTCCCAAGGTAGCCGTGATTATTTCACCATGATCAACATAATCATGTTAACAGAAATATATGGTTGGAATGATTCTGAAGTAGTTGTAGACTATGTGATTTTTAAAATTTTTGCATCATGGTGAAGCATAATGCTGTTCCAAATACACAGCTAGATTGTAGGAGCTCCAGATGTAGTAGTGAGTTTAGTAGGCCTTTTCTTGGGTTAATTCGTAAATTGTTAGAATGTTTCTCCAACTATGCCTTGAAAGTCTGTAGAAGCAAAGAATTCGTCTGTTCTATACTTAAATTTCCCAGATGTGTATGTCTCGCGTAGAAATGCTTATGTCTGTCACATGGTAGTGTTTGCATGAAGTAAGTGTGACTTTTTCATCCTAGTTTTCAAATTTTCTTATTTAGTCCTTTATTCTTCTTTTATACTTTATAACCCATATCTTTGGTAGAAAAGAGGCAAGGAAATTTAATGAGAACTTAACATTTTTGAATCTTAAAACTAGTAGCTTTTTGTTTATGATTTTGAACCAATGTTGAGTGTCTAGAGCTGTGTTGCCTCTATTTGGTAGCCACTATCCATGTTTACGTTTAAAATTAGACAAAGTTTAAAATTAGGTTCCTCAGTTGTGTTGACCACATTTCACAAGTTTTGTACCCAGCATGTGGCTGGTTGGACTGCACAGATGGAGGATGTTTCCATCATCACAGAAAATTCTGGCAGACTGCTGTCAGACAGCTCTGGTGTCAGCCATAAACCAGGAGGTGTATTCTCAAGGGGGTGATGATTGGTTTGGTGGAAGCAGAGGATTGAAAAAAATCTTTTGGATATTACGATGGCTAGAATGAAAATTTCATGGGTAGAGGGGATGGGAGTTGGCAAATGTCTAAAAAGGCTTCTTAGTGGGGTAATAATAATGAAAACCAGGTTGAGACCAGCTTCCCTTTTCTCAAATTTCTTATCTTAATCTTTTGTTTCTTTTTCCTTTTCCCACCTCTCTTTTTTCTTTTTCTTGCTTTCCTCTTTAATCTTCTTTTCTCACCCAGTTTTCAGTTTTGTTGTGAGGATAATTTATCATACTAATTACTGAGAGTGAATGTGTCATGGTTTTTGTTTTGTGGAAAGTTTAACTTACTAAGGTTTGCAATGAATAGAAACTAGTGTTTCAACATTGTAGGACTACTGTCCATTGCACTCATACCTACAGTAATGGTTTCAAGGCCTTTAAGGAAGGACTCCTACCTTTAAGTTACCCTCTGAAAAGAGAGAAATAGAATTCAACAGGCTGAGAGTTGGGAGACTTTTCAGATAGCAGTTCTGTCATTAACTTTGTGGGCACGAGCAAAGTATGTTGTTTCTTTAGGATTTAATTTCCTTTGTTGGCAAACTGAGTAAATATTGATAGAATACATTATTTCCAAGGTCCCAAAGCTTGAGTATTTAGAGATGTTCGAAAATACGACTCTTAAATTTTCTGTTTTCTTTTTTTCTCCATGAGATGCTTGCTTCAATTGATGCTGAATTTTGTTTTTGTTCTCTTAAGGTAATATTTCCAAAGCATGTTTGATATTGAGAAGCATAGAGGAATTAAAGCATAAACCAGGCATGGTGAGTTTATAACTAAAATATTTTAAGACTGAAAAAGTAATGGAATTAATATAAGTTCACAGGTGTATCTGATATTTCTTTGTTTTCACTTTAATTTCTGCCTTTTTTCTTTTTTAATTTCTGCCTTTTTTATATATATTCATAATATAGAAGTAGTATTTAAAATAATAGCTTTCTGGTATAAATTTAATTTCATTTTATGCTTTGCTTTAGCATTGATTTATTATTAAGTCAAATGTGTCAGGAACCATTTAGGCCTTGTATTACCACTGAAAGCCAGCCTTAAATAATCTAAGACCATATATAGGGCATTTCTTAGCCTATTATTTTATCATGTCTTCAGTTTTGATTTCTTTTGAGTTAAAACAGTTTGGTAATAGTGACCAACAAATTTAGGTTTTAGTTCTCTGATTATTCAAGCATCACAGGTTTAGATCACTAGTATAGCTGTGAACACATCTGTTTCAAAGTAAAGACTAATTCTGTAGTGGTGGTATGTGCATTTATTGTATAGGGACTGTTTCACTCTCCAGCACAGCTTGTTTACAGTAAACAAGTAAATGTATAATAGTGTTTTCTCTTAAAGAATCTTACTTTAAGACTGGACTGTGACTACTTTATGTTAGAATCAAATATAATATGTGGCTGAAAATAACCTTTAACATCTGCAGGATGTTTTGTTTCTATTATCTTTTTTCTAATTAGTCTAGCCAGAGGCTTATTAATTCTGTTGATTTTTCCCAATGATACAGCTTTTTGTTTGTGCTCCTTTTTGTCCTTATCTCCTATTGCTGCTTCCCCTTTCACTCCACTCCAGCTTCACAGGCCTCCTTGCTGTCCCTCCAGCACACTAGGCACGCTTGCGCTGGTTTTATAAGGCTTATCATGGGAGCTTAGCCATGCTAGTGTGTTTATCTCCGTGATCATGTCTTGAATGTCCTGGCAACGTCTTATACTATATAAACTAATTTTCTAAGTGCTTGTTATCAACTTCTGTGTTTACCTTGTTGTGGACTGGTAACAAACCATTTGTCAACTGGCCCTAGAGGAGGTGTTTTTTTTGTAGGTAACCACCTTTGTATTTGGAAAGCCCTGTGTTCTTGATGTTTCTAGTTACATGCTAGCAATTTTTACAGTGGATTGGGTACTAGCAGAGAGCCTAGCAACCTTTATTTGCTGTTTCTTTAATGTTACTAGTTTTCAAAAAGTTTATTCTGAGAGAGATGGAGGAATTCTGTTCACTCATTCATGCCTTTGGCTGGGCAGGTGTCTGCATTAGTGACGATGTACAGCCATGAGGAGGATATCGATGGTGCCATCGAAGTCTTTACACAGGCCATTCAGTGGTATCAAAGCCATCAGGTAAGTAAATGGGGTAAATGTTATAAGGGTGCATTTTTGCATAAGAATAAAAAGTTACAGTAATGATTTCATACTTAAGGCAAATTGAAACATTTCAACTCAGTGTTTAAAAAGTGGAATGCTATTAGACTATCATTCAGTTTTTAAGTATAGCAGGTCCAAATAAAGTTATTAGAAGTAAGAAATGGCTGCAAAATAAAAAATCTTTTTAAAAGCAGAGTTATATTTTCTGAAGCTCCTTCCTGAGTGAATGTATGTGTGTTTGTGTGTGTAATCTCAAGAAATAAGAATAGTAATTGTACATGACTGCATATAAGAGAGCTCATCTTTAGTGGCTCTCTAGGGTAGAGCCACTAAAGCAGAGCCCATGGATGGTAGTGGTTGATGGAGCAGCAGTACCTGGAATGACTGTGTGTCTCTAATAGGAACAGCCTTGTTTTTTCCAGTATGGGTCTCTGCATAGGCGGTATATAATTATACACACAGGTGTGCATACACACAGGTGACATGAATACTGTTAGCACTGTTAGCAGTGAAGAGAGATCAGTGTTCTAGGAAGTATTATGTTAAATTAATGTTTGAGAACTATAATGAAAAACTTTTAAGGTTTGATTATGCCGTAATACTTACAGTTGTAGACAAGACAGTTTAGATAGAGATGGATTGTATCCCGAATTCTTAAATCGGTCTTCACTTATACTAATTTATCTGTCCCACTATGTGTGTGTGTGTTTGTTGTTTTGTGCATTCAATAAAACTTAAGATGAGAAATTTAATGAATAGGTCCATTTTAATCTAGTGAATAAAACTTCATTGACTTGCTAGATATGTAGCTTAAATTTTTTTTTTCTTTCTTTATTGAACCTATAGCCCAAATCTACTGCTCATTTGTCCTTGATAAGGGAAGCTGCAAACTTCAAACTCAAATATGGGCGGAAGAAGGAGGCAATTAGTGACCTAGAACAGCTATGGAAGTAAGCTTTGAAGGGTGGAAGTGTAGAAATCCAAGTTTTATTGCTCTTATTTGACATGTGGGAGTTACTTTGCTTGTTTATATTACTTTCTCCGGTTTTATAAACTGTTCAGTGACTTTTTCTTATTTCTTCTTTTAGACAAAATCCGAAAGATATTCACACCCTGGCGCAGCTTATTTCTGCTTACTCACTTGTAGATCCTGAGAAGGCAAAAGCGTATCCTTTTGATCTTTCCAGACCTCTCTCAAGTAGTGCACCAGATCTCTTCCCTTACCTGTTTTGACCAGGGCCTTTTTGTTATAAATTTCAACAAACAAAACCTCTCCTCTAACTAGTAAAAGCAAAAATGAGAATTTATCAATCACTGTGATCTAAAAATACAGTGATATTCAAATAGGATACAGTTTGATCCGTAAGCAAAAATGCAGTCAACAAGATGCAGCTTATATCTCTCCAGATTCAAGTAGAGTAGGAAAAAAAGCAGCAGCAGCATATTTTATTGGGTGGTTGCACATGATTCTGCGGTGTCATTCTGATTAATGCTCCTCGCTCACTTGCCCATCTCAGTTCCTGATGTAAGAGAGGGTTTAGTGCCCTGATTGGCTGAGTTTGGGTCATGTCTGTTACCTCAGTATGGGTGTGGTCCCAAAACCAACGTGGGATGGTGGGTGCTGAGCAGCCGCAAGTCTAAACCTTTGCAGTGAGCAGATCTGTTTTATAAGCATGGTAACTATCTTGGAACAGAGTTTTTATTAAGCCACCACTTTGAAGTACATTACCAAGTTAAGGAATAGATGATTATAACTCCTTTCCCAAGTTCTCCTTTCACAATATAGTACCTTTAATTGACCTTATGATCTGCTGACTTATTATTCTATAGAAGACTTAATGTTTTTTTGATGAAGGGAACCCAAAAAAAAGACTGTTTTCCTATTGGCATAGATACATTGGTAAAATATAAATGTGTATATATATATATTGTCTTCCTGAACGAACTCTTGTTCTGTCACAGTCTTAGTAAACACTTGCCCTCATCGGATAGTATGTCTCTAAAAGTAGATGTTGAGGCTCTTGAAAATTCTCCTGGTGCTACGTATGTTCGGAAGAAGGGTGGAAAAGTTGCTGGAGACAATCAACCAAAGGAGCAAGGGTAATGTTTTTTATTATAATATTTATTAATGGCAACTAAGTTATGTGAGGGATAAAAAAATGCATTCTTGTAAAAATTCCCTGTGAATAAAGTTTACGTCCCTTTTGTTTCCTTTCTCCTTTGCTGTGCCCAGCTTTTTGTCCTTGTTACCCGTTCCCCTTCCCCACCCAGAATTTACCTCTAGTACTAATTTAGTGTGCATACATCCAGATCTTTTTCTTTGTGTTTACACATAAAACTGATCTAGGAATACTTTTCTTGGATTGGATTCTTTTCTGTTTTTTTATAGAAACGGGATTATATTGTATTTAACTGTTTTTGAACTTTCTTTAATAAGTCTTAGAGATTTTTCCATGTTCTCAATGTAGACATATTTTATTCTTTTTGTGCATAATACTGGGCCTTCCCTGGTGGCTCAGATGGTAAAGAATTTGCCTGCAATGCAGGAGACCCAGTTTCAGTCCTTGGGTTGGGATGATCCCCTGAAGAAGGGGATGGCTGCTCACTCCAGTGTTCTTACCTGGAGAATTCCATGGACAGAGGAGCCTGGCGGGCTACAGTTCACAGGGTCACAGAGTCAGACATGACTGAGCGACTAACACATGCGTAGTATTCCATAGGCTAGATGTGCCCGACTTAACGTTTATTTACCTGTGGGTTATTGATCTACATTTAGTACATGATTTAGAATTCTAAACCAAAGTTCAGATGAGGTTCATTTTGCTGATTTGGAGGAAACATTAGGCAGCTTCAGTAATTTATAAGAAGTCTAATTCTGATTCTTTCCTTGTTCCCATGCATTGTCATCTCAAAATAGCAGAGGCCTGCTAAATAAAATGTTCCCTTAAGGTTCTGTTTTTGACTCAGGATAAATAGAGAATGGAAGAGATACACCACTTTCCCGATTTTGTGACTTTCATATATTTTCAGTCTTTTCTCCTTTTTTGAATGACTTAAATTCCGATTTTTCGTAACTTAAGAAAATATGTATCAGCAACAGTATATGATTGGCCTCATTATGAGTCCTGTCCTTGTTCCTTTTTAACTTAAAAGTTAAATAAGGAATTGGAGTGTCAGTGATAATATTGTTTCAAATTTCTTTTAATCATTGTCCTAATTTCAAGCCTTATTAAGAACTCCAAAATAATGAATTCAAACCAGATCTTGGGGGATTTTCATATAATGCCTATTTAAATATTTTCAGGTTTTTTTGTTTTTTTTCTTTTTCAAAACAGGGCTGGGTAAGAACATACAGTTCTTTTATAATCCTTTAATCTTCTTTGTCTTTTCCCTTAGACAGTTACTAAGATATTCATTGACTCAGTTTCAGCAAAGTACTTTCACTAGGCATTATTAATGCTTTTTTTTGTACTTTATGTTGACTTTTCGATACAAAGGTTTAATTTCTTTTGAAGTTATATTGTGTTGCTGACAGAAAATAAATCATTATCCTTGCCCTCAAAAAACTTCAGTCTAGAAGAAAGAAAGAAGCAGCAGCTGAAAATAAAGGTTGCATGTGTTGTCATATGCAGGCATAGAGGAGTACACCAGAGGAAATAGTCCCTCCGGGGACACTGGGATTCAGGGAAGGCTTCATGGAGGAGGTGACTGTGTTGACTCTAGAGGAAGATGAGGATGAGATAAACAAAATGTGAGCAATAGCAAAGAAGTGAGAAATGCAGAGACTCTTTGGGAAATTGCAGATATGGTTGTGGAGTATAATTTGTAGAGAGACAAAAATCCCTGTCTGCCCTTTTCCCACCCAAGGCCACAACTGATGTTAACTTACCTTGCATATCCTCCCAGAAATATTCTTTGCTTGTGTGGTACTTGTGCATATTCTTCTGGCAAAGATTTTAGATTACCTGTTTACTAGTTCTGCCAAATATAAAGTGATTTACCACAGAACTGTAGATTTTTGTGCTTGCACAAATTTCTTTCTACATAGATTTAACATGTGCCAGTGTAAATTGTATCTCTTCTGTGAAAACAGTTGTCACTCATTTTCTAAACCACCTTCCAAAAACTACAGTATTTGAAGCTTGATTAAATTTAACCTGAATAAATATCCAAATTGTTTCATTAGCTTTGGTGTGGTGACACCAAATCTTAAACTCCTTTATGATAAATTACCTAGCTCAGTCTTCTGCTCATGCTTAATGCTCTGTAATTATTTTATCACAGTGATAATGATTTTTCTTCTCTTTGTAGACAGGGAGATTTGAAAAAAAAGAAGAAAAAAAAGAAGGGTAAGGCTTTTTTTTTTTAATCTTGATTAAAAAAGCTATAAAATAAAAGCTTAAGGTTAGCCTTACGTAGAAATCTTCTGATATAAATAAACTTGTCCTCTTATATCTTTGAGGAACTGAGTTTTGACTTGACTATGGCTAACATTTATTTAAATTTCTAACTGTAAAGAATCCAGTTCTGAAGTTTGCCGGAATTCAAATTGTTGCTCTAATAACATTGCTCTTTTGCTGTGACTGTGAACAGGTTCTTAACATAGCTTCCTGAGTTTTTCATCTGTAAGATGAAATATGATAGTACACACCTCATAGGATTAAATAAGATACCGCATGTAAAAAGCTCCTAGAACAGTGCCCGACACACAGAAAGCTCTTACACAGTAGAGTGCCTTTGGCTACAAGTACCATAGAACTCCATCAAACTGGCGTAAGAAAGTTGGCTGTTTGTGAAACTGACAGTGTAGAGGAAGGTTAGCGTTGAGGTTGGTTTAGCCAGTAGCCGTCACCTCTCTGTTCTCCTGTGCTGTCCATAAAGCTGAATCGCCTTAGAGTAATCAGATGTTTGTTGGAAGCAGGGCCACACACGTGCTATCCAGAGGACGAAGGGAGCCTCCCTGAGTCTGGCGCGTCTTCCCCGTTAGCCCGGCTGGGGCAGCATGGGTCCCCGCGCAGTCCTGGTGCTGCCGGTTAGACTGCTTCCCCAGGGGCTGTGCCCGTGCGCGCCAGTATACACCTTCTGCCAGTATCCTTTGTCTCCCAGTCTCACCAGCACTGGGTGTTCTTCTTCGTAGAATATTTTATCCTTGAAATTTTTTCTTTTTTTGGCTATACTGCATAGCCTGTGGGATCTCACTCAGTTCCTTGAACATGACCTAGGCCGTGGCTGTGAAAGCCCAGAATCCTAACCACACCAGGGAAGTCCCGTGTCCTTTTTATTTTTAATCAGTGAGGTCAAGCATCTTTTACATGGTTAATGACTTTTATTTCTCCAGGCCTACTCTAATTACAGCTGTGCCCATTTTCTATATATGATTTACCTATTGATTATCAAAAACTAATTCTATATTAAGGATATTAATTCAGTTACGTAGTATTCAAATGTTTCCTTGTTTTGTTTCTTTTGAGAGTATCTTTTACTAAATGAGAATTAAAATTTTTTTTAATACAGATACACCTATGAGATATTATTAGGGCTTCTGAATTTTGTGTTATGCTTAGAAATAAGGCCTCTTCTGCTACTAGATTATATAAATAAAACTTTTCTCAGATAAAAAGTTTATTATTTCAGTTTTAATGTTTAGTCCCAAGTTTGGACACAGTGTTTAAACAAACTATCTCGAAAACATTATGCACAGATCTCTCATTTCTTTATCAATTAATTGTTATACAGGAAAACTGCCTAAGAATTATGACCCAAAAGTGACCCCAGATCCAGAAAGATGGTTACCAATGCGTGAACGTTCCTACTACCGAGGAAGGAAGAAGGGTAAAAAGAAGGATCAGATTGGAAAAGGGACCCAGGGAGCAACTGCAGGAGGTTCCTCTGAACTGTAAGTCACTGCTCCCCAGTTGAGCACAGGTTGCTTCTTTCTGAGATTGACTCAAGGTCATTAATAAGAAATTTTTAAAATATATTTTCAGTATGAGAGTTATAGTCCGATAGCCTTTAAAGAATGTTTTATAATATGGTTATGTAGAGGAAAGAAACTGTGTTGCTTCTGGTTTGGTTGTATTGTAAATACTAGGATTGTAGGATTGTATTGCAAATATTGGGATTATAGTACCTTCAAAAAGAAACTCAGTACACTGAGTAATTCAGGTAACTAAATATCTAGATAAACAAATAATTTGACTAGAAGGCAGAATTTAAAATGTTACTAAATGAGTTTATTTCTACATGGTAGGATTATAGATCATTAAAAGGTATTTTTTTCTAATCTTTCTAAATTTGACATGTACCATCTATTAACTTTTAAAATTAAAAAGCAGTAAAAATGGTATTCAAGGAAAAATGGACAGGGAATTGAGGAACACAGCTGAGAAGAAAACGTTGTGTGGGGACTTCCCCCATGGTCCAGTGGGTAAGGCTCCACGCTTCCACTGCAGGGAGCACGGGCTCCACCCCTGGGCAGGGAAGCGAGATCTCGCCTGCCGTGCGGCACAGCCAAAAGAAAAAGAAAATACATGCGGGAGATGGTGAGGGGTGGTTTCCTTTGTTGAGTGTATGAATGACCAGCACTTTCCTGATCTGATGATTTCAGGGATGCCAGTAAAACTGTGAGCAGCCCGCCCACCTCGCCAAGACCTGGCAGTGGAGCCACAGCGTCCACATCTACAAGTAACATCATACCCCCACGACACCAGAAGCCCGCTGGGGCTCCAGCAACAAAAAAGAAACAGCAACAGAAAAAGAAGAAAGGTGGGAAAGGTGGCTGGTGATTAGAACATTCTTGTTGCAGGCCATTTTTAAACTAGCCTCAGTGACACAAGGAACGTAAATAAAGGTAACACAGCAAGAAGCACAGAGCTGCTCCCTCTCCCATCCCTACATTTTCATGAAATTGTTTTGTTGTGCATCAAACAGAAAAGCATCTTCCTTCAAACTCTGCCTAGTCAGACGGCCTACTTGTACCACCTTGCTTCGCACAGATGATGAGGATGCAGAACAGTTGGGCGTTTAACCCACCTTGATATCCGTTGCATCCTTTCTCTTTGTGTGCTGATCTGGTATTATTTTCAGTTTCAGAAACAAGGCATGTTACCCAACGTTTCCTAGGATACAAACAGAAACTACTGTTTCAACTAGAGTCCAAAGATACTTGTTCCTTCAAGTCCCATTTTATGTCTTAGGAAGCCTTAGGAGACTGAAAGTGGAGTCTTCTGAGCATTCCAAATATCTGCTTAGAAAGAGCATGTAATAAAAGGGACCTTATTAATACACTGGTGTTTTCACTTCACTTCATGAGTGGCCACAAAAAAACTAAATTAAATGTCTTGATTATTCTGACTGTAAATTCTCTCTGTCATGTGATATTGGAATATGGACTACTAAATATATGTGGTAATGAAAAGTATGTGTATGTATATACATATATACACACACAGATATAAAGTAGGACTTCTTTATGCCCCCATGTCATTTTTAAATTATAACATTATGCTGATTTAGCACTATCAAAGATATCAAGAGAAATACATCAATGTTGCAAGAAGTTGACACTTAGATGCAGTGTGCTGAGGTCAGATGGATTTGGACCCTCTTGGTCAGAAAGATTTAAATGGCCCCTATCGAGCATGAACATTGACTTCCAACATAGAGGCAATCAATGCCAGAGTTGAGGAGTAGGCAGTATTAAAGCTTAAAAGAACTGTTTGGCCCAATTAATAGATCTCAAATGACTCCTCTTTCTAGTTGCGGGGCATGACCATTCACACCCTTCTCAAAGTAATGAAAGTCAGCCCGTGATATCAGTGTCACTTTGTTCTTGCCTTGCTTATAGGTCACTTTCTTATTAAACAGGTGTGAGGCAGACACACTGGCATGCCTACCCAAGTTAGTGTTCATTTTATGCTGCCCAGGATAGCATTCAGTTTAGACTTGCAAGTATTTCTTGTGATCATTAGTGCTCTGTCCTTGTTAATGAAGTGCTGCTGTGTTTAAATGTACCTGCTAAAACTTCACAGGGTTTTTTGAAAGTTTTTCCTCCTTTTCCAGAGTAAGAAATGTGGTGCTGCCTTTCTGTTTAACATAATCTGTGGTGGCATCTAAACAAGAGACCCTCTTGTATGAATGATTTATTATGGCATTATACTTTCTGAGCTCTCAGAATAGTCTTTTGGTAAGAGTGACAGATACTTATTCCTTCTGAATATAAAGCCCACTACAAAAATAATTGTTAGTAAATTTATGATTTTAGGATTCTGTTAAATTTCTATAGAAAGGATAATCAATTCTTAGGTTACAGAATTTTGGTGAAATTTATCCATCAATAAAAATTTTGACCCAAGGCACAACAGAGAAATTTTCAGTTCTCTATTTAGTCATTGTAATTGCTAGTTGTTGTTATCATCAATCAGTACTAAGCAACTGGAACCTCAGTTCAAATAAATTGTCATTGTCAAATGAAGTGTAAACACCTCTGTTAACTTCCTAGTAATTATTTCTTCTTTTGGACAGGTCTTTAACTCATGACATATATACTTTTGTATATATGTGTGTGTGTGTGTGTACATTTATAAAAAACCAATATGGATACATCCATTCACTGTGGCACATTTTAAAATAAAAGAATGTAGCAGTGAGTATGGATTGACTTAAGATGTTTGGGGGTATTGGCATTTTGCAGAGGCATCCTGCTAGTACATCTAAGGATTTTTTAAACTGAGCATCTAAAATTACCTCTTGCCCCTTCTTGCAAAGCCAGAAAGTTAAACTAAGGTATTGAGAGAACAGAATTTTCACTGAAAATTCATCATGTGGATACCTGTACATAACCAAATTGAAGAGTAAACATTTTTTAAGTTTTGGCTTTTGAGGGGAAAAAAAGCTGACACCTTTATTGTCTTTGAAGAAGGGGATCACTCAGGAGCTCTGTTGGGCAGGCTTCCCGCTGCGCAGATGGTGCTGGCTTAGCGGATGGCACTTCCAAGACTACTTCGGAAACTGCTAACCTTAACAACAACTTAAGAACTGTTGCATCACTCAAGCTTTCTGAAACCTGTTCATTCCTTTAAAACCTGTTAGAAACTTGGATCTGATGAAGCAAAGTCGGCTCACCACATTTAGATGATTTTGTTAGGTTGTGGACCATACTGAAGAGTGCGGTTGAACAAAATAATAAAAAGGACCATCCCTATACTTCTCACACCATCTTTGCAGAGCCCCGTGGCTCTTCTGATATACTACTTATTCGATCATTGGGAACCACAGTTTTCTTTAGTTGTGGTTTTAATGCCTGGTTTTACCAGTAGCTGTGATCCTGGCAGACTAATCTCCAGAGCGATTTTTTTTAAGCGAAATAAGGGAACCAGTCACATTCCTTTTTCCTTAAGCCTCCTGGATAGCGGTTTTAGACGTTGCTGGTGGACTTAAACAGAACGGGTGAGGAGGGGGGAGATATCCAACTTCACCCTCCAGACTTGTTATTAACGAGGGGAAGGCGGGAAAGCCTGGGGCTCTCAGGACTCGGGTGCCTTGTCCAGCGTTCTGGTCGGAGACACAGGGGCTGGGAGGAGGCCGGGGAAGTGAGAGGCTGAGATGGGTGGGCGAGAAAGGCCTTTCTGAGACACCCTACCTATCCCGAGCGCATATCGCCGTGGTGGCGCGCGCTTCCGAGGAAGCGATACCTGGGGACGCTTTTCCTGCTTCACCGGTCTTTCCCAGCTCCCGCGGCCGGGTCTCCCGGGTCCCCTGGCCTGGGCTCGCCCCTCTAGCTCCACACCGCGGGCTTGCGGGCGAGCGCAAGATGCCCACGCCGCTGCCCGGGCCCTGGGGTGGGGCGGGGCTGTTGGTTACAGCGGGGCGCTGTTCGCCACGTGGACCTACGTCTCCCCCGCGCTGCCCCCACAGTGGCTACCACTCTGGCCGGGACCCTGCCCAGCAGCTCCAGCGCGCGGGCGCGCGGGAGGAGGGAAGGAAACCCGGGGGTGGGGATGGAGAGGGGGAAAGTAAAGAGGGAGAAGGGGAAGGAGCCGGAGAAAGAGAAAACTCAGCAAAAAGGAAAGGAGGAGAAAAACCAAAAGAAGGTGGAGAAGGAGAAAATCAAGGAGAAAGAAAAGGGGAAGGCGGAGAAGATTACGGAGAAAGAAAAGGGGAAGGAGGAGAAGATTAAGGAGAAAGAAAAGGGGAAGGAGGAGAAGATTAAGGAGAAGAACGGGAAGGAGAAAAAAGAAAAGGGGAAGGAGGAGAAAACTGAGAAGGGGAAGGAGGAGAAAATTAAGGAAAAGGAGAACGGGAAGGAGAAAAAAGGGGGGAAGGAGGAGAAAGCTAAGGAAAAGGAGAACAGGAAGGGGGAGAAAAGTAAGAGAAATGAGGATGAAAAGAAGCAAGAGCGGGGAACGGAGAAAGAGCAGCAGCAATTGAAGGAAAAAGAAGAGAAAGACAAGGACAACAGCACGTTGATAAAAATCCCGCCGGCGCCGCTGGTAAGAGACCGCTGCCTCGGACCCTCACCCGAGGCCATTGTCCAGGGTTTCGCCGGCTCTGTTACGTGCGAGACCCCGGGTGGGCACGCGCCGGAAGGAATCCGGTCTCCTTTGCCGGCTTTGTATCCGCGGGTGGAATCGGAATGTGCCAAGCTTCGAATGACCCATCATCACAAACCCCTTCTCCCCAGCCGCTCGCCCACTCACCCCTAACCTCGACCCTGCGTCCAGGTCTAGTGTTGAAGAAGACACTTTGATGATGTTCACAGCGGCGCTGGCAACAGCCTTTTTTCCAGCCCCATCTCTGGCCAGCGCCGAACACTAGCCCCCAGACCCCCACCACACATGCTCTCTCTGTTCCTATCTTTTCTGTTTTGTGTGTGTGTGTGTGAAGGTGTAGGTTTCTAGAATTTGTGCAGGACGTGTTTGGGGACTGCCTGGACCTTTTCTGTGGGTGCTTTGGTTACTATGACTTACATTGTTTTCAGACCACCAGCACCCAGAAGAGAGGGTCACAAAGGTTTAACTGAGAGGCCTCAGAAACCAGCCTTTGTAGTCATAAAAGGACAGATACGTATGATTCTACTTAGATGGTTTACCTAGTGTGTTCAAAATCAGAGTGAAAGAGCAGAATGTTGGGGCCTGGGGGCTGGGAGGGGGGTGAGGAGTTTAATGAGTACAGTTTGTTTTACAAGATGAATAGTTATGGGTAGCGGTGATGGTTGCACGGTATTATGAATGAAGTCGATATCACTCTGGGTTTAAAGATGGTTAAGATGGTAAATTTTGTGTTGTGTATGACTGTCTGTGATCCGTGGATGGTTTCCTGCCAGGCTCCTCTATTCTCCAGGCAAGAATATGGGGTGGATTGCCATGCTCTTCTCCAGGGCATCTTCCTGACCCAGGGATGGAACCCACATCTCTTATATCTCCTGCATTGGCAGGTGGGTCCTTTCTTACTAGCGCCACCTGGGAAGCCTTTTTTGTTGTGTGCTTTACCACAATTTAAAAATTGGGAGAGAAGAAAAAAAATAAGCATTATTTGGCTCAACTTAGTGGGCTCTGTACTCCTGGAGTTCCTGGGCTCAGAGCTGCTTTCTGGTTCCGAACAACATGAATTATTAACGGAGATTTGCTCTCTGGTGAAATAGCCAAAGAATTGATGCTTTCAAACTGTGGTGTTGGAGAAGCCTTTTAAGAGTCCCTTGGACTGCAAGGAGATCAAACCAGTCAATCCTAAAGGAGATCAACCCTGAATATTCGTTGGAAGGATTGATGCTGAAGCTGAAGCTCCATTACTTTAGCCACCAGATGTGAAGAGCCGACTCAGTGGAAAAGACCCTGATGCTGGGAAAGATTGAAGGCAAAAGAAGTCAGCATAGGATGAGATGGTTATATAGCATCACCAACTCAATGGACGTGTTAGAGCGAACTCGGAGATAGTGAAGGACAGGGGAGTCTGGTGTGCTACAGTCCATGGGATTGCAAAGTGTTGGGCACAACTTTGAGACTGAACACACAAAACAGACTATATAGATTCACTTATAGTTAAAGGAATAACCTTTAGCAAGGAACAGTGGTGTTGAATCACATTTCATGTCTGAACTCTTGGTTTACAGTAACCCCAGCTTTTCTTAAGAGATTATAAACATGAAGAAGCTTGTATTTTAGACTAAAAAGTAAGCAAAATGTAAAGCATCAGTGACTACAGGATTTCTAAATAGGGTCAGGTTAGTGGCAGCGATGTGATTGGAAAGAGAGTAGGAAACGGGTTTTATTCAGAAAATTCTTAAGATCCAAGATGCCATTATTTTAGGTACCACAGAGAAAGGAAAAAAAAAATGCTTCCAGCCAAAATATGATATACCGTAGATTGTAAAGCCCTCATTTCAGAGATGTTAAAATGTGAAAAAAGAAATCTTGGAACTGATTAAAATATGTTGGGGTAGCCCGAGTGTGGGGCCATTGGTGGAGATAATGGGGCGACACAGTCTACATCTTGCAGCCATTTCTTGGTCACCGTTGCTTTAAAGCATTCATTTAAAACCATCCAGTGACATCCCCTTAGAGCAGCATCCAGTCCCTTTTCCTTATCATAACTCTCTGAGAATGACACTGTAACATTTAGAGGCAGATGGAAGAGAATGGAGAAGTGGGGATGGATATAGGACACACCCATGGAAGTACCATTTGCTTCAAGAGCCGTCAAGAATTCACTCCAGTAACAAACATTTGCTTTTAAAAATCCTGTTATTCACTAGACAGGTTTCATAAATGATTCCCTGTACATACGTCTCTATTACAGCAGACCTTAAAACACCTTATTTTTACACAGATCTTCTATATTACAGAGAGGAGGGACATGGGATAAACGTATAGTGCTGTTGAGGATCACTTTTTTGTAACAGAAATCTAGTCTAAGTCTAAGGCTTCCCTGGTGGCTCAGACGGTAAAGAATCTACCTGCAATGTGGGAGACCCGGGTTCGATCCCTGGGTCAGGAAGATCCCCTGGAGAAAGAAATGGCAACCCACTCCAGTATTCTTGTCTGGAGAATCCCATGGACAGAGGAGCCTGGCGGGCTACAGTCCATGGGGTCACAAAGAGTCAGATGTGACTGGCACGACTTAGCATGCAGTCTATGTCTAATGTCAACATTTGGTGTTCAAGTAGAAATGTATGAGATTTTTATTTTTAAACCAATGCTCTTGAAGATGTATACAAGTTTTTTTTTTTTTTCTTTTTACATATATGAGAAACCTCTTTGGTAAGCTGTTTGAGAAATAGAATTCCTATGAACAGTCTGACTGGGTTGCTCATTTATTACTGTTTACATTGAAGTTTGTACACTAAAAGCCACCTTTCTAAGCACTCTGAACTTTGTTTCTCTCTTCATACCAGTCTGTCCTTCTTGTCCCTCAAACACTTGTCATAAAAATTTGTAAGGCTGGTATGCTGGTGGAATACTTCTTCCTAAAGTTTACATCTAGTTCATCAGGTTTTAGCATGAGATTTTAATATGACTGGAACTAGTTTAACAATTTTTATAGTCTTTGCCTTTTTATTTAACAATATTTATATTAAAAAGTACAGAAGAGAGTAACCTTGCCCTAAGAACTTTTAATCTATGATTCAATTTGGGGAGACAAGACAGATTAATAATATGAAACCTTAGATGCTTACATGCCAAGTGGCAGAGTCAATACATGGACCAAGAAGGTCCCAAGACCCCAAACAACAAATTGAATTCTCATGCAGTCTCCAATGAACATGAACTAGGGAAGCCAAGTGAAGTGTGAAAATTGGCCCTGAAAATATGGCACCTCCTATAAATCCTGATATACATAAAGTATTTATTTGATAAATTGACCAGGAGTTGGAAGATTAAGAGGGGGTATGCAGTTAATATCACATAAGTAATGACTGATTATATAAAATACAAACTGACTAGTACAGCTTGTTCTAGACCTATTGAATTTTTTTGCAAAGTTTTATTCTGGTTTACAATTTCACAAATACTGGCAAGTGCACTTCCCAAAGCCAAGAAAACAAGGCCCTGATAGCATAGCTTTATTGGCTTATCTTTTGTTTCACAGGAGAAAAATAAGCAGATCCTAGTGCTGGGCCTGGATGGGGCAGGAAAGACCAGTATTCTCCACTTTCTTGCTTTAAACCGAGTCCAGCGCAGTGTGGCCCCCACCCAAGGTTTCAATGCAGTGTGCATCAGCACCCAGGACCACCAGATGGAGTTCCTGGAGAGTAAGCGCTCTTTCTCAGTGGTTCTGGGGGTAGCTTTTAGCTTATATAGCCACATGATTGTCAGACGTTAAGCCAGATGCGATGTTGTCAGCATCACATGGGCCCTTGTGAAATGAATGATAAAATGAATATGAAATGGATGATAGGTCCTTATGAAATGAAACCCTGGGCCAGATTTTCCTAGACTGTTAGAATGCATATGTAGATGAATGCTAGGGTGCAATGTGGGTAAAACCACTTTCTGCTCTTTTTATTTTCTCCTTTTTCCAGTGGTGGTGATAAAAGGGAGTTAAGAGGAAGGTTTTAGCACCCTCTCCTTTAATAGCCTCCCTCCTCCTTACTAACCCCCCATAAAAATCCAATCTAGGTAAATATAGTGTGCTTCCTTCTCGAAAATGCAAATATTCACAAACCTGTTATGACCCAGATCACAACCCAGAAGCCCCTACTCTATAGTAATTCTGGAGTCACTGCCTCTCAGAATATTGCTGTTTCCCAAAGTTGTATCAGATCCTCTTATCTTCTCTTTACGTGCTCCCAAATTTAGCTATCCAGCCAAACATACCCAAATGTCACCTGACATCTCTACCCAGCTATCTCATCGGCCTCTCAAACTTAACATTGTCCAAGCCAATGCTTGATAAAGCTCCATATCTGCTCCTGTCCCTCTGATCAGAAATGTCTCCTCACCCATCAGGATGCTCAAGCCAGAGGACCAGGCATTTTCTGTACCCCCACCTCCAGTATGCAAGGAAAATGCTATGAATTTTTGCTTTCATCCAGTTGTGAAAAGAAAATGGTGGGCAGAGAAACTGTTAAAGCTGTAGGCAAATCTTTCTGATAAAAGCATTATTAGAAATAGAGATTTCAATTTCTCAGAAACTATAGAAGAAATAATATTTTTAATGAAATAGATGGCTAAGAAAAGAGTCTCAGAATATAAAAAGTGAAAAAGGGCAGGGGTTGGGGGGTGGGAAGGAAAGGAAAGAGAATAAAAAGAAAGAAAGAAAGGAAGATAGGAAGAAAAAAGAAAAGATTCCAATTAAGGGGGGAAATGGACAGATCTGTCGGAGTGAGGAGTTTCAACATATGTTTGTCAATTATTAACGGAATTAAGCAGAAAAAAACTTCAGAGAGTATATAATGTTTGAACACAGTCAACCAATTTGATCTAATGAACAATATAAAATTGTCCAATTAGACAATTTTAGCTTCATCAAAAAGTTAAAATTCACATTCTTCTCAAATACCCATGGAACAGTAACCAAACACGGACCACTTCCTGGGCCATACAGAAAGTCTTAACGGAGTTTTCAAAGAGGCATCGTATGAACTGTGTTCTCTATTTTACCATTAAATTAGAAGTTAATATCTAGGGACTTCCCTGGTGGTCCAGTGGTTAAGAATCCACCTTCCAATACAGGAGATATGGGTTTGATCCCCGGTCGGGGAAGTAAGATCCCCCATGCCGCGGGACAACAGAGCCCATGAGCCACAACTGCTCAGCCCAGGCCCTGGGGCCCTCGCTCGGCCGCTGGAGCTCAGCCTCTATGACACAGTGGAGATCCCCACGCCACAGCTGAGACCTGATGCAGCCAACAATAAAAAGTAAATGAATAATTTTTTTCCAGTCCTGCGCCCTCCCCAATTAATATTTTTTTTTAAAAAAGAAGTTAATAACTAAAAGAGAACAATTCCTATTATAGGTGAAATGTCATGGTGTTGGCAAAAAAGATGGGAAGCAACATGCCTGTTTAAGCTCGTACGTTAATTACTTAGATTACATTCTTTTAAAAAATTAAAACACAAAATACTTTGAAGAATGACCAGCCTGGCTGTCTGTACAAAGGAAAATAAAGGAAAGGCAAATAAAGACCCTTTCCTATTAGTTTTTGAAATGTTTTTGTTAAGGGCCCATAACAGTGGCCTGCATACTTTTTCTGCAAAGGGCTCAAGAGTAGGTCATATAGATTTTGTGGCCACATGATCTCTGTGCTGCTACTCAATACTGCAAAAGCAAGGCAAGACCCTGTGTGAACAAACCTGCACAACTTGGCTTGTACTGAAATCCAACTGTGATATAATGTTCATGTGTTATAAAATGGTATTCTTCCTCCCCCCAAAAGTTTAAAAATGTAAAATCCATTTTTTGTTCACGGGCAGTACAAAAACAGGCAGTGAGCCAGGTTTAGACTGTAGGCCATTGTTTGTCAACTTCTGTCCCAGGAGAAAAATAAAAACTGAATTCACTGTGTCTGTATTGTTACCATTCCAAAAAGTTTCTTCTGGGAAGCATCAGCAGAACAAAATAACCCAAAGACATTTTTTTTTTCTGAGGCAAGTATACTTGAATACCCACAGGATCATATTAACTTTCAGTGCAAGATTAAAGAAAGGAAATTAGATTTGGGGTTTTGAGAAAGGAAAAAAGTTGTGCAAGAGAGGCTAGCCAATGACATTTAAATCAATCCATTTAAGACATTTTAGAGAAACCCAGCACCCTGAATTCTTTCAGTGGACTACTCCCGTCTACTGATCCATACTCGATAGACATGCACAGGCTGTCATGACTGCTCTGTATAACAGATCGAGAGGCGTCCACTGTGGTGCAAATTTGCAATGTAGGACACCTGAGTTTGATCCCTGGGTTGCAAATATCCCCTGGAGAAGGAAATGGCAACCCACTCCAGTATTCTTGCTTGGGAAATCCTATGGACAGAGGAGCCTGGCAGGCTACAGTCCATGGGGTCGCAAGAGTCGGACCCGACTTCATGACTAAATTACCACCATGCTGGTCCTTTGTGTTCCAGAACTTAATGAACCGCCTGTGGAGGGTAAATATCCCCACCAATCATTTCCCCAGAAACATCGCTCTGGTTGTTCTCAGAATTGGGTCTAGTCTCACAGAGGTCTTTTATCAGAAGACCTGCCAGTGTTCAGAAATTATCAAAATGTGCCTTACCTGGCTGCCTCGATGGACGCTTCTGAGATCTGTGTGTGCATGTCTTCTTCCTTTGCTTTCCTTTGTAGTTGGCGGCAGCGAACCTTTCCGTTCCTATTGGGAAATGTACCTGTCCAAGGGCTTGCTGTTGGTATTTGTGGTGGATTCAGCAGATCACAAAAGATTACCTGAAGCCAAGAAATACCTTCATCAACTAATTGGAACAAACCCAGTCCTTCCTCTGGTTGTGTTTGCAAACAAACAGGTAAAAATCTGTGCAGATATAAAGTGTACTCAATATATTTTTTATTAATGCAGTAAATAAAAATGTTTACTTTTTGAATTTGATCTTTTTAATTTATTTTTAAAATTTTATTTTTTTAAATAGGAGTATAACTGTTTTACAATGCTGTGTTAATTTCTGCTAACAGAAGTGAATCAGTCCTAATACGCAGATACGCCCTCCCTCTTAGGCCTCCCTCCCACCCCCATCCCACCCCTCTAGGTCATCACAGAGCGCTGAGTTGAGCTTCCAGTGCTTTATAGCGGGTTCCCATTAGTTATCTATTTTGCACATAGTAGTGTATGTTTGTTATTCTTTAGTCACTAAATCGTGTCCTACTCTTGTGCTACGCCATGGACTGTTGTAGCCTGCCAGACTCCTCTGATGGGATTTCCCAGGCAAGAATACTGGAGCAGGTTGCCATGTCCTTCTCCAGGGGATCGTACCCACCCAGGGACTGAACCCACGTTTCCTGCATTGGCAGGTAGATTCTTTACCAATGAGCCACCTGGGAAGCCTGGTATTGTATATACGTCAGTCCTAATCACCCAGTTCATCCCATGCTCTCCTTCCCCCTCTATGTCCACAAGTCATCTTCTCCCTCTGAGTCTCTATTCCTGCCTTGGAAATAGATTCATCTGTACCATTTTTCCAGATTCCACATGTATGTGTTAATATACGATGTTTTCCTCTTTCTGACTTACTTTACTCTCTATGACAGACTCTGGGTCCATCCACATCTCTACAGATGACCCAAAGAAATGTCTGCTTTTAAGAGCTAAATATTCAATAATATGCTGTATTTTCATTTCAATTTATACTCTTAGGTCTACTGGAGTATACAGTCAGCCCTCCTTATCTGTGATTCAACCAGCCGTGAATCAGAGGGGAAAAAAACTCCATAAATTTCCAGAAAGTAAAACTCCTGTTTGCCACATGTGGACAAGTATTTTCATAGCATTTACCTTGTATTAGATATTATAAGTAGTCTAGAGATGATTAAAGTATAAGGGAGGATGTGCATAGGTTATTTGCAAAAATGACACCATTTTATATAAGGGGCTTGAGCAGATTCTGATGTCTTCTAGGGTCCTGCAACCAATCCCCTGAAAGATACCAAGTAAAAGTGAAAATGTTTGTCACTCAGTCGTGTCTGAACGCTTTTCGACCCCGTAGACTATAGCCTGCCAAGCACCTATGTCCATGGAATTCTCTAGGCAAGAACACTGGAGTGGATTGCCATTCCATTCTCCAGGGGATCTTCCCAACCCAGGGATAGAACCCAGCTCTCCCGCATTGTAGGCAGATTCTTTACTGTCTGAGCCACCAGGAAAGCCCACAGCTGCAAATTCCTTCAGAACACATTACAGCATACTTACTAACACATATATATGGAATTTAGAAAGATGGTAATGATAACCCTATATGAAAAACAGAAAAAGAGACACAGATGTACAGAACAGACTTTTGGCCTCTGTGGGAGAAGGCGAGGGTGGGATGTTTCGAGAGAACAGCATCGAAACATGTATATTATCTAGAGTGAAACAGATCACCAGCCCAGGTTGGATGCATGAGACAAGTGCTCTGGCCTGGTGCACTGGGAAGACCCAGAGGGATTGGGTAGAGAGGGAGGTGGGAGGGGGGATCGGGATGGGGAATACATGTAAATCCATGGCTGATTCATGTCAATGTATGACAAAAACCACTACAATATTGTAAAGTAATCTAGCCTCCAACTAATAAAAATAAATGAAAAAAAAAAAAGGAAAAAAAATTCCTTCAGAACAGAGACTGGCATTCACCTGTGTGTCCTACGTAAAAACCTAGTACACCACCTTGTATATAGTAGGAATTCAACAAATATCTGTTTAGTTTAATTAAATAAACATTTACTGACTATTGAATTGATTTCAACAAAATCTTTGCATGCTTACTATGTATCATGGACTTCCCTGGTGGCTCAGATGGTAAAGAATCTGAGAGACGTGGGTTTGATCCCTGGATCAGGAAGGTCCCCTGGAGAAGGGAATGGCAACCCATTCCAGTATTCTTGTCTGGAGAATCCCATGGATAGAGGAGCATGACAGGCTACAGTCCATGGGGTTGCAAAGAGTGAGACATGACTAATTGACTAACATACACACACACACATACTATGTGTCAGTATACAGAAGTAGTTTTTGATTAGCTAGCCTGACCTGAATTTCACACACATGCATTCAAGTATTAAACACTCATGAAGAAATGGAAGCCTTGTGCAGTGTTGGTGGGGATGTCAAATGGTGCAGCCACTATGAAAAACAGTATGGCAGTTCCTTAAGAAATTAAAAATAGAATTTTCATATAGTCCAGCAGTTCCACTTCTGGGTATATTACCAACAGAATTGAAAGCAGGAACTCAGACAGATGTTTGCACACCCTTGCTCATAGCAGAATTATTCCCAGTAGCCAAAAGGTAGAAGCAACCCAAGTGTCCATCCACGCATGAATGGATAAACAAAACGTGGTGTATATGTACAGTGGATATTATTCAGCCTTAAATGTGTCAGGAAATTCTGACACATGCTACACCATGGATGAACTTTAAGGACATTATGCTAAGTGAAATAAGCCAGTCACAAAAGGACAAATACTGTATGATTACACTTTTATGAGGTCCCCTAGAGCAGTTAAGGGCTTCCCTGGTGGCTCAGATGGTTAAAGAATCCACCTGCAATGTGGGAGACCTGGGTTCAATCCCTGGGTTGGGAAGATCCCCTGGAGGAAGGCATGGCAACCCAGTCCAATAATCTTGCCTAGAGAATCCCCATGGACAGAGGAAACTGGCAGGCTACAGTCCATGGGGTCACAGAGTCAGACACGACTGAGCGACTAGGCACAGAGCAGTTAAAATCAGAGAGACAAAAAATAGCAGTTGCCAAGGGCTGGGGGAGGGAGAAATGGGAAGCTATTGTTTAACGGGTGCAGAGTGTCAGTTTTACAAGTTGAAGAGTTCTGAAGATGGTGTACAATAATGTGAATTTACTTAACTGTACACCAAACTGTACACTTCAAAAAGGCTAATATGGAAATTTTTGTTATGTGTATCTTACTACAATAAAAAGAAATTTAAAAAAACATTAGACATCTATAGCATTGTGCAGGCACACCTGATTTTATCGCGCTTCACTTTGCTGTGCTTTGCAGATGTTAGGATTTTTACAAATTGAAGGTTTCTGGCAAGCCTGCATGGGGCAGGTCTATAGGTGCCACTTTCCCAGCTGCTTTTCTCACTTAATGTCTCTGTGTGGCCTTTTGGGAATTCTTGCAATATTTCCAACTTCTAGAATTATTAGATTTGTTATGATGATCTCTGATCAGTGATCTTTGATGTTACTATTATAAAAAGATTATGACTTGCTGAAGGCTCGGATGATGGTTAGCATTTTCAGCAATAAGGTATTTTTAAATTAAGGTATGTATGTATTTTTAGACATAATGCTATCACACACTTAATAGGTTACAGTAGTGTTAAAGTAACTTTTCTATGCACCAAGAGACAAAAAACTTCATGTGACTCGCTTTATTGTGAGTATTTATCACAGTAGACTTGCTTTATCACAGTCATCTGGAACCCAATTTGCAGTATCTCTGAAGAGTACTTGTAATGCTGCAGCCTCTCTCTCAGTTGCCAGGCTTATCAGTCATAACAGAGCTCGGTTCCTACCCTTTCTCCCACTCCTATGAGTGAGTGTTTATGGAAGTAAAATAAATCATTATAATGATGATCTAAAAGTAGGAGCCTATATTAAAGTCCACCATAAATGCTAGTCCAGCAGATTATTTTTTTAAAAAGCCTGGAGTTTTGTTTGTTTGTTTTTTTTTAAGTGAGCATCTTAAGTAACACAAACTATGAAGATTTAGAACATCATGGTAAATGTAAGTGAGCTGTATAGTATTGCATTGCATGAATATGCCACCACTTTACCATTTTCTTGTTGGGCATTTGGGTTATTTCCAATTTTTCATTGTTGTAAAGAGTTCTATAGTGAATCTTCGTGTGTCTTTTCATAGATGTGTACCAACAGTTCTCTAGGGCGTGAGGAATTGCTGGGTTTGGGGATTTGTACCTTGTGGCTCAGCTGGTAAAGAATCCGCCTGTAATGCAGGAGACCTGGGTTCGATCCCTGGGTTAGGAAGATCCCCTGGAGAAGGGAAAGGCTACCCACTCCAGTATTCTGGCCCAGAGAATTCCAAGGACTGTATAGTCCCTGGGGTCGCAAAGAGTCAGACGTGACTGAGCACCTTTCACTTTTCTTTCACATATTCAGTTTTACTAGATATTACCAAGTTGCTTTCCAAAGATATTGAACCAATTTATTCTTCCTACCAGCAGTATATGACAGTTTTTATAGGGCTACACCCTTGTTAATGCTTGGTTTGTCAAACTTGCATTTTTGCCAGTCTCATGAGAATGAAATTTTATCTTATTATTCTAATTTGCATTTCCTTAATTACTAGTGAGCCTGAACATTTTTTCCAGATGTTCACTGGTTATTAGTTTCAAATTAGTTTAATTTCTTTGAAGCAAATTTCCATATCTGTGAATGAGCTTTTAATATCTTTCCCCAAATTCCTTTTGGGGTGTTTATCTTTTCTCATTTGAGTTGTAGGAGCCTTTCATATCTTTTGGAAAAATAGTCCTATTTCTGTTACATGCGTTACAAATATCTTCTCTAGCAACCTATTGCGGAGAAGGCAATGGCACCCCACTCCAGTACTCTTGCCTGGAAAATGCCATGGACGGAGGAGCCTGGTAGGCTGCGGTCCATGGGGTCGCTAAGAGTCAGACACGACTGAGCAACTTCACTTTCACTTTTCACTTTCATGCACTGGAGAAGGAAATGGCAACCCACTCCAGTGTTCTTGCCTGGAGAATCCCAGGGACGGGGGAGCCTGGTGGGCTGCCGTGTATGGGGTCACACAGAGTCAGACACGACTGAAGCGACTTAGCAGCAGCAGCAACCTATTGTTAACATTTTACTTTGTTATGGTTCTCTTTTTAATACACAGGTTTTCATTTTTAGTAGTCCAATTTATCGATACTTTCCTTTGTGGTTTATATCTCTTCATCAAATTGAATAAACAGGACCATTTGGTGTCAAATTTATAACTTTTACTGGGGTTTAATAATAAAACGTTTGGATATTCTCAGACAGTAAAGAATCTGCCTGCAATGCAGGAGACCTGGGTTCAATCCCTGGATCCAGAAGATCCCCTGGAGAAGGGAATAGCAACCCACTCCAGTATTCTTGCCTGGAGAATTCCATGGACAGAGGAGCCTGGTGGGACACAGTCTCTGGGGTCACAAAGAGTTGGACACAACTGAGCAGCAAACACACATTCTAGTTTAAGTTCACCTTGGTTATTACTCCTCGATCAAAGTAACTTAAACTTTTAGATGACTCATGGTTTCAAGTTATTACATAAATATTTTTTAAGAGTCATCTTACTATCGTTATTCTTTGAGTGATGACATCTATTAGGACACAATTATGTGAGTGTGGAGTACAATGGTATTTATCCCTGATGTTCTTTTTTCATTACAAGGAGCCCCTCCTGCCTTCCAGCACCCTTCTATTTTCTTCCTTTCCAATTCCACTGGTGGCATTTCTTTTAACTTGAGACATTGTCCACATGTTACTAGATTCATTAACACAATTGCAAAATTCACTACATGCTCTAAGACTAAATGAATTCAGGTTTCAGATAGGCAATAAAGTGGAAGAACCAGAAAAGGTAATGATACCATGTGAAGAAAACCTCACAGACTCACAGGAATTTGATAGGTTCATATTGGTACAAGAGAAAATGACAATATTGTACTCTTTTCAGATGATGCCCTAAAGCTTTGGGAGAGCACCATGAAACAAAAAGCCAATTACAAATCCAATGTTAAGAGTGAAAATGCTGGAACTTTTGCAGAAGACTTAAAAACTGTAACTGAATCTGCATATGTATTTAGGAGAGGAAATATCAGAGGTTATTTGCCATTAATAACTCTTGATGTGTGAGAGGCAAAGAAACATGTTTCAATCTTAGCATGCAGCGTAAACACATGCTTTTTGTCTCCTCGTTTTAATCTCTCCCCTCTCTGCCTCTTCGGATGGGTTTTCCTCCTTTAAGCCTTCCCCATTCTCCATCTCATCCTCTTTCCCTCCACCTGGCTCTTGCCTCTCAGCCTTCTTCACCTACTACACCATTTTCTAAATTTATTCCATCCCTGATCCCTTCTCTATCTCCCTCCATCCCCCCAAATTTGATGTAAAACTTTTTGTTCAGCAGAAATAATTTTTGCAAAAGAAAACTCACCTTTGCCAAATGCTATAATCAATAAAATATTATATGGGCAAAAACCAATTAATGAATCAAGCTTCTATTGTAAAGACAAATTTAAAATAACCTTGGAGGGCTTCCCTGATTCTTCAGTGGAAAAGAATCTGCCTGCCAGTGCAGGAGACACAGGTTCGATCCCTGATCCGGCAAGATCCCACATGTCGCAAAGCTGCTAAGCCACAGCTGTTGAGCCGGTGCGCTAGAGCCTTGGAGCTGCCATTACTGAGCCCTTGTGCTGCAACTCCCGAAGCCCGAGCCCTAGAGGCCGTGCTCTGCAATAGAAGAAGCCACCACGATGAGAAGCCCAAGCTCTGCAACTGGAGAGTAGCCCCTGCTCACAGCTAGAGAGACGCCCATGCAGCAACAAAGATCCAGCACAGCCAACAATGAACAAATTATTAAGTTATTTTAAAAAGTTAAAAAATAAATCTTGGGAAAATTCAGACAAAAATGGAAAAACAAAACTAGAAGCGGATCGCACTGGTTAGGAAATTGATTAAGGTATCATATTGGCTTAACTTTGTTCCAGAAAATACTCTTTTGATAATAACTCATAAATGCTGATATAATTCTGATGAAAATCTTTATATTCAAACAGCCTTTAGGATCCTAGTAATGGGATTACAACATCCTCGATATTATCATGGAGGTGCGGTCATTGAGAGTAATAAATGTATCTATCCAAAAATGTTGCAAAATAACCAACTTTTTCTCAATTCTTTTTCCATTCTTGTGAAGGATCTTGAAGCAGCCTATCACATTACAGATATCCATGAAGCTCTGGCATTATCTGAGGTGGGAAATGACAGGAAGATGTTCTTGTTCGGAACCCAGGTGACTGAGAGCGGCTCAGAGATACCGTCCATCATGCAGGACGCCAGAGACCTGATTGCACAGCTGGCTGCAGACATGAGTGACCAGCACAGCCTCCACGAGACTCACGGTCTGGATGCCACCAGGGGACGCGACACGGCAGGCTGGGAGCCAAAATTTCCACTCTCAAATAAAAAATAAGCCATCTCCTGCTTTCTCAGTGCACGACACGTATACACATATAAGAGACTGTTAGGTGATTAAAAGAACCTCTATTTAGATTTTGAACTTTAAAAGTATCGGTAAACAATGTATTTGGAGGGATTTGGATTTTTAATCAACAAAATTAAAGTGAAAATTAGCAAGCATTCATCCCATTTGTAGTTTCTCGATGAAATGAGGTTTACATTAAAATATTCTAATAACTTTTCTCTTTTCAAGTACATCCAGGTGTCTTTCCTTTAAGTGGATCCATTTAACAGTGTGGGAAAAGAAATCAGGATAGGGCAATAAGAAAACTAAACACTATCAAAGTCACATAGAAATACAAATTAACAGCATTCAGAAAGATTTAAGAAAGGCTTCTTTCTAAGAAACTACCACTAACAGAACACTGTAGGGATTTGTGTTTCAACTTCTTGATATTTTATTTTTTTATATAGATAAGCTTTATCTTTCCTAGAAATATTTAAGAGTGATAACTTTGCTTTCCTACAGATATGATACAAATCCAACTTTTAACCTTAGTGTCTCGTCCTAATTTTTTTTTTTTTTAAAGACTTCCAGTTTCCAGTCCAGCATGTAAGAAGCTTGGAAGCCATGAGGCCATTCTAACAAGTTAAAAGCTGAACAGACTGAAAAATCTGTGTTGGAGAGGCGAACGGAATACAGAGAATGAGTTTACCAGAGCAGAGACTCATAATGGGAACTCCCCATGGGGACCAGTGCCTGCCTGTTAGTCACTCAGTTGTGTCCAACTCTTGGCCACCCATGGGCTGTAGCCCGCCAGGCGCCTCTGTCCATGGGATTCTCCAGGCAAGAATACTAAAGTGAGTTGCCATTCCCTTCTCCAGGGGATCTTCCCAACCTGGGATTGAACCTGAGCCTTCTGCACGGCAGGCAGATTCCTTACCACTGAGCCACCTGGGAATCCCACTCTGTTATTAGCAGAGAGTAACCAGAGCCTGACTGACCTGGAGGAAAGGAAATACCCAACTCTAGTCCACTCCAGTCATTCTGTTCCACCTAAGAGGGCAGAAAACTAAGACTTAAGTCTGCAGTCCAGAGGCACAGAGTCTCTAAAAGGCTGAGACCTCATCATAAGACTATAGAATATTCTCCCTTCCCCCACCTCACCAACACATTGCTAAAGGCCTATTTATAGAAGTTCCTTTTACCCAATACATCATGCCTGGCTATCAGGAAAAGCTACAAGACATACTAAAAGGAAAAAAACACAGAAGAGACACAGCATGCACTGTACAGAAATGAAGAATGTTTGATGGGCTTGTTAAAAGACTAGACATGGCTAAGGAAAGAATCTCTGAGCTTGAGAATATCTCAATAGAAACTTCCAAAACTGAAAATCTAAGAGAGCAAGGACTAGAAAAACAGAACAGAATATGCAAGGACTGTGGGACAACCACAAAAGTTGCAATATGTGTTTAATGGGAAACCAGAAAGAGGAAAGAAAGGAACAATAAATATTTGAAACAGTGACTGAGAATTTCTCCAAATTAATGTCAGACACCAAACCAGAGATCTCAGAAGTGCAGAGAACATCAAGGAGGATAAATGCCCCCCAAAAACTATACATAGGCATATCACTTTTAAGCTGCAGAAAATCAAAGATGAAGAAAATTTAAAAACCTAGAAAGTAGTCAGAGGGAAAAACACCTTACTGTGAAGGATCAAAGATAAGAAATACATTAAACTTCTTAGAAACTATGGAAACAGGGACAGTGGAATAAATATAGCGTTGAGAGAAAGAACCATCAGCCTAGAATTGTGTACCCTGTGAAATCCTTCAAAAGTGAAAGAGAGGGCTTCTCTGGTGGCTCAGTGGTAAAGAACCCTCCTGCCAGTGTAGGAGACATGGGTTCTGTTCCTGATCCAGGAAGATCCCACAGGCCACGGAGCAGCCACACCCGCGAGCTGCAACTACTGAGCCTGTGCCTACAGCCCAGGAGCCGCAGCTACTGAAGCCCGGGTGCCCTCGAGCCTGCAGCTAGAGACACCGCCACAATGAGAAGCCTGTGCAATGCAACCATAGTGTAACCCCACTCGCTGCAACTGGAGCCAAGCCCACACAGCAACAAAGAGCCAAAATAAATTAATTAATTTTTAAAAAATTTTAAGTGAAGAAAAAAGAATTTCTGAGACAAAAATTGAGGGAATTTGTGGCCAGTACTTCTGCATTGCAAGAAAGATTAAGAGAGAAGAAAAATAATAGAGTTCAGAAATTTGGACCTATATAAAAGAAGAACACTGGGAAAAGAATAAGTGAGGATAAAATCAAAACTTATTTTTCTTATTCTTAATTCATCTAACAGATTACAGTTTCTTGAAAATAATAACAGCAACCACTATACTTGACCATGTATGCTTATGTGTGTGTATAAATGTTACGACAGCAGTGATAGAAGGAATGAGAGGAAGGAATTAGGATTTAGTCATCATAAGGTTTTCACACTACCTGTGAAATGGTATAGTGTTCTTTAAAGTAGACTTGGATTTATATTGCAAACTCTAAGACAACCACTGAAAAAATAAAGGAAATTATCACTGATATGCCAAGAAAAGAGAAAATCAAATCAAGTAAAATGCTGAAAACCACAAAAGGGAGAAAAAGAGTAGAAGACAAAAAGAGAAACAATTAGCAAGGACAAATAGAAAACAATAAAAATATGGTATCTACTAATCCAATAATCACTTTGTAGGTCAAGGATCTAAATGCACCAATTGAAAGACAGAAATTGTCAGGGTGGATTTAAAAAAAAGATCCAGCCATATGTTGCCTACAAGAAACTCACTTTAAGTATAAAGAGACATATGGATTAAAATTAAATGAATGGCGAGAGATATAACACTAATCAAAAGAAAGCAGAGACTTCAGAGTAATGAAAGTTACCAGGGATAAAGAGGGCAATTGTACGTAAAGCACAAACAACATCAAACTAAAAAGCCTCTACATGGCAAAAGAAACCATCAACAAAATAAGAAAACAACCAATGGATTGGAGAAAATATTTGTAAACCACATATCTGATAAAGGGTTAATATTAAAAATATATAAAGAACTCATACACTCCATTACAGAAAAATATAAAGGACAAAGGACCTGAACAGACTTTTTTTTTTTCCTCAAAGAAGTTCTTTTATAAATAACAAGTACATGAAAATATACTCAACATCACTCATTAGGGAAATATCAATTAAGCAATAAGATATCCCCTCAAGCCTAGTAGAATGGCCATCATCAAAAAGACGAGATAACAAGTGCTGCCTTGGATGTAGAGCAAAGGGAATCTTTGGTATTGTTGGTGGGATTGTAAGTTGGTACAGCCACTGTGAAAAACAGTATGGAGGCTTCTCAAAAAACTAAGAACTACCGTATAATTCAGCAACTCCACTTCTGAGACTATAACCAAAGGAAATGAAAATACTAACTCAAAAAGATATCTGCACCACCATGTTCCTAGCAGCATTATTTACAATAGCAAAGACATAGAAACAACCTAAGTGTCCGCTGCTGGGCAAATGGATAAAAGAATTTGTAGTGTATACGGTGGAGTATTATTTAGCCATAAAAAGGAAATTCTATCATTTGCAACATGGATGGGCCACGAAGCATTATGTTAAATGAAATAAGCAGAGAAAAGCAAATATTATATGATTTCACTGATATGTGGAATTTAAACAAAACAAACACAAACTCCTAAAAAGAAATCAGATTTTGGTTACATGGATGGAGGGGTGTGGCCGGGGGCAGGGTGGGTCAAGGAAGGTGGACAAAAGATACAAACTTCCAGTTATAAGTTAGTACCAGGGATAGAACGTACAACATGATGATTATATAGTTGACACTGCTGTATGATATACAGAGGACAGGGAGGCCTGGCATGCTGCAGTCCGTGGGGTGGCGAAGAGTTGGACACAACTTGGCAACTGAACAACAATAATAATATACAGAAAAGTTGTTAAGTGAGTAGATCCCCTTAAGTCTAGTAGAATGGCCATCATCAAAAAGATGAGATAACAGATGCTGCCTTGGATATAGAGCAAAGGGGATCTTTGGTACTGTTGGTGGGGTTGTAAATTGGTACAGAATTTTCATCACAAGGAGAATTTTCTTCTATTTATTGTATCAATATGAGATGATGGATGTTAACTAAATCTATTGTGGTAATTTCACCATAAGTGCAAATCAAACCATCATGCTGTACACTTTAAACTTATACAGGGATGTTTATCAATTATTTCTCAATAAAACTGGAAAAATAATATAGATTTTTTAAAAGAGGGGGATTACATGGTAAAGAGGTTAACTCTCTAAGCAGATATAATGATCCTAAACGCAAGTGTATGTGCTTTGAAACAGACTTCAGTTCAGTTCAGCCGCTCAGTCGTATCCCGACTCTGCGACCCCATGAACTGCAGCACGCCAGGCTTCCTGTCCATCACAAACTCCCAGAGCTTGCTCAAACTCATGTCCATCTAGTCGGTGATGCCATCCAACCATCTTATCCTCTCTCGTCCCCTTCTCCTCTTGCCTTCTATCTTTCCCAGCATCAGGGTCTTTTCCAATGAGTCAGTTCTTCGCGTCAGGTGGCCAAAGTATTGGAGCTTCAGCTTCAGCATCAGTCCTTCCAGTGAATAGTCAAAACTGATTTCCTTTAGGATTGACTGGTTTGATCTTGTAGTCCAAGGGACTCTCAAGAGTCTTTTTTAACACCACAGTTTTGACTTAACACCACAGAAACAGATTTCAAGGAGGTAAGAACAGCCGATCAGGAGCCCGCCCCTCCTCTCCTTTTCAGCTGCTTCTCATTTCTCCCTGGAGGAGCCTGGGCGGGCCCCAGCAGCTCGGCGTGTCCCCTTGGCAACCGGAGAACGCGCAGAGAGGGGCCCAGGGGCCGGGGCTTGTCGGGCGGTGGCCGCAGGCGGGTTGGACTCGCTGGGGCTGGGCGCGGGCCGCGCGCGTCCTCTTCCATCTTCTGGAAGGTGACCGGCGTCCGGCAGTCAACCAGCGGGAGCTTCTGGGCCGCCAATGGAGAGCCAAGAGTCTTCGGGTCCTTCTGGGCTGTCCGTTGGGCACCACACGGCAGAAACAGCGGCTCGCTCCGAAGCCCTCCAGAAGCCCCTTGTCGTCAGGATATTCGACGCGAACGAGCCGCCAGAGGCGTCTGAGGAGGCGGGGTTTTCCGAGGAGGCCGACGAGCAAGACCAGCGAGGCGAGTCCCAGGAGCATGCGGAGTCCGACGAGATCCCCAGTCACCCCAAGCCCTGTGAGCTCTACCAACCCTATGATTCCCGCAAGCCCCTCAAACCTCATGCACCCTGCGGGCCCCATGCGCCCCGAGAGCCCCGAAAGCCCCAGGGGGCCCCTGTTCCCCGCGCGCCCCACAAGCCTCAAGAAATCGAGTTGCTTCCTAGAGCCGGAGTGATGGTCTCCCCATCTCTGCTGATGAGACTCCCGCCACAGCTGCCGCCATCTTCCCTGAGCGGTAGGTGTTGGGGTCTCTCCGGGGCACTGAGCAACCCAACCCCATCTAGACCTGGGGGCGCTAATGGGAAGGTTTGTCTGCAAGGGCCCATTTTGATTTAAAGGAAGGTGATACTTATGTCATTTACCTACTGCTTTTCAGTGCCCTGTCTTTGGACCTAAAGAAGGCCTGATAGGAAATTGAGACTCTTGCTAATGAAACAATCTCTTCTTTCTGCCCTCTCTCCACCTGGTGACTTGCTAGCTGTCCTAATCACTGCCACTTTTTTTGAAGCCCTTCTTAAGACTTCTGTGCAGCTAGACATTGCAGTCCTCTGGGTTGCCACGTTGAACTGTTATAGCACTTAAAATTTTTTATTATATCACTATCTCAACTAGGGGAGGGATCTTTGGAGGGAAGACATTTTTGTCATTGTTTGTCACATGGTGGCACTCAGTAAATGTTATGATATTGTTAAAGATATAGTAACAAAACACTTATTGAGCAAAATTCAAAGAGTACATTTACTAAGTGTTTACTATATGCTCGGTCTTCACCAGGTTGACAAGATAACAGGGCTGATGGGATTTTGGGGTATAAACATCCAGCTCACGTATGGCCTCTCATTGATGACTCCAGAACAATTCCTTAACCACGCTGGGCTTCCAGTCCCTTGGCTGACCGTGTTTTATCTCATGTTCTCCTTGACTTGTCTTTATCAGTCTTGATTCTATGGTCTGCCATTTCAGTTGCTTACTCACAACATCTTCTACCACCCCACTGGCTCTCTGGCCATTCACAGTACTTCTCCTGGGAAAACCTCAAACCCTCCTTAAGCCCAACCAACCACCCTCTGCCTACACCTGAGCAGCTGACTCTTCCTGTACAAAGTCACACAGCCCTACTGACTGCTTTTATTTCAGTTTCATGACCACAGATCTCAGCTGGTCACTTGGCACTGCCTAGCAAGCCTGTTTTATTCACCTAGCATATTAGTTCCCCTAATCTGTGAGAAGATGTCTAAATGTCTTCTTTACATCTCCTCAAGCCTTCACATCTTTGACTCCAAACAGCTGAAGACTTTGCCTCACACTCGAGAAAATAGAGGCAATGTCATTAACTCCCTTATTTTCTTAGCACTAATCTATTGCCTTACATGAATCTGCATCCATGGATTCTGTCTCTTCTCATACTTTAGGGAAGAGTCACACCTCTTTCTATGAGAAGCAAATCTTCCACATGTGCTTTGGATTCCACTCTTGTCTCCTGAAGAACTTTGTTCCAGCAGTTATTCCCCTCTCTCCTACAGGATCAATTTCTCCCTTTCTAATGAATCAGACCCATGAGCATACACATACACTCTAGAATCTTCTGTCTTGAAGTAACCCTTAACCTCAGGTCTTCTTCAGACCTTCCTCCTTCAATCATCTCCATTTTTCTGCATTTTTCTGCAAGTCATTGCAGAGCTTGTCAAAAGAGCTGTCTGTACTCACTGACTCCTTTTTCTTGTCTGTAATTCTTTCCTCAGCCCACGTAGTTAGGCATCTTTCTTATCCACTCCACTGAAACTGCTCTACTTGACTGCCTTTCTGTCCACTGCCAACCCTGTTGTCATGCATGGAGATTTCAGTATCCATACAGGTGATCCACTTGGCTTCTTAGTTCTTTGACCTCTTCATCTTGAATGACGGGATCTTTCACCCCATCTTAGACATCCACTGTACTGGCCTTTGATAATGTCGATTGCTGTACCATTTCCAAAATATCTATTTCAAGCACTTCCCATTTCTAATCACTTCCCATCTTTCCAGTTCACTTACTCTTCTTTGTACCCTCTCAATTCTTCAGCTTCAAAGGGACCACTAATCCTCTGATGCTGGCCACTGTTGCAAGGGACCTCCAATCCACTGATGCTGGCCACTGTTCCAAGGGACCTCTAATCCACTGACGCTGGCCACTGTTCCAAGGGACCACTAATCCACTGATGCTGGCCACTGTTCCAAGGGACCTCTAATCCGCTGATGCTGTCCACTGTTCCAAGGGACTGCTAATCTGCTGACGCTATCCACTGTTCCAAGGGACCGCTAATCCACTGACGCTGTCTACTGTTCCAAGGGACCGCTAATCCACTGATGCTGTCCACTGTTCCAAGGGACTGCTAATCCACTGACGCTATCCACTGTTCCAAGGGACCTCTAATCCACTGATGCTGTCCACTGTTCCAAGGGACCTCTAATCCACTGATGCTATCCACTGTTCCAAGGGACCTCTAATCCACTGATGCTGTCCACTGTTCCAAGGGACTGCTAATCCACTGATGCTATCAACTGTTCCAAGGGACCTCTAATCCACTGATGCTATCAACTGTTCATTATATATCACTCACTACCTTATGTCTTTTTGTCTCTCCTTTCTCACTTTATAGTCCATGGTCTACCTATGGAATCACTTCCTTGCAAGTATTGGCTTCGTTGTCTCTCCCTCTATCTTTCTTGCTTATTTAAATCCAGTTCTTGTCTGCACTTGAAAAGATGAAAAACAGAGAGAGAGAGAGAACAAACAACTATGTTGACCGATCTTTAAATCCATGACTGTAAACATCAGGTGTGTTTTCAGTGCTGCTTGGCAATCATACTACATTTCCCTAATCAATCCATTATCTAACATGGAACCTACCAAACTACCAGGTTCTATACACATATACTCTAGCTTTTCTTTTGTTAATAATAGACAAACTGTCTTTGTTCTTACCAGAGGCCATTCTCTCAACCTTTATGTTAGATCCTATCCCACCTAACTTTAAGCTCTTGGCTCCTCTCTTTCCCGGATCATTTTATTTCACTCTCAACTGGATCATTCCTATCAGCACATGAACTTGCAGCAATAACTCCGAGCTTGAAGAAACCAAACCTCCCCTTAGCCTTGTGTATCCTTCCTGGTACCACTCCTATTCTCTACTCCTTTTTCTCTAAAATAATCTTCAAAATAGTTGTTTGTGAGTTATTATTTCCATGTTCTCTCTTCCCATTGTCTTGAGAACCTACTTAAGCTTTTATCCCCTCTACTTAGCTGAAGTTGCTCTAGTTGAGGTCACAATGACCTCTGCTTGCCAAATTCAATGACGGATTCTTCATCCTCATCTTACTTGTTTGATACTTTCACTCCTTTTTTTCTTGGAGGTCTTTCTTTATTTGACTGCTGGATACCACTGCCTTCATCATTATCCTACCTCATCGATTGTTCCTGACTCAATTTCGCTTGCTAGATCATCTTTCTCTTCCCAGCCTCTCAGTTGAAGTGGGTGATGGCTTGGTGCTCTCAGATTCTTTAGACTTTCCTTGTTCCCTGGGCAGTGTCATCCTTTCTAGCTTTAATTGTATGCTGATGACTTCCCAAATTATCTCCAGCCTCAATTTCTTTCTTTCCAGAGTTTTAGAACCAGTTGTCTTTTAACATTCCTACTTGAATATCTAGTAGGAATGTAAAATTTAACATATCCATAACTGAACTCTTACTTTTACCCCCAAACTTGATCTTCCTCCATTGTTCCCCATTTCAGCAGATGACACCACCATTCATTCATCCAGGTGCTCAGGTCAAAAACCTGGAGTCATTCTTGACACCTGATTTTCCTTCACACTTTGCCTCCAAGCCATTAGCAAACCCTGATTTTGAAATATGTCGTGACAATATCCATTCTTAACATCCAGAGCTTCACCACCTTTGTAAACCACTATCATCTCTTGCTTGATCTGCTGCAGTAGCCTCCACTCTTGCCCCATTCATGCATCCCCGACTCTATTCCCACCAGTTCATGCTTCAGGTAGCATTCACAGGGATCCCTTAGAACATAAATTACACGCAAATTTTCTGCTCTCAGCTCTCCTGAGAGGTTCTCATGTCACAGAGTTTGTAGTTGAAAGCCCTGAGCAGGCCTACAAGGCCTGATCTGACTGTCTCTCCAGCCTCCTGTCCCACCACTGTCCCCACCGTCTCTGCTCTCCAGCCACATGGGCCTCCTTGCTCCTTGCTCAGTCGTTTCACTTGCTTTTTCTTCTGTCAGCTTGCTCTTCTCTTAAGTATTTGTCACCTCCTTATAAATATGTACCAGATCTCTCTGTCAAAAATGCTCTCTTTGAATCACTACAGATGACCCAGTTTCATTCCTTTCTATGGCTGAGTAATAACCCATTGTATCTATGTACCACATCTCCTTCAGCCGTTCATCTGCCAGTGAACATTTAGGTTGTTTCCGTGTCCTGTCTATTATAAGTAGTGCTGCAATGAATATTGGGATACATGTGTCTTTTTAAATTATATAAACCCAACTTTTAGTGCTTACTCAGTTGCTAATGCTGTCTTAACATAGATAAAATCAGGTGAAATGAAGCATATATTTGAAAATAGAGAAAAAAGCCACGAAAGTACAGACTTGAGGGGTATAAGAGGAAACATAGCTTCATAGGTGGCTTGGGGAGGTGATATTTTTGAGCTCTAGTTTGCATGGAGGCCCCAGTATTTGTTGTTGTTACATCAGACAGAAGAGCTTGGCCTCTTCCTCTGCCTTCTCACCGGCAAGCCAAAGCCTTTCCCAGACTCTCCCATCTCTTGCCCACATGACCCAGAGCTAAGGCAGTGGGGAGCACAGTGCGAGGGAGCTGTGCCTGAGAGAAGATCAAGGAAGAATGAAGAGTAGTAACGATTATATAGCTTAACCTGTCATGTCAGAGAACATCCCAATGTCTGTTTACATGGTCATGCCCAGCATAGAACTTGACTACTTTAAGGCCAGTCTTCAAAACCATCATGTACCTAAAACAAGCACAAATTTTACTTCAGAAAGCTCTGAGAAGTAATGTAGGTTTTACAGAAGTATCTTCCGGGGGATTATACCATCTCATACAGAGCAAAGCAGGCTAAAATGTTCTTGAGACACATCTCTTCCCAAGTCCCTGTCACCATGACAACTGTTCCCCACAGATACCTTTCCTCTTCCTCTCAAGCTCCAGCTTGCCTCTCTCTTGCCCCACTAGATCTGTTCTGAGAGGTGGTCCCTGCCTTTCCTTGATAGATCAGTGGTGTCCTGGTCATACCTGAAGGCTGAGCGGCTCAAACATGGTCTCCTTAAGAAGACAGGGTAGAGGAAGGTGGAGAATAGCTATAATTTCATGTTACAAACGCTTCCTGCTACACGCAGAGGGAATCCGGTGTAAGGAGTGCCCCCTTCAGGGAACAGCCTTGGTCATGCCTCCTCCCAGCAGATGGCAGCCTTCCCCAGAAGATGGTTTGGAGCACAAGCCAGCTGGTTCCACTTGCTGGCTTGGTGCAACGTGAGCAGTGTAGTTTGTGTGCTATGGAATAAAATACAGATCTCTAAAGGGCATAGTACAGCAATAACGTTCTGATTGTCTCTTAAAGGGGAGATGCTTTTCACCATCCTGCTCAGAATCCTTTCGGGGCTTCTTCCTGTCGGCCTTAGAATAAGAGGTTCCTCCAGGGCCCATCGTGATCTGACAGTGAAAGTTAGTCACTCAGTCGTGTCCAACTCTTTGCAAGTCTTTGGACTGTAACGCACCAGGGTCCTCTGTTCATGGGGTTTTCCAGGCAAGCGTACTAGAGTGGGTTGCCATTTCCGTCTCCAGGGGATCTTCCCAATTCAGAGATCCAACTCACATCTCCTGTGTCTCCTGGATTGCAGGCAGATTCTTAACCTGCTGAGCTAACATTACATTGCTGCATGCAAGCTCTTTAGTTGCCACATATGGAATCTAGTTCCCTGACCAGGGATCAAACCCTGGCCCCCTGCATTGAGAGCACGAAGTCTTAGCTACTGGGCCACCAGGAAAGTCCTTCTTGTATTGCTCTGCAAAGTACTTTTTTTTTTCTTCCTGAATGGGAAAATAACTTTATTTTGTTTGGAGTAGTAGGCAGGGGTCCACTCTTAGAACTTCTGAAATTGCATCTTGGTGCCAGCAGCCTTGGCGACCTCCATGTTGAAGCACAGTCTTGCTCAGAGGCTGGCATTCACCCACTGTGACAATGTTGAGGATCTTGACATCCCTAAAACAGGAGGAAAGGTGCATGGACATATTCTTATGGTATGAAGCAGCTGGTGCTTTTGGGTAGTGGAGGTCATCTCAGTGATGCCACTGGTCCTCTGCATCTTCACCTTAGCCACTGAACAGGATCCACGCTTGGATGGAGATGGTACCATTGGAAAAGAAAGGGCATTTCTTCTCCATATAAGTGCTCCCCAGGCCTCCTTTGGTGTGTTGAAGACCAGACCAATGTTCTTGTTGTATCGTGGGACCTTCTCCTTGCCAGTTTCTCTAAGCAGGACCCTCTTCTTATTTTGGAAGATGATCGGTTGTGTTTGGTAGGCATGCCCAGTCTGAATGTCTGCCATCTTCCTGGCTGCTTGAGAAAAGGTTCTGCAAAGTATTTTTATCCTCAATTTACAGATGAGGAATCTGAGACTAGGTAGTTTGTGGGTCTGTAGTGGTGGGACCAGCATTCAAAGCCCTGTTGGTTCGATCCAAAGCCTGGAATATCTCAGTGGCTAGACTGGAGTGAGAATGGAGATCCCTGGGAGAGAAGAATGGGGAAAAAAAGTACTAGGAAAAAGGAGATGGGAAATATTTTAGGGATGGGGAGTGTTACTAGAGTCGTGCTCAGGAAGGTCTGCCCCAAGGATGGATTGAATGCGTGCAATCCTGCCCTCGCCCCCAGAGAAATATGGCTGCTTGAACACTGCTATGCCCGAATCATGGCTCCAGCCACATTCTGGGGATTTCAATGTTAGCACTTACTTAGTAGGAGAGGGAGCTTGATGCTATTGGAAAGAGCACTAAATTAGGAGGTAAGAGATTTGGAAGTTACTTTTGGTCTTGTCATAGATGCGCATTTCCTTTCTAGTGAAATGAGATGTGTGAACTAAGCACTCTTACAGACACTTGTAAATGCTGAGAGTCTGGATGTTAATACAACTGCTTAATTTGATACAGCAAGGTGTTGCCAAAGTGAGATTACTATAGATTCTTGAATATAAGGAAATTTGAAAAAATTCTGGCCAATTTGAATAAATAATCTTTTAGGGAGAAAGACAGAATAGACAAACGTTTATTTAGAATTTGTTAACTTCGCTATACCTATAAAATTAAAATAACATTAAAATCAATGATATAATTTAGAAATAGTTATTTCTAATGTTATATTTCATGGAAAAACAGTTTTATTCAACTTTTTCACTTGCATGCTTAATACCAGTATGGTTACCTCTTGACTAATTTAACAGTTTTTCCAGAAAAATCATTTTTATCTCTACAGTTTTATTATAGAAATATTCAAATGCACCCAAAATAGATAATGTTATAATACACCCCCATCTAGTTTTAATATTTATCGTTTTGCTAATCATTTCATCTAGGCATTCTCCTGCCAACCCTTCCTACTATACACACACGCGTGCGCACATCCACATGTGCACACACACACACACACACACACGTTTTGGGGCCTCCTGTAGGACAAATTGTTTTAAAGAAAATGCTAGACAGCATGTCATTTAGCCCATAGTACCTTGTATGCCTTTCTAATTACTGAGGATTTTTTTAAAAAAACATAACTATCGTGTCATTATTTGCACTTCGAATCTACAATCATTATTTAATACCATCTAATATCCGTTAAATATGTAAGCTTTCTTAATTGTCTCTGCCTGCAATGCAGGAGACCTAGGTTTGAGCCCTGGGTGGGAAAGATCCTCTGGAGAAGGAAATGGCAACCCACTCCAATATAGTTGCCTAGAGAGTCCCGTGGACAGAGGATCCTGGTGGGTTACAGTCTAAGGGGTCACAAAGAGTCAGAACAACTGAGCGACTAATTTTCACTTTTAGTTGTCTCAAAACTGTATTTTTACAGCTGATTCATTCTAATAGGCCTCAAAAAAGGGTCACGTGGCTCTTCTCTGTTACTTTTTAACACTAACTCTAATCTTCTCTCCCTTTTTAAAACACACTTGTTAGAAAAATTGGTTAAAATATCCCATATCCTGAATTTAATTTGTTTTTTGTGATGTCTTTAACTTATTCTTCTAGCTCCTCTGTTTCTTGCAAAGCATATAGATTGAGAGACTTGCTTAGATTGAAACTATGTTGTTTTGAGCAAGAATTTTTCATAGGTGGTACGTGGGGGCACATGGTGTCAGGCTGTCCCATTTGCGATGATTCTCAGGTTGACAAGTGATTTCAGATGAGGTTGGCTTCATCCCTCCTTGATAAAGTTCCCATCCACATTTCAGCAGCCAGTTTCAGTTTTTGCCTAGATTCCATCACAGCATTAGGGATAAGACTGGTCCCTTTTGAATCTGTCTTTGATGCTGTTCCTGGTTATTGTTAGGAACCCATTCATGTAATATAACAGAACTCTTAAAAATTTCATTCTGTAGCTGTACTTCTATCTTCACAATACAATCACCTCATTCTTTGTGTTTTGTCTTTCTTTTTGCTTTTTAAAATGATGTTTGTTTAAAACAACATCCAGTGCTTAAGATTACAATATTATATCACCAAAATATTATTAAATCTGTGTTAAATTTCTTTACCTCTTCCCTCTTTTGTAAAATACAGATTTAAACTTCAGTTGTATGGAGAGCTCTATAATTATTTCATTCTAGCATTAACTGAAGTTATTTCGGGCTGCTGTGTTTTTGTTTGCCATTTCTTTGTTGGGAAAATAAAGTAATTGAGGAAGTGCTTCCTAAGATGAGTTCTTACAAGGACTTGCATGTAAGGTAACCACTTTTCTGAGAAATAATTTTGGGGAACAAAATCTAGCCTTATATTCAGTTATTTTGATACTTTACTGAAAACTTCTTATTTTTTAAAATTTATCTTGGTTTCATGTAATACATATATCAAAAATAAAATTTGAAGAAGGAAAAATCTAAGAAAATAAGATTTTCTTCATCTTTTCATTATCAAGTCTTATAATTTATTTTATGTGTGTATAAAACCATTGAGAGACCTCACAAGAGGAGTTTCTTTCAGATTTCATATTAGGAAAAGTTTATGGCTTTTGCTTTCAGTGGTAAAAGTTCAGATATAATGGTACATGACTTTATTTTACATTCTTCCTTTGTTTTGTATTTTTATTTCCCTTGTTCCTCCACCTTTTTTCTACCTGTTTTCCTGAATTTTTCATCTTAGAGAATATCCTGTTATGTGTTTGTGTAAGCAATCTCAAATCCTTTTAGAAATGAGGGGGAGGGTATAAAGGCATAAAGAAATCAGTGAAAATCCATGTGAATACATGTTCACAATCAGGTTTTCATTGCATTAATATTACTTTTCATAGTTGGAGCCCTTGACAGTAAATTACTTAAACTTTACAATTACTCAAACTTAATAGTTACTTAAACTTTTCCTTTACTTATAGAAATTTAAGCAGAATCCTAATTTAAAAATTTTTAACATTAGTTATTTAATTTGCCCAAGATTGAACAGTTGAGTAAGTAACAAAACTGGGGTTTGAGCCATGTCTATCTGGTGTCAGAGCACACCCACTTTCCTTTACCCCGAGCACTCCAGACGGTAGAAAATGTTATTTCAGAGCTCCCATATATGATTAAAAACTCCCCAGGAGAAACTGGAACAATTTGTCCTAAAGAGGCCTACTGTAATAGGCCTTAGGATAAGGCCTATATTTGCCCACATTAAAAAAGAATTTCTAAACATGAATTTTAATTTGCTTCCATTTCATCCATTTTGGATAATACAGGTGTATCCAGCTTTTTAGATAATGGTGCTGAAGATACCACCGTTAACATTTTCGTGCATAAGTCTTTGCCCACACTTGTACTTACTTCTTTAGAGGACTAAAGAAAGTACTCTGAAGTACTTCCAAAGTACTCTAAAGAGTACGTACTTCTAAAGTACTCTAAAGTACTTCTATTTTAGAAGTAGAATTAGGTTAAGGAAGGTAAGTATTGCTGACTCATACACCAAATTATCTTTCACAAAATGAACTAATTTAAATATCCACCAGAAGCGTGGAAGTACTTATTCATCTGATCCTTCCAGCATTGTTATCCTTTGTAAAAACTTTTTGCTAATGTGATAGTTTTTTTAAAAAAAATCTCATTCTTTATTTGCATTGTTTTGATTACAAGCAAGTTTGAACTTTTTATATTTATTAGCCCTTCACATGTCTTCCTCTTCTTTGAACTCCTCTTCTTTGTCTATTTAACTTTTGACACCTTTTTAGTGTTTTTCTTATTCATCTGTACTTTTATACTCTTCAGATATTAAGAGTTTATCATTTTGTTACTACATATTTCTCCCAGTTTTTGTTTTCTAAGGTTTATTTTTTGACACACATTTTAAGTTTTAAATATTTTAATCTGTATGTTTCCTCTCTATCTTTCATCACCTTTAATGCAGATTAAAATCCAGTCATTAAGTAGATATTCTTTTATTTTTACTCTAAGTCAATTTTTTAAAAAGAAGAAATGTAACTGTTTGATTTACCTGTGGTTTACTTTGTCAAGATGTGCTGCGCTCAGATTCTCAGTCGTGTCTGACCCTTGCAACCCCGTGGGCTGCAGCCCATCAGGCTCCTCTGTCCATGGGATTCTCCAGGCAAGAAGACTGGAGTGGTTGCCATGCCCTTCTGCAGGGATCTTCCCAACCCAGGGATCGAACCCAGGTCTCCTGCATTGCAGATGGATTCTTTACCATCGGAGCCACTTTGGCCTTTCCCCCAAATAGTTATTTTTCCTAGTCCCTTTGTTTATTGACTTGTAATGGCTATTTTTAATCATATCTTTGATTTTTTAAAAACTTACTTATTAGGCTGCCATGGGTCTTAGTTGCAGCTTGGGAATCTTCAATCTTTGCGGCATGCTGGTCTGTGGCATGTGGACTGTTTTAGTTGTGGTGTGCGGGAATATCTTTGATTCTTATTGAATCTTATTTTTGCTTTTCCTTTTCCTTTTGCAGATCCTGGTCCTTGTGACTTTGTAAGGAAACGGTAAGAGGATAGACATAGCACTGTTTTCCCAGACTTTACTAGCTGAACGCGGCACTCAATCTGGGGCATTTGAAGTGAAAGCTTCTCTTGGGAGTTTTGAGGAGATTTGTGTTCTTTCCCTGTGTCATGAGGCCCTTTTCTAGGGGCAGCTCCCTTGGGAAGAGGAAAGAAGAGCGATAAAGTGGTTAGGACAGAGGTGTGGGAGCATTCCCCTTAGATTCGCTCGGTGTTTACCTGTCGCTCAGGCTGTGTGTGCCACCTGACAGGGCTGAACCTAAAGGTCCAAGGCCCTAAAGGCACCTGGGATCCTGCACTCACCATCTCATGTCATAGACCTTGTGAAGCTCCTTGTTAGTACGTCTCAATCTCCTCTTGCCTCTAACTCAAAATTCAGTCGCTAATGAAATTTCAAGAAAGTGCCCTCTATGAAAAAAAAGAAATATGTGTGTGTGTGTACATGCAGTGTACAAACTAGATGTCTCCTGAAAACAGATGCTTATTCTTGATTTGGTTAAGATATACTTAGATGAGGTAATAGAATAAAATCACTCAAGAGAAAATACTAAAGGTTCCTATCAATGGCTTATATAGATGAGAAGTAAATAATACCAGATTTTATTTTTTCACTCTTTTAATAAGTGAGTTGTAATTAATCATATTGTTATTGTTTACCATCTACATTTATTGTTATTGGTTGGACTTAGTTTGCATTTCCTAAGTACTATATTTTCTAGTTGTTTTTTCCTCACCTCTTTTAGGCATTAAACACTGCTGCCTTATTTTTATGTACTACTTTGCTGTTTAAATTTTATTTTCTCACAGGAATCCTGAGAAGTTGATAGGGTGGATATAATCAGCTAGATTTTCTGAGAGAAAGTGAAATTCAGAGTAATCATGTCACTTTCCCAAGGTTGTAAGATGAGTAGGCAGCAAATCTGGTAGAACTAACTTTTACTGAGTATTACTGAATATCCACTTAAAATACCAAATTACTTCAAATAAATGCATGCCAAGTGAGCAGACTCTCCTATTACTAAACAGACAGTGAAATCATTTACATCTGGAAAGTTTTTATACTTAAAAAAAGACTATGAAGAGTGTTTCTTTAAGTGTTTTTGTTGTTATATTATTTCTTGCTTTCATTTGATTGGTTAATTTGGTTTGTTTCTGTGAGAAAATTTTGTTCTCTATTATCTGTGCCTGTCCCAATTCTCTAAATAATCTTGTTAAACAAATGTGCTGTACCTGATGGTTTTAAAAGAAATATTTAGTATAAGCAAAATATACATGGGTGTTCCGTCACTCAGTCATGTCCAACTCTTTGCAACCCCATGGACTGTAGCCTGCCAGGCACCTCTGTCCATGGAATTTTCCAGGCAAGAATACTGGAGTGGGTTGCCATTTCCTACTCTAGGATAAGCAAAATAGTCAAGTGTAAAAGAGCATTCTGACCAAAAGAAAGAATTATTTGAATTACCCCATCAATTCAGACATGAAATTGTTTCCTAATTGTTGCTATATAAACATATATTTATTGCTCTGCTCCTAAGGTAAGAATTTCCAAAATTTTGTTAGCTATTGGTGAACTACAGGAGATTAATTATCAATGAAGACATGTAAAAGCAAAGTAATCCTCATTAAAAAAAAATATGCCTTGAAGAGTTCAGATCCCTCCACCACATTCTTTTGTTTCTGCACAGGGTCACAAGTAGATGCTGTAAGTATCTACTTAATGTAATTAAGTAGATTACTTAATTACTTAATGTAATACTTGAGAGAGAGGGCAAGCCTACATTAAGATGAAGAGATGTAGGTTGAAGGCGTAGCTTTGGTGACACAACCCACAATAAGTGAATGATCACACAAGATTAACAGGTGTTAATGAGATAATTTCCAATTAAAGTAACAATACAGTTTAACTATCTATATAAATACAATGGAGAAACTGTCAGTAGTCTGATATATAAAATGATGCATTAAAATAATATTATTTAGGTGGTGACGAAAAGGTAGAGAGGGAAAACCTGGCTTAGAGGTGATGATGGAGCCAGGAGCTAAATTGCCTGCAAAGATTCATGTATAAGAAGATATTTTGTCTGCACTATAGTTTGCTTTTTCCGCCACCTAGCCACCCACCCTCCCTGGAAAGTTGGTTCGGGCCATCATAGCAGAGTTCGACTTGCGTGGCAAAATCATTTTTTTTAATTGAGTAAGGGTGTAGTTTTTTTTTTCCCCTTGGCAGTGGACAGTATCTTCATTATTTCCAGACAATAGCAGACATGGCTTGGGGCAGGGTACATTGCATCAGTTACATATGTATGTGTTCAGTTACTCTGTCATGTCCAACTCTGCCGCACCATGGATTGTAGCCCACCAGACTGCTCTGTCCGTGGGATTTTTCAGGCAGGAATACTGGAGTGAATTGCCTTTTCCTTCTCCAGAGGGAGATCTTCCCCACAGAGGGATTGAACCTGTGTCTCCAGCATCTCCTGCCTTGGCAGATGGACTCTTTACCACTGAGCCCCCTAGGAAATCCATCAATTACATATCAGATCTCAAACATTTAACCACTGAAGAATCTTTTGGTTATCTCAAACCACCATCACAATCTCATGTTTGGAAAGACTTGTTGTTATTGTTCATTAACTTCTGCTGAGGATAGACATAATTAGTCACATAGCTGCAAATAGCTGCAAAGGAGTCTGGAAAATGCAAAGGAACACACGGATACTTGGGGACCACAAACTGTCTCTGCTGCAGGTGGATTCAGAATAGTCAGGGAAGTCCAAGGAGCAGAATAGGGCAGGTCGGAGGTTGAGTGGTACCCAGAGTATATTTTGCCTGTTTCATAGTTTACCTGAAGCCACAAATTCTGTTGGAAATTTTCTTGTACAGTCTTTTCAACATCCAGTGCTATCAAGCATTTACAAATTTACTTACTATGAAAATTGAGGGTTTTTGCCAGTAAGTGTACATTTTACTTGGATTCTTCTGGAGATAGTACATTCTTGGTCATATTGTGTATTTATTGTCTTTTATTGTATAGTATATTTTTAATGATTTTAAAAGTGAGAATTTGGGGTTCACAATATTATTGAATACTTTTAGCTTTTTTTAGCACTCTTCAAATCCCGTATAATAGGACCTTGGTTTTTATTTCTCCCTCAGATGAGATTTGTTTGATTACATCTAATGTAAACATATTTGTTAAGCATCCTCATTGAATTAATCTGCTGGTATTTGTTAGTTCTTTTTCTAGGAAGAGAATTCAAGATCTTTCTAGGCCTAAGAAACAATGGGGAGCCCCAGATAGGTAAGGTAATGTTATGTGGTCTTGTTTGTGATGATTATTCCTTACATTCAATAAGTATTATTTTCACCTGTCCACTTACTCTGCATCCTAGCACCTCTGTGCTCAAGTGGGGCCACTGAATCAGTATTGTCACCTCAGCTGAGTCAGCACAAGGAAGCTGAAACTTAGGTCAGTGATTCTCAAATTTGTCTGCACACTGGAGTCATCTGGAAAATTTAAAAGCTGACTGATTCTTGGGTTCCATCCCCAGAGATCTTGACTCACTTGGCCTGGGGCACAGTCTAGACTTTAGGAGTGTTAAAGACTCCCCAGGTGATCCTAACAGGCAGGTAGGTTTGAGAATCACTGTCCCAGGGCATTATTCTACACACATGGGACACACTTGTGTCCATCCTCCAAGTTCGCATTTGCAGCTTCTAACATCTGGGCCTGTGTCTCTAGGCCTCTGCCAAGAGCACACCTGTTCTCTGGGGTCTCCAGCGGGCTGGACCCACTGGCTTTCCACTCTTGGTCACAGGATGTCCCCTTTTCTTTTTTGGTCTGAACAAAGCCTGATTTTTTTCCCTCATCCATTGATCTTTTATTTTCTAAATTAATGGATTTTATTTTTTAAAGCAGTTTTAGACTTACAGAAAAAACTACAGAGAAAGTTTCTGTATTACCACCCCTCCCCTAGTTTCCCCTATTATTAACATTATTAACTTGCATTGAAAAGTGAAAGTTTAGTCGCTCAGTCGTGTCTGACTCTTTGCGACCCCATGGATTGTAGGCTACCAGCCTCCTCCGTCTATGGGATCTTCCAGGCATGAGTACTGGAGTGGGTTGCCATTTCCTTCTGCAGAGGATCTTCCTGACCCAGGGATCGAACCCAGGTCACCCACATTGTAGGCAGACACTTTACTGTCTGAGCCGCCAGGGAAGTCTGTTAACTTGCATTAGTGTGGTACATTTGTTATAGTTAATGAACAAATATTGAGCATTATTATTAACGAAAGCCTATAGTGTACATTAGGGTTTACTTTTTGTGTTGCACAGTTCTCTGAGTCTTGACAAATGTGTAACGTTGTGTATTCACACTATATTATTCTACAGAATAGTTTCACTGCCCTAAAAATTACCTGTGCTCCACCTATTGATCCCTCTCCCTCTTTCCCTTCTCTCCAAACCCCTTGCAACCACTGATCTTTTAACTGTATCTATAATTTTACCTTCTCTGGAATGTTATGTAGTGTTGGAATTGTACAATATGTAAGTTTTCAGACAGGCTTCTTTCACTTAGCAAAATGCCTTTAGTGTTCCTCCATGGCCTTTCGTTGCAATAGTACATTTCTTTTTAGCATTGAGTAATGTTCCATAGTCTGGAGGTACCATAGTTTATTCACTTACTGAAGGACATGTTGGTTGCCTCTGACTTGGTGCAATTATGAATAAACCTGCTGTAAATAGTCATATGCAGGTTTTTGTGTAGATAAAGGTTTTCAAGTCATTTGGGTAAATACCTTGGAGTACAACGACTGGATCATATGGTAAGACTATGACCTTAGCTTTGTGAGAAACTGCAGAACTGTCTTCAAATGATCTGTACCACTCTTACCACCAACGAATGGAAGTTCCTGTTGTTTCACGTCTTCACCAGCGCGTGGTGTTATCTGTGTTTTGTGTTTTAGCCCTTTTAATAAATGTGCAGAGGTGCCTCATTATTTTAATTTGCAATTCCCTAATGACCTGATGTTGAGCATATTACATATGGTTATTTGCCATCTGTGTATCATCTTCTTTAAAGTGTCTGTTCACATCTTTTGTTCACTTTTTAATTGGGTTGTTTGTTTTTTATTGTTGAATTTTAATAATTCTTTGTATTTTTGAATGCCAGTACTTTATCAGATGATATAGACTGCATGTTTGTGTCCCCCCAAAATTTACATGTTGAAATCCCAAGCCCTAGTGTGATGGTATTTGAATGTGGGGTCTACGGGAGTTAATTAGATCTGGTACAGTGCTTCACCCAAAGTGGAGTCACAGTGTGGATAAGTGGTGTGCCCATTTTATGATGATCTTACTGTAATTGCAGTGTCCATTACATGATGGCAGAAACAGAACTGTCTCTGATAGATTCATTTTTGGTCATCACCTTTTAAGACAGTAGATAAAACAGCCTTGTTCTTGTTTTAACTTCCATAAGCAGTTTATCAGCTCCTGATGCCTGGAAATTGTAAAATTTTATAATAGAGCTGTTCTTGAAGTGTAGTAAAATCAATAGAGAAGCCACCAAGAGCCATTTCTAAGATGTCAATTATCAGTGAATTTTCTTAGCATTTTTTTTCGTGATTTTTAACAGAAAACTGTTTTGGGGGAATCAAGATCCTATTCGCCCTGTTTCCCAGAGTGCTTTGAAAGCTCAAATGACCCGAAGATTAGAGAGCCTTGCCCAGCCTAAGGAAGTCTCCCACCGATATGTACCTAATAGGTTAGTATTTGTGTGTTTCCAGGTTGTGTGTTTTCAGAAACACAAAATTTGTTAAATATTACAGATTCTATATCCATTTCCAATCTGATGCTACAGTAAAACTTTTCCAGAGCAACATCTAATATTTAGCTACTGCAGACTTGTATTATATCTTACAGTTTCTTGGCTTATCATGATTTTGATTTTTTAATAAAATGAGGGTGTTATGCAAGGATATACACCAGGCTTCCCAGGTGGTGCTAGTGGTAAAGAACCCAGCTGCCAATGCAGGGGACATAAGAGATGAGGGTTCGATCCCTGGGTCGAGAAGATCTCCTGAAGGGCATGGCAACCCACTCCAATATTCTTGCCTGGAGAATCTCTTGGACAGAGGAGGCTGACAGGCTACAGTTCATAAAGTCACAAAGAGTTGGGTGTGACTGAAGCCACAGCACAGATGCATGTACAATATATAACACTATTGTGTTATATACTGTATATATTGTGTTATATACTATATATATTGTGTTATATACTATATACCATATATATTGTGTTATATACTATATACTATATATAGCACAATATATAACTCTTATTTTATTCATGAAACTATGAATTTTGTATAGCACCCATGGGCGTGGTTATAATGAGTTAAGTAGGGCATCTAAAAGTAATAATGTTGTTAAGACTTTTGATGCCCTTTGCAAATTTGTTTTCTTTGGATGTTTGTTGAATGACTGGACTTTCTGCTAGTTGGCACTTTGAGGAAAGATGATAAGGTGTGGGGAGGATGGGTACAGGCATGAGGGAAGTTAAAGTAAAGAAAAAAGTGAAGATAACCATTATTTGAAGTTTGGTTTATATGATAATTGAGGTAGCCATTTCTCTACCTCCTTCAATATACAATTTAGTTAAAAGTCAGCAAACTTTTTCTGGAAGGGGCCAGATGTAAAATTGGCCATAAATTGTCTGCTGCAACTCTGAGAAAGCACCTATAGACATATGTAAACAATTGTGCCTGTGTTCCAACAAAATCTTAGAATCTTTGCATCTGTCTTCATAAGATATTGATCTGTAGTTTTTTTCTAATGTCGTTCTTTTTGTAGTGTCTTTGTTTATGGTAATGCTGTCTTCATAGAATTGGTTGGAAAATGTATAGAATTTATTACTTCTTTGTGGGCTCCTATTACACTATTAGGCTGGTTGGATTTAATAATTCAAATTCATGCCTGTTTCACTCACTTTCTCTTCTACAACTTGCAGGGTTCAATATTGCTATAGCTGCGGTAGAGAGTCTGTAATCTGGGAGATCTCCTCTCCTGCACTGTTTTGCCAACCTTCCAAAAGGATCCAGAAGCTGGCACAGCCCAACAGATACAAGAGAGGGTACCTAATAGACAGGTAGAGTGCCTTGAGAATCTCTGTAAATTCTCATCTGATTTGGTGACTGTCACAATATTGTTGCTCTTATTTGAGTATATGCAATTTCACAAAAAAG